>NC_089176.1:1340037-1657635 GCF_947507565.1 Oscarella lobularis
GGTACAATTCGTTTTCTATTCCCCGGTGGGAACAGGTAGTTCTTAAGCACGGTACGGTTTGGTCCACGGTATCAGCCCTATCCCTTTCCCAGTGAAATGTCACGGTGCGATGCGGTGGGTTTGCATTCCCCGGTGGGAACTGGCAGCTCTTCAGCACTGATCGGTAAGCGGCCCAATTCCTTTCCCCTGTCTATTCTCGTAGTTTTTTGGGCATGCGACGCTCATTACTGCTGATGGCTGACAAAGAAGATTCTTCTGCAGGTTTCAAATTATTAAGTGACAGTAGTTTCATGTAATTAAACTATCAAATATTTCCTTCATTTTTGCTGTCGTAGAGAGTGAAGAGGCTACACCGAAGCAACGACCTCAGAGGGCCTTAGCTCCGTACCCAGGGTCGGTCTCCTTTACGGGGAACAAAGACCAGAGCCTGGGCACGGGGCTAAGAAGAAGCTCGGCGGCGCGGACAAAGAAGACAAAGAATTTCGTGCAGCAGTCATCATCAGGCAATCATAAAATCATGAAGTCCTAAAATAATTAATTTATTTAACTGCTATAGAGAAGTTTGAGTGGGCGGCTACAGCAAGAAGAAGACGACGAATGATTTCTGTGCAGCGGTCATCAGGCAATTATAAAAATGTCTACCCGCGTTAATAATTCTTTAATTAAATTCTGCATACAGTGTGGTTCTTGAGTCCACTGATGGGCCACCACTGTTGCACAGCAAGCCCCGGTTAGCACTTGAGTAATTAAATATTACGACTCTTCCATGCTGTTCTTTCCCTAGATAAAGTGTTTGCGTGTGACAGAGCCCGTCCTGGCAAGAAGCGCTCCTCATGGCACTCTCATGTTTGAGCAAGCCAGGCCTTTGGGTAGGCATAGCAGAATAAATGGAGTACAAGGCCAAAGTTAAGGCCAAAAAGATGTCCAAGCAATAAAGTAAATATTTATCCTTTGGCTACCCTGTACATGTACCTTTATTGCCTATAGAATTGACATTCAAGAAAGAGCAATGGCTAGTTATGGCCATTGTCATTGCTCTTTGAAGATACGGAGTAATTAATTGTTTATATATTTATATTTTATCTTTGACTAGCCGAATGTGTTTTTGTACATAGGACGTCGTTTCAGTCCCGCTGCAAATGGGACGGCAATGGTGGGAAGCCTTTTTCTTCGTGTCACGTCAAAATATTCCGTCATTTGCCAAGTAAGAAGAATAAGCCATTTTCTCACACTTATCAAATAATATTATTGTAGTTGCCCATGCCCCACTGCGGCCCACGGATCGTCGTTCAAGGGATGGACAAGAAAATCACGGAGATGGCTGCAACGCCGTCTCTCTTGATTTTGCAAGTACCTGTTATTGGATGAGCATTGACATATATACTATATGACGGCGTTTTTCGTGTTAGAAAGTCACGAAAGAAAGGAAATCGACGGCATCTTAAAAATTTCAGGTGCGATATTTTTATATTTATAAGTTTTAGAGTAAGGGCCAATAAGCTAACATTAATAATTTAATTAATTAATTAAAGGGAGATAAAGCTAGGTAGATAGGAAGCTAGGGAACACTAGGATAGGATAGATAGGTAGAAAGGCAGTTAGGCAGAGGAAAGAGAAGCTAGAGTCCACGGGGAAAATAACTACAATAAATTATATACATAATTTTAAATTGGCCCTACGTTACTATAAACGCTACTATGACTTCACCTTACGTTACTCTTTCTATAATGATTTTTTGTTTTTTGGGATTTTCAATCATCAAAAACCGGCGAGCCGGAAGTTGGAAGGAGAGGGGCGGCAGCGACGGCAACCACAACAACGACAGAGGGGGGCAGTGGCGTTGGCAATGACGGCAGCTTGGCATTGGCTAATTATCTTGGTAAGAGAGCCTTGGATAGTATGTAGAGCAAGATGTTAATTAATAGCACTTCTTTTAGAGCAAACGTCAGTGGACAGACTAAGACGTAACACGTCCATTTATTTATTTATTATTTTACGGTAAATTGAAATTTTATTTTGTTAATTAATCTTTTGCGTTTGTATTATTTTTTGTACTATTTTCTTTGTTCCGGATTTCTTTTTGTTTTCCTTCTTTGAACAGCCTCTATAAAACACAGTTCTTTAGAGTCCTTGTAGGACTGCGAGGGCGTGTGGTTTGTGCGCTGATACTCACTGTAGCAAACCAACCTTGCCTTGCTAGGAGTGAACAGGAATCTGAGAGAAATCCGGGGCTAAAATCCGTACGGTAGGCTGGTAGAGCTCCTCCTCATGGCGGAGTCTCTTTCCCGTGGAGCCATCCAGGCGAGTAGCTCAACTCGGCCCTTGCAGGCTAGGCTATCTTTCGTTCTGCAGAATGTAATTGAAGGTCGAACGCCGCAATCACCCGTCTTACAGATCCTCGTAGGATAAATCCAGCACAGGCATTTCCGTCCTTCAGTCTATCTATTCTAGAACATGAAGAAGGCCCAGTCGACGACGCAGGAAAGCGCTGATCAAAAGGATCGCTACAGGTGAGCGAACACCTTCCTCCGCCATTTTGAATAGACCTAGACGCGCCTCCGTTACCAGGCTACTCGTTTCTGACGGCGAAACGACGCTGAACGGTGAGAAGAGTTCGGTTCCGGTTCCAATTCGACGGACGCTGCTTCTTCGTTACAGCTATAATGGCCACTCAGCTCAACCATCTCGTTTCGAGCAACGAACTCGAACGCTTCGCCGTCTTTCGTCTCAAAAAATACGTTTCTAACGAAGTGAACGGTCGAAAGTGAGTTTAGAGTAAAAATCGTTATTTATTTATTTATTTATTTATTTATTTATTAACTTTGTTGCTTAGGCTTCTTGTCATTCTTGAGGCTGACGTCATTCAGAAAGGGTCGGTTGTGAATCGGTGTTTGGGCAACCCTGCATCTGGCAACGAGACGGTTGCTAAGCCACCAGCACCAAGTAACCCAGGTGTGCACGATCTCGAATAGAAGTTTTCTTTGCAACGGTTGATTTTAGGGTCAAGTAGGCCAACAGCTTCACTTCCCAAGCCTCTCACGCCATTTTCTGGTGAGACATTATACTCACGGTTGAGTAGAAATCACTGTTTTGATTTAGGTTCTAAGGCAGGGAGTAGTTTCACGACGTCATTGTTAGTTTCTTCTTTGGATTTTTGTGTTGAGTCTCACTTAGCACTTCTTTCTCTAGACCTTCTCGCTCGCCCAAATTGGGCGACCATTCGCCGCGAATTTTTCCCATCAAGAATCTCAATCCGTATCAAACGAAGTGGACAATTCGAGCTCGAGTCACAAACATATCGCCGCTGAAAACGTGGAGCAATTCTCGTGGCGACGGGCAGCTCTTTTCAGTTGATCTCGTCGATGAGTCGGTAAGCAGACGACGTGAAACCTAAAAAGGAAAAGGACGTTCAGAACATACTGTACCCCATAGAATCTAACATACACTAACAGCATTGTGTCGATTTTTTAATTTTTTTTGAAAGGTTGTGACACGCGTTTTCTGCACTTTTAATAGTCCGAGTCCTTAATTATTCTGTACTCTTCAGATAATACGCGTTTTATCTCATTCTAGGATGAAATTCGAGGAACTGCTTTCAATGATGAAGCCAGAAAATTCTATCCTCTTATCCGAAAGGGCCAGGTGCGGTGGAGTCGCTTCAATAATTGCTAATCGGTTATTGCCCTTCTTAGATGTACTACATTTCTCGCTGTCAGCTGCGACCAGCCAACAAAAAGTACACTTCTATTAAGAACGACTACGAGCTCTACTTTTCTCCAGAAACGACCGTTGAACCTGTACACTATATATATCGTCTCTAAATTTTTTTGAGCTTCTTGACTTTGCAGTGCTCTGATTTTGCTGGAAACGTTCCCGAAGTGCGTTACGACTTCGTGGAGATCAAGAAGATCGAAGACGTGCCCAAAGACAGCATGATCGGTGCGTTTCTTTTTTTTGTATGCCAACTGCTCTCCCAATAACTTTTGATCAAAGACGTGCTTGGTATTTTGACGTCCATCGGAGAATCCGTTCAAATCACGGCTCGATCTAGCGGACGCCAGGTGAGCAACAAAAACAATTCAGTGACTTGAGCTGTTGATTTGCTCGTGAAGGTGACAAAAAGAGATATGGTTCTGATGGACAAAACCGGTGCCGTGACAACAACGATCTGGGGCGAAGATGTAAGGGAGAACGTAGTGCAGTACCGCAGAACCTTCCGTAGACGACTCTCTAATTCATTTTTAGGCTGCTTCCTTTGACGGAGAAAGCGACTCGGTTGTTGCCATTAAGGGAGCCAGAGTGTCTGACTTTGGCGGTAAGAAAAATCCGTATAGACGTTGGTCACGCTCTATTCTACTTACGAACATTAATTAAGGTCGTTGTCTGTCGATTTCATCTGCCGGATCGATGACTGTGGACCCTTCTGTTTCAGAAGCTACGTCACTGAAGCAGTGGTACGTTCATGCAACTGTTGTTTTGTCTTCTCACAACTTTTCTTTTATAGGTACAAAGACCGAGGCCAAGCTGCTCCAATGAAGTCTATATCTAGTGGTCTACAAGAGCGTGAGTTTCTTTCTTTTGTTGCAGGTGTTTGCATTTGGTGTGTTGGTGTTCTCTTGCAGCTCGTAGCTCCGAGTTCAAAATTCTTTCACAGATCAAAAGCGAAGGTTTAGGTCAAACTGACAAGGTAGGACTGAAAGCAAGCTCCGTCTTGCGCGCGGCTTTTATTAACGTCTGTCTCTTAGCCTGACTACTTTTCAGTCAAAGCGATGGTCGTTTTTTATAGGAAGGACAACTGCCTGTACAAGGTATGCCTCAACAGACGTCGGCTCTCCAAGCGTGTATTTAGTCCGAATATTATTTATTTAATTAATTAATTAATGTTAAAAATAATTATTACATGTTGATTTTTTACGTATCCAGTCTTGTCCTTTGCCTGATCAACACTACAAGGTTGTCGAAGCGGGTGGAGGTGCATATCAATGCGAGAGGCTCGATCGAACCTTTGATTCGTTCAAGTGGCGTTTCATATTGCAGGCAAGTGCTACGTAGCTTGGCTCTGTGACGTGTGTTTTGTGTAACGATTGCGCTTTGTTCAGCTGCACATCGCTGACTTCAGTGGGGAGCAGTGGATCTCCTGTTTCAACGAGACGAGCGAGACGTTGCTTGGAATATCATCAGAGAAGCTTGGAAATTTGAAAGAGACAGTATGCACAAACAGCTCGCTTACTCTGATTGCATAAATTTCTCTTGTCTAAAGAATGAAATAGCCTTTGATCAGGTCTTCACTGATGCAGTTTTCAAGGTCTACAACTTCCGTCTTCGTGTCAAATTGGAAACGTACAACGTAGGTTTTTTCACTGGACGGGTTTTGTTCTCTCTTTTTTTTGTCAAACTCTTTCTCTAGGATGAGCAACGTATCAAGTGCGTTTGCTTTGGAGTATCTCCACTGAATTTCCAGCAGGAAGCCGTGGCTCTGATGGACGGAATCAAACGATTGGAAGCAATCTGAGAGAAAACAGAGTTAAAGTAAGTGAAAAGTTCAGTTTTATTTTACCTAAACGGAGTTGCTTTTACTTGTGCACCTGTTATAGTTCAAAGTTTCTCTTGTTTTCTGATTAATTAAGCGAGTCGTACACAGTCGTACACAGCAGTTTTTTCTTAATTAGCGTACTCGTCGTAGACGATGCACATAACCAAAATCACCCTGAAGAGTCGTGACGTCACGAGACGCCTCCGGGGGGTGCTCTCTTACGGGAGATCGTCGTAACCGTCCATGACAGCGCCACTGAGCGTTTTCTTGGTGACGTGCGGCAGCAGAGGCGACCGATTGCTATTTCGGTATCCGCACCAGTCGCCAATCGACGCTCCTCAGCGCGCGAAAGGTCAGCCCATCATCCGAGGTCGCACCACGTCCTCGAAGTTGTTTGCCTTCGCGCCTAGCTCTCAATCGAAATCCGTACGCCTTGCGAGATCCCGATGACGGGTGGGTTCACGGGTTCACTCCGCCATCGTCGTTCTAGCACTGAAAAACGATCGTTGTTTGTACCGCAGCTCCGAGTCGATTCGTAGTCCGGGCGTGGAATTGTCCGAGTGAGTTCGCACTTCTTCCCTTCATCTAGTTGTTGAGTGGTCCGTGCGTTTGTTTTCAGATATCCTGGGGATGTTCTCGCCGGTCTTTTGACTCCCAAAGTTCCCATGTGCGATCAGAAATTTCAACTCACCGTGGATAAGGTGACGTTTGTCGGTCATCCTTCTTTCTCCGCTGGAACAGCGCAGGTCTTGGAGAGATTGCACGCGGGACCATAAAAATCAATTATAGATATTTGGCAGGGTCTGTTATCTTCAAAGTCGAATTTCCAATTTAATATCGTCTTTGCTCTGCCTGTGAGTGAAACGACACGATGGTTCCATGGAGTGTATGCACCTTTTCATTTAGGCTGATGCATCCAATTGCATAATTCTCGCCTATCATGATTTTGTGAAACGGATATCGATTGCTTTCTCTCGTGAAGAACGACGGTAGAGAGAGCGCCTGAACGGATTTATTCTAAACAAATGTATTTATTTGTCGCTTTAGATGTGGTTTCATGAGCAGCCAAACGGCAATGATGTTTGCCGTGCAAGACGAAGTGTCCGCCAAATTGCACAATGCCCAACTTGGGCAAGACATCAAAGGTATAATAACCCCAAACTCCGAACAAAAAAACTCTTCCTATACACTGTATTCTCGTTTTTTTAGGTACGGCTCCATTGGAGGATTCCACTACGTTCTCTTTGATACTGGACCGATGTGCTTTGGCTCAGACGTTGCAAAGAGCGTTCACTGGGTTTGCATTGTTTGCTGCTATGCATTATGATACCGAATCACGGACTTATACTTTGATATGTGCACTGTAGACTCTCAACTGAGAAGAAAGTGAAATTGCTTATCAATGATTGGATTAACATTAGTTTCATATTACCGGAGCCGGCTCTCAGCGTTTACAAAAACCAAATGACAGTGAGTCTGTGCATGCAGTGTAGATTACAATGACGTGCTCTTTCAAGAACCTCTCCCTCAACGAGTGGATGAACGGGTGCAATATAAGGTGTGTTTTCTAGAACGCTGTCTCGCACTTAATTTATTCGCGAGTCGGGTTTGCTTACCCAAGGCCTTACCATGCGGTGTTGCTGACGCAGACTATTGAAGAGGCGAGCTCCTCTCTCCCGTACGAAGCTTCTCAATGCCTGAAGAGACTGATTCAGATCAGTTCTCCTCTCAAAAGGTAAATAAGCGAGACGAAGTCGTTGGAAATACTAGAAGGTCTTTCTATAGTTTACAGACTCTTTCTCAGGATGCTGATCTTCCTTTATGTCAGGTAAACGAGGGAGAGAAGTCGTGCAATAAATTTGATCTGTAATGAATGGACTGTCAGGTCTTTGAATTGGTTGCTCATCTTGTCTATTGGCAGAAGGCCATCACGGTGTATCCTCTTTGTGAAAGCAACGTTTACGTCTTGTCTCCTTTGGCAGATACGACAAGGTAGGCGTTCACAGTCATAACTACCTAAATTTAATTCTTTTTGTGTTTGTGTAGATTTTCTCATCTCGTAGAAGAGTTTGTACTGACGTTTGAAAGCATGTATCTTCCCGTTTGGCTATCGAAGTTTTCCCTTCCCACTCCTCTTGGAGAACACCAGCAGCTTTTAGGAGACGACGAAACGCAAGTGAGTAATCTGTCTACAATTCTCTCAGCAGGAGTGCTTGTTGACGTGATGTGCCTCTTTTAGAACGAAAAACTGGTTCAGATCGTTGCCTGGATGCTAAAACGGCGTCTTTTGATTCAGGTCTGGGTCTACTAAAGTCGTAATCCTATTTTGAAGATTGCCATCCTATTCTCTAGTTACACACGTATGTTCATCTGGTTCCAGTCACGGAATCTGACTTGGGCAGTCGTCCCGTCTTCGAAATTGGCGGCGAGAGTGTGGAGCACAGCACTAGTACTAGTATCAGCAAAGCGAGGAGTCCCTCTCCAGAAGCCAATGAAAGGAAGGGAACGAGAGGGAGCGTGTCCGAGTGGAGCGAGCTGAGCAGTATCCAAGAAGATGAGGAAGAGAATGGAGACGAAACTCGGCACTTGCTTTCTCACTTGTCTCCTAGCCTAAGAGAGAAAGTTCTTCAAGTGCAATCCGCTAGTGATGAAGACGACCTGCGGCTATTTGCCAAGTATTGCGTTATTGCTACCCACTGTTGTTTGATGTATTGTTGGTTTTTAGATTGTGCCGCTATTTCGACGGTAAGCATCACTTGGAAGAGATTATGTACTACGAGAACATCACGCGGTCACAGCTGCTGACCATTTTAGACAAGTTCGGCGAAATAGTCATCACGTGCACTCACTCAGAGGTCGAAGTCTAGCACGAGGTAATGTTCATTCATATGTCGCGAGGGGGAGAAGGCGGCGGCGCAGTCAGCTCTCTTACTCGCAATGTGCCTGGCCCAAACATATTGGGAGTACAAATTCCACGCAAAGTCGTTTAGGCACCTGTACTAAAAAAATAGATGACTTTATTTCTAGCAAAACAGCGTACCCCTAATTGCTTTTGCAAAGCTGAACTTGTAAAAAATGCTTAGCTAGAAATATGTCCCTCTAAATAGCCCGCCAAAGCGCCGAGAGCTGGCGAAGCGCCAGTTAAAACAATCATTGCTATTCTACTCGCAGGAAATTTGTACAGGATATAAAATCCGGGATTGGTTTTTCTTGAGTGATTGACCCAATGGCAGAAAGTGTTAATTTCGTCTCTTCGCTGAAATGCGCAGTTCGCCCGAGTTTGATCTTCAGGACTCAGGTCATTAACGCATTCGCAAAGATCCTTGAACCTACTGCTAACCCTGCTCAAACGCCAGAGCACAAACATAAAATACCACACAATACTAGCACCAGTTGTGATAAGAAGACCAATTTTCAATGACCAGCACCCTTTCACCTTATAGACGACTTGAAACGAAAGATACGATGCAACGATAACCCACAGCGACAGTGCGACGATGTACCACGTCAGTACCGGTTTGAAAAAGTTGGCTGATTTTTTTATTCGTGAAATTATGCCTTGAAACGTTCCATTTATCTCCACGTGTGTATTGTCTAGACTACCTTGCACTTTCCACCGACCTATGATCTCCTGAAAATGGTCGAGTTCAGCAATGTGAATGTCGCTTATGAATAGAATTATAATTAGAGGTGGAAGAGACGTCCAATTGAGAATTCCTTTTGCTACAGACATGGCGATTACCGTCTTGTTTGTATAGCCGTATGTTAGATTCATCAGTTTGCTGTGGGGACAATCGTTGCGATAGCCAAACTCTATTACAAGATCTGTTGCACCTGGAAGTGCACCAACAAGAAGTCCGGCCAAAATGTAAACGTTTGCTCTCTTCACAGCGTCTATCCATGAACGACTTGAACGCTGAATGACGGGCTCCAGGAATTTATCCATAATTCGGTTGATTTTTTTCAAAGAAAAAAGGAACATGGTAGCCAATCCATAAATAATGCAGCAGTACACTCCCGGTATAAGATAATAGGATAAGACATACCAGTGTTTTGAGAAAATGTTTCCCCCAGCCGGGTCGTCATTGAACGGATCAAAGAAAACGAAAAAGGCGTAGACGCCAAAAATCAAAACAACAGCAAGCATTTTGAAAGTCTGGCAGGCAATTGATGTACATGATTCGTAGCCAAAGCCCTCCTGCAGTTTCAACGGATAGACCAAATAGAGAAACATTCGAAGAACTTTGTAGAGTAGAAGCGTGTCTTGAATGGTACCTTTTTCAATTGGGACCTGAGTCACCTCTTGGACTTCTATTAGCAAGGAGTTCTCAGCGTCGTGGTTCTCAGCGTCGTGGTTCTCAGTGTCGTCGTCGTCAGCGTTGCTGTTCAGTTCTTCCGGATCCATGTTCGAGATTGGAGTGGTTTGCGGAGTGAAAACGCTGAGGTTGGCATGTAACTTGATCACTGTGATGTAGCCAAAATAGGGATTGCCGAAGTAATGGCCGACGGTACAATCTCGATGAAGAGTATGAACCTCTTCTACCTTTTCACCGTCTACAGCGCGTTCTTCATAGTAAAGCAACTCACGTATGTAGACTTGCATGCTAAGAAGCTCTTCAAAAATAGGTTGTATTCTAAGTAACGCAACCATAGCCCTCTGAGCAAATTTGTGCAGCAAATCGACCGTGCTTTCGGTGGCAATTGTCACGTCCACATAATGGTCGAGATAAGATACACGAAAAGTGCGATAGGGCGAATTTTCGATTGATGAGCTGCGAAGCCTGAGCAAATTGAATATTTCCTTTATTTGATGATCTGAAGGAGCGAATTTCACCGGTGTTCCGTACTGTAAATTATCTGTGCCCGTTGGATCCAAATGCGGTTCTATTAGTGCAGCAACTTCAGGCGACTCGGAGCCACTGCTGCCTGGAGTCAAAGCCTCCCAACTGCCGCTGGAGTCATCCATATTGCTACCGAGTTACCGTGGCTCGCCCCGTGGCTCACGAGATGCTTATCCGGGACTCCCTTATTTCCCCCCTGGTACCAGGGATACTTAGCCTCTGAAGCCCAGACCCTCTCCGCAAGTAGCGCGCGCGGGGAGGGTCTGGGTTTCAGAGGCTACAGGGATACTAGACAATAGTTGTCTAGTATCCCTGCTGGTACTTTCCAACACAGACACCGCGCACAGACTACGGACAGATGATGCTACAGCTTCTGAGTCGGTAAAAGTCGTCTTTAGAGAGTTTAGCCGCTCTGTGGCCAGTCATGTGCTTGATTTCGTTCAATAAATCGATCTGAACGCTTCCTCCTCTCTGGTTCATCTCACGATCGACCGCAGCGTTAGCGCAAAGCCACTCGGTAGCTCGCAATGAAACTTTTGCCTCTTCTCGTGCTGGCTATCGCCTGTGCTTCTGCGTCGACGCAACCGTCGTGCGAGCGTAAAATGTAGCCAAGGTGGAGTAGAAGTCGATCAAAACGCATACAAAAAGCAACTGCTACGTGACTGCTTTCTAGGACCGCTCAAGCCAAAAGAAGTCGGTCGCTCTCGAAGGTACGTTGCCTTGGTATCTAGAGAGGTACAGTAACTATTGCCATGTCGTTTTGCGCCCAAGACTCCTTCAAAAACATCGAAGAAACGTGCTCAATAATAAACAGTGGTACTCAAACCTATTTTTCACTGCAAATCAGCATTGACAATGAATCATCCCAAATAGGACGGCTTCGTAACCATCGAGCCGTCGTTCAATACTGCATGGACAAAATATGGCGACGTTTCGGCTTGTCCAAAGACAAGCCGGCTCCTTCCTGCTTAGCTCTACGCCAATTCAGTGGCAAATATTGGATCAAACCTTCCACATCGCCTTCGCCATTCAAAGTAAACTGCATTTCATTCATAAGCGGATGCTTACGTTAATTTGCTTACGTTTGCGTGCAGACGTACTGCAGAGTTGGGGGATGGACTCTGATTATGAAGATCGACGGTGCTAAACAGACGTTTTCTTACAATAGTTCCTACTGGACATCAAAAACGACTTTCAACGAAGATTTCATCGAGTTCGATGGCAACGAAACTAAATTGGCCTCGTTTTGGTCTCTTCCTTTTGAAGAACTTCTGCTTGGCATGAAAACCGGCAGCACTCTTCGCTGGATTACGGTTCAGAAAAAAGCCATATCTCTACGGAGTATTATTCTTGGTAACACTTTTCAGTCCACTGAAATCGGTTGTGAAGTGTGGAAAAGTCTTGTTCCCGATTCATCACTTCAGCGCTACTGTAACAAGGTGATTAATTATATGTGACGCGACGCCATTAGTGGGACCCTTACTAGGCTTAGGGCCCAGTAATAGTAGCGTCGTGGTATGAGCTATTTTAATCATATTGATGCACTGTAGGAGGGATTCAATGTCCAGTTTGGTAATGATGATAGAGTTCGAATCGGAATCAGTTCTAATGATCAAAATGACTGCAATAGCAACGACTCTTGGTTAGGCTTTGGTGGCTTTTCCAGAAATGCACCATGCGGCCTTCCTGATTCCAGTGACCTTATTACCTGTGGAAATTCGGCCGGCTGTTCTCCTGATAACGGAGACAAAATCATAGCTTCGATAGGATATATCTTTGCACGTTGATCAATTAGGTCAACAGACGTTTTTGTTGTCATATGCGGAGTCTAACCTGATGCTACTGATGACACCATAGAATATGCAGCGGTTTAGCTCAGATTTACAGAGAATCAGCTTCACTGCGAAGGCAATCAATTTTTGATGTCTTTAGTAGCGCATTTTATTCGTATCACGTGCTGCACAACTTCCGGGAAGATAGTCCGGGCGTTTCACGAAAACAGACCGACAAGTGGAACGTCGCCGTCGTCGTTCTCAGCAGTACACGACAACTTTAGTTTGGTTCTAAACTAAGCCGGACAAACGACGAGACAACGATTGCTGGCTCATCAATAGAGTTGCTCATCTCAAGGTGAGAGTTGCCACGACTACTGTACTACCGTAGCAGTCTGCGAATAGTGCAGTTAGCTTGAGTTAGGCGATTAGTAAAAGGATACTGGCTCCTTTTATCGACTGATCAATACTTTGAAGGATACGAAAAAAGCAAAAAAAGCACATAAAGCACGCCAGCACATGAACATGTTGTATGTAAGTGCTCACTACAGTACCATCGCTACTGTCGACGAAATTGAAGTTGATTGGGAATCACGGATTGTCAATAGTTCCTCCTATGGCAAAAAATGAAATCAGGCCCTTCAATTAATTGGGAGAGATGCACCGCAGCTTTTTGTACTCACGTGGACAGGCGCGGTACAGACCGTCTGGTATGAGTGAAAGACTAGCGGGGGACCCAGGTCGGTGCAAGGCGAGAGCAATGAACGTCAGCACAAAGCGATTGCACTTGGTCACGGTATCGTTGATGTTGAGACAGTGAACCCGACGGCGACGGAGAGAATCGCCGAATACGCTAAACGACTTATACCCGTCTTTGACGCTACCGATTTCGTCCAAGTGACTCGGCGGATCAGGCAGGCAGCGAGCTCGAACGTGAAGACTGTAGTGTAGACCGAGCCCCTCTCCTTCGACAATGAATCGAATGTGCTTATTAGTAGTCGACTTTTGTATGGGCCCGATTTCCAAGTTGCTACGAGTGAGCCGAATGTTTCCCGGAAGATTGAGAGTCGCTTTTGTCACACTGTGTGGTAGTCCGGCATAACATGCGACTGGACGGACTGGTCCTCGGGGCCCGACTAGTCCTTGTTCACCACGACGACTCCGAGAACCCTTGTGACTAGCTCTTGTTGCCGCTTCTTCTAGAGTCGGTATAGTCGTTCGTTCAGGCGCCGGTTTGCCTGACAGGCCCTTATCACATGATGACTTTGGATGAGTGATTTCCTTCACCCATCGCGGACCCGTACTCGTGCGGGTGACAAAGACGCAATTAGTTCGTCCGTCGCAATCTGTTTTGAAAACTCGCGTGCCTATATAGTGAGTAGGAAGGACATCCGGATTGCATGGTTAGTTGCGTAAGAACGACACAAGAATCTCTTACTCGGACTAGGCTCGCAGACGGCCGTACTCCACACGCCTGTACAGCATGTCATGATGGGATATTTGGGTGTTAGATAGCCTGGGTTGCATTCAAAGCCAGAATGGAAATAGACCACTCTCCCATTGGCCACACGAGGAGGTGTACGGCACGTAGGCAGACTGGGGGGGACCGGGAGGCCCACGAGGCCCAGGCAAACCCGATGACGCTGGTGTAGCGAATACGACGAACAGGAAGGTGTAGGCGAGCATCGCGTTCGAAGGGGGGTAGCGAATGTGCGCTGACGCCTCTCACGCTGTTTTAAGTAGGAAGTAGAACCGGACGAACATTACATCAGATCCCCCGCACTTCGCCTCGACCTAGCTGCACACTTTCGCTTTCTTTCTCTATAATAAACAAGTACCGGGATCAAATTATCACTTGAAATTAAATAGCTTGCATTTTGGCAGCTTCGCAAAGCGTCAATGACGACGAGTCAATTAAAAGATTCCAAGAACCGTGATTGTTGTACAGAAGACGTTGGGTAATAATTTGCCAACCATATCCTGGGTGAGGTCAGCTTGGTCAATCATTTTCTGAGAAAGACAATCTAGACCCCACACGCCTATAGCTGACAACAACCTCAGTACAGTATATATACTTCCATCTACTCTACTGCACTTTCGCTTTCTCAAAATGAACTTCATATTACTTAAATTCAACTCGACGAGTTTTATATTATCCTCAAACCTATTTTTCACTACAAATCAGCATTGACAATGAATCCCAAATAGGACGGCTTCGTAACCATCGAGCCGAAGACGTCGTTCAATACTGCATGGACAAAACATGGCGACGTTTCGGCTTGTCCAAAGACAAGCCGGCTCCTTCCTGCTTAGCTCTACGCCAATTCAGTGGCAAATATTGGATCAAACCTCCCACATCGCCTTCGCCATTCAAAGTAAACTGCATTTCATTCATAAGCGGGTGCTTACGCGTTAATTTGCTTACGTTTGCGTGCAGACGTACTGCAGGGTTGGGGGATGGACTCTGATTATGAAGATCGACGGTGCTAAACAGACGTTTTCTTACGATAGTTCCTACTGGACATCAAACACGACTTTCAACGACGATTTCATTGAGTTTGATGGCAATGAAACTAAATTGGCCTCGTTTTGGACTCTTCCTTTTGACGAACTTCTGCTTGGCATGAAAACCAATAGCACTCTTCGCTGGATTACGGTTCAGAAAACAGCCATGTCTCTACGGAGTATTATTCTTGGTAACACTTTTCAGTCCACTCAAGTCGGTCGTGAAGTGTGGAAAGGTCTTGTTCCCGATTCATCACTTCAGCCCAACTGTAACAAGGTGATTAATTTTATGTGAACGCAACGCCATTAGTGGGACACACAAGCGTCCTTAGGGCCCCAGTAATAGTAGCGTCGTGGTATGAGCTATTTTAATCATATTTGTACTGTAGGAGGGATTCAATGTCCAGTTTGGTAATGTCAAAGTTCGAATCGGAATCAGTTCTAATGATCAAAATGACTGCAAAAGCAACGACTCTTGGTTAGGCTTTGGTGGCTTTTCCAAAATTGCACCATGCGGCCTTTCCACCAAATTTGATGTCAGTGACCTTATTACCTGTGGAAACGTGGCCGGCTGTTCTCCTGATAACGGAGACAAAAGCATAGCTTCGATAGGATATATTTTTGCACGTTGATCAATTAGGTCAACAGACGTTCGTTGTCATGCGTGAAGTCTAACCTGATGCTACTGATGACACCATAGAATATGCAGCGGTTTAGCTCAGATTTACCATAGTGCATAGAATCAGCTTCACCGCGAAGGCAATCAATTTTTGATGTCTAGCGCATTTTGTTCACATCACGTGCTGCACAACGTCCGGGAAGGTAGTCCGGGCGTTTTACGAAAACAGACCGAAAAAGCACGTCCTGTAGACATCGCCGTCGTCGTTCTCAGCGACAACTTTAGTTTAGCCGGACAAACGACAAGACAACGATTGCTGGCTCAGCAAGAGTTGCTCATGTCGAGGTGAGAGAGTTGCCAAGACAACTAGTTACCGTAGCAGTCTACAAATAGTGCATTTAGCTTGAGTTAGGCGGTTATTAAAGGATCGCGGTTCCTTTTATCGACTGATCAATACTTTGAAAGATGCGAAAAAAGCAAAAAAGCACATAAAACACGTGAGCACATGAATATAAGTGCTCATTACAGTACTGTCGGCGAAATTGAAGTTGATTGGGAATCACGGATTGTCAATAGTTCCTCCTATGGCAAAAAATGAAATTAGGCCCTTTGGGAGAGATGCACCGCAGCTTTTTGTACTCACGTGGACATTCGCGATACAGACCGTCTGGTATGAGTGAAAGACTAGCGGGGAACCCAGTTCGGTGCAAGGCGAAGCCAATGAACGTCAGCACAAAGCGACTGCACTTGGTAACGGTATCTTTTATGTTGAGACAGTGCACCCGACGACGTTGGAGAGAATCGCCAGATACTCTAAACGACTTAAACCCCTCTTTGACGCTACCAATTTCGTCCAAGTGACTCGGCGGATCGGGCAGGCAGCGAGCTCGAACGTGAAGACTGTAGTGTAGACCGAGCCCCTCTCCTTCGACAATGAATCGAATGTGCTTATTAATAGACGATTTTCGTATGGGTCCGACTTCCAAGTGGGTACGAGTGACCCGAATGTTTCCCGGAAGTTTGAGAGTCGCTTTTGTCACACTGTGTGGTAGTCCGGCATGACATGCGTCTGGACGGGCTGGTCCTCGGGGCCCGACTAGTCCTTGTTCACCACGACGACCCCGAGAACCCTTGTGACTAGCTCTTTCTGCCGCTTCTTCTAGAGTCGGTATAGTTGTTCGTTCAGGTGCCGGTTTGCCTGACTGGCCCTTATCACATGATGACTTCGGATGAGTGATTTCCTTCACCCATCGCGGACCCGTACTCGTGCGCGTGACAATGACGCAGTTGGTTCGTCCGTCGCAATCTGTTTTGAAAACTCGCGTGCCTATATAGTGAGTAGGAAGGACATCCGGATTGCATGGTTAGTTACGTACGAACGACACAAGAATCTCTTACTTGGGCTAGGCTCGCAGACGACCGAACACCACACGCCTGTACGGCATGCATTGTCGAAGGAAGGTTTGGGAATTATGTAGCCTGGGTTGCATTGGTAAGCAAGGCCAGAAGACGAATACGTCATTCTCCCATTGGCAAAATTGCAGTGGGTCGTAGACAGATTGGGGGGGCCGCGAGGCCCAAGAGGCCCAGGCAAACCCGCCGATGACGCTGGTGTAGCAAATACGACGAACAGGAAGGTGTAGGCGAGCATCGCATTCGAAGGGGGGGTAGCGAATGTGCGCACTGACGCCTCTCACGCTGTTATAAGTAGGAAGTAGAACCGGATGAGCATTACATCAGATCCTCCGCACTTCGGCACACTTTCGCTTTCTTTCTCTATAATAACAAGTACCGGAATCAAATTATCACTTGAAATTAAATAGCTTGCACTTTGGCAGCTTCGCAAAGCGTCAATGACGAGTCAATTAAAAGATTCCAAGAACCGTAATTATTGTACAGAAGACGTTGGGTAATAATTTGCGAACCATATCCTGGGTGAGGTCAGCTTGGGCAATCAGAATAGGTCCTATTTTCTGAGAAAAACAATCTAGACCACACGCCTATATATAGCTGACAACGTCCTCAGTATATCTACTCTACTGCACTTTCGCTTTCTCAAAATGAACTTCATATTAGCTAAATTCAACTCGACGAGTTTTACATTATCCTATCGCGAAAAAAAATTTCCCATAATAAAAATTTTTTAATATCTACTCGTTGTCCGCCTTCCGCTTTCGGCAGCTCGACGAAAGCGTCGCACTCGTCGCCATGGGCACGACGTCGATCTGGGGACTCTTCGCCGACGCGTCGACGACGACGTTCACGGCGAAGCGCACGGAAAATCGCGCGCCGCATCGCGCCGTGTTCTTCAAATTCAGACAGACGTCGCGTCGACCGACGGGCAGACTCGCCGCGTTCGCGACGCGAAAGTGATCGTAGCCGTTCGCTCCGAGCGGAACGAGATGACCGGGCGGATCGGGAACGCAGTGCGCCGTTACGTGGAATGCGTAGTGAACGCCCCCGCCGAACGTTCGAACGTAGAAGTGAATGTAATTGTTCGCGGGAGCTCGCGTGAAGGGTCCCACTTCGAACGACGTCATTACGTGAGCGAGCGCGTTCGCGGTCGACGGTAAATTGAGACGGATTCGAGCGAAAGTGTACGAATAAGGCAGCGCTCTTCTAGATCTCGTTCGAGGCGTCTTCGCCGCCGAACGTCGTCGTCTCATCGAGTTCAGCGAGTCTTTCGTCGCGCCGTCTTTCGCGCACAGATGATCGCCCGATTGGCATCGGAGAACGGTGACGTTGAGCGGATAGGCGACGATTTCCTTCGTGCTATTGTCGACGCGCTCCGTGTCCCATAGACGCGCGTTGCGCGCGTCGTTGACGCAAAGGCAATTGTTCCACGTCTTCAAATCGCAATCGTCGACGATTTTGTCGAAAACGTCTATGTACGACGCGGGGGGAAAAGGGGGGTGATTAGAACCAGTCAAATCTCCGGTTCTCGTCTGACTAATTACTTAGTTGACATATGGGGGCGCTTCCGTTCCACCGACTATCGACGTTGCAGCTGATGTTCGCCGAGCCGCTCAGCGTGTATCCAGACAAGCAGGAGAACTTGGCGACGAGAACGACTTCTGTCGAGTCGTTGACTCTCTGATAGACGACTTGACCGAACTCTGGAGCGCCGGGAGCGAGAAGTCGACAGAGATCTTCTACAATACGTAAGGATTATTAGTATCGTGCAATTGAATTGGGGGGCCCCCGTGTACCTGACGTAAAGCTGAACGACGTTGCGCCGTTGAGAAGCGTAGCAATAAGAACGAGAGCGACGCGATGAGTTGTCATCATCTTCGACGTTGTCTTCTCGATTCTTAGCCTTTCGAATGATTTTCGTCGACGCATCTCTCTGTCTTATAAGGACCGGGGGTATACACTGGTTATCGACTTAGAAGTTCCCCATGACGTAAATAGCTCTGGTCATCGACCGTTCAGAAAGGAGGGTGGGGGAATTCGTTGTCTCACGGTTCGGTCTCGGATCTGAGTCACTCAGTTGTAGTTTCGATATACGAGCAACTACTGTTACGTACAAGCGCTTCGTTTGGCTAGAGGTATTTTCTCCGCCCTCCCCACCTGGGTGCATACCTTGTCCGGTGGTAATTGCTGCCCGTAACTCGGTGCACGTGCTCGCCGCGGGACGACAAGAGGGTTCCGTATGTTATCTAGTTTCGACGCACCATTATCGTTATAGGACGTTAGCGTCGGTTCAGGGGGTGGAGACTGAGCCGTCTCTTTGGGTTTACCGGTTTTTGTTACTGACCTGAAAGGCCGCAGCCGGTTCACACGTGAGAGTGAAAATAGCTGCTACTAAATTGAGACGTTTAAAACGGGATGACAGTTAGGTGAGGAATTGGGGATTCCTTCCCTGTCCCTACTTCAATTACAGCAGTCCTGACGCTCCTCGCTCCAACTATATCGCTCGATCGTGTGTACAATTTTTGACCTCTAGTAGCGCTAAACCGGCCTGTATGATATGTACCTAGTAGGCTACTAAGACCCAAAGACCACTAAGCCGGTCCGGTCCGTCTCAGAACGTTTAGGTTGTCCGGCACAAAAGTGAATTGTACCAATAAAATTAACAGCGCACCAAACTACAAAATAAGAAAAGCAAGCACTGATGCAGCATGCATTTACAATACAAACAAACGATCCGTTCAACTTCAAGTCACACCGTTATTTACCATAACCGATTCACTCGTTGTCTGCTTTTGTCTTTCTGCAGGATCTCGAAAGCGTTTCGCTCGTCGAAGCCGGTATGACCGTTACGCCGGCACGATCGACGTCGGGATCCGTCGCAATCACGACGAGATTGACCGTTAATCGAACGGAAAACCGATTCGACGAACACCTGTCCACATTTTTCAAATTCAAGCAGACGTTGCGACGACTGGGCAAGCTACCGGACTCGGTAATGCGAAAATGCTGAAACGGATCGGCGCCAAGCGGAACGAGAGTCCCCGCCGGATCGGGCAGACAGTGAGCAGTCGCAATGATGCTGTATTGAACGCCGGTCACTTCCGTAAAAATGATGAAGTGAATATAATTCGTAAGTGGCGATCGTATGAAAACGCCGACTTCGAACGTCGAGACGACGGCGACGAGCGGCGCGTCGTTCAACGTCACGTCGAGACAAATGCGAGTCGTCGTCGTCGAAAGCGGAAGCGAGCGTTTGGATTTTCTGTTGCCCCTGCCAACCGTCTTTATGAAGTCGGAGGAATCTTTTATCTGATCCGGTTTGTCGTCGTTTTTGCATCGTCGATCTTCCGGTCGACAGCGCAGGAGCGTCGTGTTCGTCGGGAGGAGCAGTGTGGACGTTGTGCCGTTGGTGAACGTCGTTTGCATTTCGGTCGTCCACATGATCGGATTTCTCGCGTCGTTAAGACAACGGCAGCCGTTCCATGTCGACAGGTTGCATCCGTTGGTCCCTTCGAAAGCGTCTACATATAGAAAATGCGATTGAGTTTAGTTAAGGCGTTTCCTTCCTTTTGACTGTACCTAGTTCGCAGGTTGGCACGCTTCCCATCCACGTTCCTTTACTGCAGTTCATGCTCGGCATTCCTTTGAGACTGTATCCGTAGGTGCATGAGAATGTGGCCGTTGCGGTGACGTTTTCCGATGAGGGTTCTGCTTTGACGACGACTTGACCGAATTCTGGCGCGTCGGGAGCGAACAAATCGCACATCAGAACTGTGTGACACCGAGGGAAAAAAATAGTTCAAATCCCATGTCTGTGCATGGAAAGTAGGACACCAACCTGAGGCAATGTCAACTGATTTCTTCACAGGAGCACTGGACACAGTGACAGCAAGCAGCACGAATAAGGTTATCAGACGAGACTTCATTGTAGATGAGCTGATTGGCTTCAGTCGACTTCACTGATTTCACAGGAGTTCCACCACGCTTTATATAGAGCAGAGTCAGTGTGATTTTAAGGGCACTCTCCCTTGTGCAATGCGCAGCCAGGGAAAAGCCCGCCGCCACTTCCGAAGCCACAAGGCCAGGTGTATCAGCACTGATTCAGCAGGTGCTGTGTATAATAGATCCCGGCTGTACTCGACGACAAAGTTTACACATACATTTATTGTCGCTGAAACCAAATGACCTGTAGCGTATAAGGCTTACAATAAGAGCGTCGCCGCAGCAAAGGCGCTTCCCTGACACACAGAGGCCTAAAGTGATCAGTTCCGGGTTGTCCGTTGGAGAGGCGAAGGATCGGCTGCCAGTGGTCAGCGAAATCGGTCAAAAGGTCAGCCACTGTCTGTGAGAATGCTTCCTGATCTTAAACTAAGGACGGGCCCCCACTGCGTTATCAAGGAAAAGGAAGGACGTCCTGATCTTATTGACAGGCGGGGAATTCTTATACGTCTTCAGCCGTTTTTGTCAAGCCAAGTGGCAATTACACAAGTAAGGCATGCACTGGCTGCGTCGCAGGCCTTCAGTGTTTCACTCTGAGAATTACCCGCAGAGAGAGATGCTTAGCGATTCGATTTATTAAATTCGGAATCATAAGCTGTTTTAGAAATAACGAGTTTCTGAAAGTGATTTAACGTTGCTATTTTTAGTAGCTGGGAAGAAAGATTATGCCATCGTCTTCACTTGAATGGCTGCTTCTATGAAGCCTGTCATTAGTACAATTAATGAAGTGCATGGAATCACGACAAGCCTCGTTTGTCTTTAGATCACAGGCGAGAAACACTGCCATACCGATGTAGAGACTGGAGAGAGCAGCTGCAGCATTTCCTCGTAATACCCTGCAGTCTGTGAGTCACGGTGGTTGGGGAAGAATTTTTATTTGCCGCATGTTCGCTGTGTCACGTTTTTTTGCAGCAATTAAACGTCAGTGCTGAGAAAAAACGAATCGGCTTTGTAATGGGAACATCGTCGGATTCCTGTGCAATGATAAACGGACTTGACCTGGAAGTGGCTGTGACGTCATTTCGGGCGTGTACTGCGCCACGTACTCTCGAGTCCCCGCACCTTGTTGTTGTTGGCAGCTCTCACAGTCTGTGAGCTTTCCTCGTTTTCCTTTCATGCAGCGTTTTAACTTTGCCGTTGTAGAGAAATCATGCAGTGCAGCGATTTGCTTCTAAGGATTGCTGACGAACACCAATCGAGTAGCCTGAAGCTACGCCGTTTGTACGACTCGAAGCGAGATTTTAACGACTCGACGCGAGCATTAGACAAACGTCTTTCCTGCAAGTGAGTACAGCGAGCACGAGGGGCGGGGACTGGACCCGGCCCCGCCCGAATGCTCTCGGTAGTGTAACGTACCTATAAAAAGACGATGGCACACCAATACAGTTATTGCAGAGGTGCGCTTAAGCGCATATTGAAGACTTGCGCGAATGACCCAGTTGTTGCAAGGCAATGTAAGCTAAGTACAGCATAGTGTTTTATACGCTGACACATGTCTACCTTCCTCATTGCAGTATACAGCTCTGTAAGATCTTTGAACGCATCTGAGTCAAATAACGACCCCGGTAATAATAATTACTTAGACTTTTTCTTGATCCATCATCTGTCTGTTAGCCAAGTCTCTCTATCAATTTGCTTTTGAAGAAGTTGGTCATTATTGGAAAGAGCTAGGCGCCTCTCTCGGCTTTCGGATGGCTGAGCTAACCGACATTGAGGAACGCCACCTAAATCGTCGTCTAGGTGCTAAATTTATGGCCTGGGCTATGCTTGAGAAATATCGAGCGGCCAACGGTCAGGAGCTGTCTTCTATTGAACGACTTCACACGAAGCTTCACGAAGTTAAAAGATTACGAAAAGCAGACATTCCCCGTGAAGACAAGACTATTAGCGGTAAGACTATGGGGCTCTGAATCTCTCAAATTAAACTATTGATTGGTAGATCTGTTGCCTCGCTGCATTGTTGATGACCGACGGTTTTATGGCAGAGACGATGAGATGAAAGAGATTGCGCGCTATTTGTGGAACGGCAAGGCAAAAACGAGTCAAACGGAACCCATTGATTCTCAAAAAATTCAGGCATGTACACCGTAACGCAAAGTCTACTGTTACCTCAGAACGTCTGAATGATTTCAGATCGTGTCTGGTGTTGGTGGTGTCGGAAAAACGACTCTAGCTTTCAAATACGTTTTTCAGTACGCTGAATCGTATTCGGACGGCGTTTTCTACTTCAATGCCGAATCATATCCGTCTGTTCACTGGTGTTTGAAGGAAAACGTAAGTATAGTCTACGCAGGAGTTCGTTATTGAACTAACGCCGACGTTGTCATCTTTCTTTTTTAGATTGAAAGAGCTGCCGATCTTGACAGTTCACGCGACGTTTGCAGGGCTGTGAATTCTATCTCTAATGCTTGTCGTTATTTCCTTTCCTATGTCAGAGCTCATCCTCGATCTTTGCTTCTTTTTGACAATGCCGACGACTTTGACTTGGTCAAAGAATTCTTGCCAGGATCTCGAGCCGCCTGTCACATTATTATCACGACGAGAAAAGCGCAGACACACAACATCGTCTATCAACGAAACGTCAACTCGCTGTCTTTAACTGTTCTGGAAAAAGAAAAGGCTGTCGTTGCTTTACTCTGCTGGTCCGGAAAATCCAAAGAGTCCCTACAAGTCCTTGAATACAACGAGAAAAAGTATGCAAAAAAGGTGGCAACGGAACCTCCCGTCGAGGGTCTTCCACTGGCTTTATGTCACGCTGGAACATTTGTTGAACAGCACCAAGTTACGTTTCTAATGTACTGGAGGAAAATCGAAGCTGAAGCGAAGCGTTTGGAAGCGGCTGCCCTAAACCTAGACAGCTTCCTACGCTACTTTCATTTGTCACACCTGAAAGAGAATCTTAGGCAGCACAGAGTTTCTAGCGTCAATCAGTTTGTCCGTTTGGATCCCCGAAACATCGGCAACTACTACGACCAAAAGTCGGTTTTGGTCGCTCAGTCAGCGTACAAGGAGAGAGAAAGACATCGCGTATTTCTCACGTGGGAATTGGATATTAACGACGTACGAGACGACGAATCTCAAGAAGGATATCTCTTTCTGAAGTGCTGCTCTATCATGTCATCGCGAGACATTCCCCTGGACGTCGTTGCTGATGCCGCGTTTTTATATGAAAGAAATTCGCTTGACAAACAATTCAAAGTTGCCAAGGCGATCAAGATCTTGAACGAGCGTTCGCTTATTCAGCAAGTCACTGATCCTGATAACGATATGAATGTGACTTTTTCCGTGCATCATTTAATACAAGCAAGCGTGTTGCAACGAATGGGAGAGAACGCAACTGACTTCCACAGCATTCTGAAGTTGGTTGCCAAGGCTTTGCTCAAGCGCCTTCCTCCTTTGGAAGATTTAAACGAGCAGACGACTAGTCCAACTCTTCTTTCTCTTATTCCTCACATCTATTCAACTGTTGAGAAGATGCTTAGAGTGGGGATGCTTGATGAAGCACGTCCAGGACTCATTGACTACGGCTGCTTTTTGGCTCTTCGTTATTCGCACCACGAAGATGGTAAGCGGCTGTGCTCTCTGCGCGTCGAAGTCTTTGAAGCCAACTTAGCAACATTCTCTGAGGAAGAAATCCGCCTCAGAAGACGAGACTGTAAATAAGTGAACGTCATTTGCATATCTTGTCTATATATCTTGACGTTTACGATAGATTACTGTGGCTTGGCATTATCCCAGTTTCTGGGTTTGCAGAATCTGGAAGAGATCGACGGAATCATTCGGCGAGCTCTAGGCGGGACATGTCTTGAAGACCTTAGCAGTCGCGATGTTGTCTTCTACGCAGAAGGTTTGATTGATCACATCGCTCTGATATCCTCCTCTTATTTGCAGGGTGATTTAACAGTGTTGTACTTGCTCGCGGAAAGCCAGAAGTTGCAAAATCTGCCGGATTGCGCCGAAAGGACTCTTCAGAGAATTCTCAGCGCTTTTTCTTCCGAAGATCAACTAAACACGAGAGAAATGTGTCATGGTACAGTACAAAGAGACAACGTGTTTTGTTCTTTAGCTTATTTGTGGTTGCTTGTTGCTAGTTTTGCTACAACTTTCAAGTGTCTACAATATGTCAGGAAGATTGGAAGATGAGTTAAGATCTGTGAAAAGGGCTCTTTATTTGGCAAAAGATGGTCCTGGCTATATGCTTGCTGACTGTCAGTAAAGTTGCTTCATATACAATTGTTTTGCTTTGATGTTCTCGTTTCAAAGGTCATTCGCATCTTGGTTGTTGTCAGATAGCACGCGGTTTGTGTGACGAAGCTTCTGCAAATTATGCTGAAGCTTTGAAGATTTACCAGGAAATTCTTCCAGATACACACCCGTTTCTTGGAGTTTGTAAGTTCGTTTTGATTTGATATGCGCAAGCTTTTTCCTTTTAGTTCGTTTGGTCATCAGTGTCAGCGTACTGCAGACGGGTCAGCATTCTCAAGCCTGCGAGCTCTCTCGCGAGAGTCTTTCAGTTATAAGATCAGTGTGTCCGCCTGAAAATTTTTTCGTTTCTTTCGGTTGACTGAACGCTAGCTAGAATTGAATTAAGCATTAAAATGATTTTTCTGTAGCTCTCTTCGCGCACGGAAGGAATCTCCACGCGTCAGGAAGGCATGGAGAATCTATTGCATTTCTTAAAGAGAGTTTGACTGGTCTTGAAGAAGGACCCCAGGAATTTCTGCATCTGCTCACAAAAGCGACGTGTAAAATTTTTCATATAAATACTGAATGTAGCCGTTTAGTGCTTTCTGTCACAGGTCTTGCTCTTCTGGGAGCTGCTTTGCGTGGAGAAAATTCGGTGGTAAACAGAGAAGGAGTCATTCGCTGTTTGAAAGAGTCCGTTTCAATTTTGACCAAACTCAATGCTGCTGGAAAGCGAGAGTTGTCGTTAGGTACTACGCTATTACAAGAATTCAATTTCTGCCCTCAGTTATTTGGCGTGTGTTTTTCTAAAGCAAGCCATTACTTTTACCTTTGTGAAGCTTACATAAAAACGGGAAAGCTAGATGAAGCTCTTGTAACAGCAAAAATGCTTTGGGATTCTGCTAAAAATCTTCCGGCTGGCAACTACAAAAAATTAATCAGTGAGTTCCAAATAGTTCAGTGGAAAATTAATTTCTCTACTCTCTTTTTTAATCGAAGTTGCTTCGCTCTATACACAGTGCTTAAATTTCAACGGAAAGTTTAGTGAAAGCCAAGAATTTTTGACCAGAGTCTTCGAAGAAAGCAAACATCTGCCTCCCGACCATCCAGCTATCAAACAGTGTGAGTAGGCAATTCTATTTGCATGCTAGACGTTGTATTCATAATGCGCATTGTTTAATCAAGTGCGAAATGCTAAATTTTCCCTACACTGTTTGAAGACGGGGTCTGCATTTTGGAAGATGGGGTCACAATTCTTTTTGGAAATTGAAAATGAGATTTCCGGCATTGTTGACGAGGACGTAGATTGAGACGCTGCTACGTCTTTTTATAAACTGACCAGGCAACTCCATAGCCGTATTTATCTCTATCCGCAAAGTTACTTGGCTGTATGTTTTGTTTAGCAGGTTGTGTGCTGACTGACAGGCTTTGAGAGAAGCATTATTGACGAAATTGTTCCTTAAAACTAAAAAGGTATGTATAGTGGTTTCGCAATATTTTTTATTAGCCACATATTCTACATTTACGCGTGCCACGTTTATTTTTGCTGCAATTGAACGTCACTGCTGAAGAAATCTAATCGGTTTAGTAAGGAACCAGCAGTCTCTGTGACGTCATTTCGGGGCGTGTACAGCGCGCACTCTCGAGTCCCCGCACCCTGTCGTTGTTTGCAGCGAGTGAGCCCTTCTCCTTTGTTTTTATGCAGCGTTCAAACTTTGCCGTTGTACTGTAGAGAAATCATGCAGTGCAGCGATTTGCTTCTAAGGATTGCTTGTGTGCACCAATCAAGTGGCCTGAAGCTACGCCGTTTGTACGACTCGACCCGAGCATTAGACAAACGTCTTTCCTGCAAGTGAGAGATATCTATAGGTTACACTACTACTGCACAGCGAGTAGAGCACGAGAGGCGGGGACGTGCGAGATAGACGTAACACGGATTGTAGACAATCCGTGGACGTACCCGCTCGAATCCTCTACGAGCAATAGGTAGTAGTGTAACGTACTTATAAAATGACTGCCCATCAAGACAGTGATTACAGAGATGCGCTTAAGCGCATGTTGAAGACGTGCGCAAATAGTCCAGTAGTTGCAAGACAATGTAAGACAGCATAGTGTTTTATACGCCTGTGTATGTCGTCTACATTCTTATTGCAGTATACAGCTCTGTAAGATCTCTGAACACATCTAAGTCAAAGACTGACCCGGGTAATAATAATTATTAAGAGTTTTTGTTGATAAATAATCTGTCTTCCTGTCAGCCAAGTCTCTCTATCAATTTGCTTTCGAAGAAGTTGGACATTATTGGAAAGAGCTAGGCGCCTCTCTCAACTTTCGGATGGCTGAACTAACCGACATTGAAGAGCACCACCTAAATCGTCATCTAGGCGCTAAATTTATGGCCTGGGCTATGCTTGAGAGATATCGAGCGGCCAACGGTCAGAAGCTGTCGTCTGCTGAACGACTTCGCACGAAGCTTCGCGAAGTTAAAAGATTACGAAAAGCAGACATTCCCCGTGAAGACAGGACTGTCAGTGGTAAGACTACGCCGTGTTCTGAACCTCTTCATTTGCAAATTGATTCGCAGACCTTTTGCCTCATTGCATTATCGATGACCGACGGTTTTATGGCAGAGACGATGAGCTGAGAGAGATTGCGCGCTATCTGTGGAACAGCAAGGCTAAAACAAGTCGAACTGAACCGATGGACTGTCAGAAAATTCAGGCATGCACAATGTCTATATACTATTATCAACCTAATAGATGATTTCAGATCGTGTCTGGTGTTGGCGGTGTTGGAAAAACGACTCTAGCTTTCAAATACGTTTGTCGATACGCTGAATCATATCCAGACGGCGTTTTCTACTTCAATGCCGAATCGTATCCGTCGGTTCAGTTGTGGTTGAAGGAAAACGTAAGTGCTGTCATATGGCACTATTTATTATTTGGTATCTGTAAAACTGGAGTCATTCTAATGCCGTTCTTTTAGATTGCAAGGGCTGCCGATCTCGACAGTTCACGTGGCAGTGCTATGAATTCTATCTTCGATGCTCGTTGTTATTTCCTCTCTTATGTCAGAGCTCATCCCCGATCTTTGCTTCTTTTTGACAATGCCGACGACTTTGACTTCTTCACAGAAGTCTTGCCAGGACCTCGAGTCGCCTGTCACATTATTATTACGACGAGAAAAGCGCAGACGCATGACATCGTTCATCAACGAAACGTCAACTCGCTACTTTTGACTACTCTGAAAAACGACAAGGCTGTCGTTGCTCTACTTTGCTGGTCCGGAAGATCCAAAGAGTCCTTACCAGTCTTTGAATATAAGGAGAGAAAGTACGCCGAAAAAGTGGCGACGGAACCTCCCGTCGAGGGTCTTCCACTGGCTATATCTCACGCTGGAACATTTATTGAACAACACCAAATTACGTTTCTAATGTACTGGAGAAAAATCGAAGCGGAAGCAAAGCGTTTGGAAGCGGCCGCCTTAAACTTAGATAGCTTCTTACGCTATTTTCACTTGTCGCACCTGAAGGAGAATCTTAAACGGCACAGGGTTTTTAACGTCAATCAGTTTATCCGTTTGGACCCTCGAAACATCGGCAACTACTACGATCAGAAATCTGTGTTGGGCGCTCAGATTGCATACAAAGAGAGAGAGAAACATCGCGTATTTCTCGCATGGGAATTAGATATTAACGACGTGCGAGACGCCGAATTTCAAGAAGGTTATCTCTTTCTGGAGTGCTGCTCTGTCATGTCATCGCGAGACATTCCTCAAGACGTCGTTGCTGATGCTGCGTTTTCGTACGAAACGAATTCGTTTGACAAGAAATTCAAGGTTGCTAAAGCTATCAAGATCTTGAATGAGCATTCGCTCATTCAGCAAGTCAGTGATCCTGATAACGATATGATTGTGACTTTTTCCGTGCATCATTTGATACAAGCAAGCGTGCTGCAACGAATGAGCGAGAACGCAACAGACTTTCACAACGTTTTGAAGTTGGTTGCAAAGGCTTTGCTCAAACGCCTTCCTCCTTTTGAAGACTTAGGCAAGCATTTGATTAGCCCGACTCTTCTCTCTCTCACTCCTCACATCTATTCAACTGTTGAGAAGATGCTTAGAGTGGGGATGCTTGATGAAGCACCAGGACTTATTGATTACGGCTGTCAATTGGCGCTGAATTACAGGCACTACGAAGATGGTAAGCGGCTGTGCTCTCTGCGCGTTGAAGTTTTCGAAACCAACTCAGCAAAATTCTCTGACGAAGAAGTCCGACTTAGAAGACGAGACTGTAAGTGATGTCGTTTGCTTAATTTGTATATATCTGATCTACTGTGACGGGTTAGATTACTATGACTTAGGATTAATCCAGTTTCAGAGTTTGCATAATTTAGAAGAGATTGACGTTAATATTCGGCGAGCCTTAGGCGGAAGATCCCCTGAAGACCTTACCAATTGTGACGCTGTCTTCTACGCGAAAGGTTTGTTGAAAAATAGCTCACTGATCTTATTTCTCATAATGATAAAACAGTGTTGTACTTGCTCTCGGAAAGTCAGCGACTGCACTTTTGGCCAGATCTTGCTGAGAAGACTCTTCAGACACTTCTCAGCGCTTTTTCTTCTGAAGCTTCACCAAATGTGGAAGGCACTTCCAATGGTACGTTATCATTTAGCTCAAGTGAAGAGCGAGGTTTCTTTTTGTCCTAATATGACTCAGCGTATTGTTTTTTTAGTTTTGCTACGACTTTCAGAGATCTACAACATATTAGGAAGATTTGAAGATGAGCTAAGGGTTGTGAAAGAGGCTCTTTCTTTGGCAGAAAGTGCACGTGGTTCTGGCATCACTCTTGCTGACTGTCAGTAAACTTTGCACTCGTACTTAATGTTTGCTTTGATTTACTAATTTCAAGGTTATCAGCGTCTTTCTTGGTGTCAGATGTTACGCGGATTAAACGATGAAGCTTTAGAAAATTATTCTAAAGCGTCGAAAATTTACCAGGAAAGGTTTCCAGAAAAGCACGGATTCTTTGGAATTTGTAAGTTCGTTTTATTTGAGTTGTTAAAACAATAGGCTTTTTTAGTCCGTTTAGAGATGAGCCTTTGCATGCTGCAGAAAGGTCAATATTCTCAAGCTTGCGAGCTCTCTCGCGAGGGTCTTTCAGTCATAAAATCAGTTTTTCCACCTGAACATTATCGAATTCCTCAAGGTTTATTGAATTTTAGCTAGATTGAAGCACTAAAAGAGTGATCTGTAGCGTTCTTCGTGCACGGAAGAAATCTGTATGTTTCAGGAAGGCACGAGGAATCTATTGAATTTATTAGACAGAGTTTGGCTTGCGTTGAAGAAGGACCCCAGGAATACCTCTATGTCATCACAAAGGCTAACTGTACAAATTTTTATCTATCCGAACGTTGTCTTTTTTATTGCTTTTTGTTACAGGCCTTGCTCTTTTGGGAGCTGCTTTGCAAGGAGGAAATTTTATCTCCAACTGTACAGAGCAAAAAAGAGATGAAATCTTTCGCTGTTATAAAGAGTCAGTTGCAATTTTGTCCAAACTCAAGGCTGGTGGAATACGAGACTTGCCATTCAGTATGCCATTTTGATCATTCCACTTGCACTATCGTTATTTGGCGTGTGTTTTATTATCTAAAGCATGCCTCCCTCTTTGCGAAGCTTTTCTGCAAATGGGAAAGCTAGATGACGCACTGGCAACAACAAAAATGGCTTGGGATTCTACTAAGATTCTTCCTTTTGGCAGTCATGCAAAATTGTTTGGTGAGTTGTCGAATATTTGTTTGCTAACGTCCATTGCACCGTTCTTCTCTTTTTCCAAGTGGGTGCACAGTATACGCGATGCTTAATGCTGAAGGGAAAGATCAATGAAAGCCGAGAATTGTTGAACAGAACCATGAAAGAAGGTGAACATCTGCCATCTGAGCATCCAGTTATCACACAATGTGAGTAACATACACATAGCTGCTAGAAGTTTCCTTACGACCGCAAATTGTTCAATCAAGTGAAAGCGAGCGAAGTTTCACTAAACGCATTGAAGGCGGTGTCAGCAATGTTTGAAATGTCCAGTCAGCAAGATGTTTTAAGCATGGTTGACGAAGACGTAGATTGAAACGGTATGTATGAAGGAAAAAGGGTGCCCTCATCCATGTAAGGGCTATCTTTGATTATCATTTCTCTCGAAGGTTAACACGCGTCTAAAACCATACACTGTGTTTGTGCGTTAGGCATCTTCATGCAAGATCACCAACGTCGTGGCTTAACTTGGCTAGTATGATTTCGCAGCGCTAAAACTTGGGGGGGGGGTAGACTACAAAGTGAGTTGCTCTACACATACGTAAAGTGCTTCGTTCTTCTTAGTGATTCAAATCAACCAAAACTGCAGAGAGAATAATTTGGATACCGTACGGTGTATGCAAGTTCCTTTACCGTGATCTCTTGCAAATTCCACAGTATCTACCATTTCTGCCGCAAGTGATGCCGGATGCCATTTATGTGAATTTATCTCGCAGCGAACACTCAAATTTCGTACGTAAACGTCACACTGACACAGTGAACATTATACAAGCCATCAATTTTGTTATCAAAAGCTAACCTTGGTTTCTTCTGAGTTTGAAAGAAGTCTTTCCTGACTTGAATGCAGCTGCGTTTCTGAAATCACAGCAACTTCAAACCGACCACTCTTATAGCATTGGTAACGGCTTTTCCTGCAGTAATCAATCAAGTAGTTAGACGGAAAGGAAGAGCAGGTTTTCATAAACTCGCAAGCGGTTTTTGCTTCTCCTAGCGCCTCCGTCTTATTAATAATTATAGCATCTTCCTCTTTCCGATCTAGCACGGCTGCAAGACAAATGTCAACGTTAATTAAAAAATACCCCAAAAGAAAAATGCCTATACCGGCAGAAAGGATGAGTCGGCAATCCCCGCCAGTGTCCGGCATAGGAATGTTAACCGTGAACTCAGGAAATTTGCGAGCGCAAAAGTAGCCACCTCCTTCTTTATGAAAATCCCCCAAGTCAATGTCCTCTTCTCTCTGTTCTGGTTTGTAAACAACGCAACGGCGCACATTGCACGACGGGGTCACAACCGTGACGTCATAGCGGTCAAACTCGCGTAACTTTGTGCGAAAACGTTTCTCGACCACTTTACGAACTTTCTCCAGGTGAAAGAATTCCGACTGTAGTTCGCCTGCGTTTAATTTGTCTTCTGCTTCTTTCTGTGAAAGCTTGGTTCCATTCACTACAATTATGATTAATTTCGCGAAATATTGAATATCAGTTGATAAAGCGTTTACTCAGATGATTGATCTTGATCTGGCCAATATGAACTAGGCAGTCAAATTTAAAGTTTCTAGCAGCTGCATTATTCAATTCTCTTTGCTTCACGCCACGTAGAAACTTCTTCAAGTATTCATTCAAGCGATCCCAGTTGGGCTGTAAACGATCTTGCATGCTTAACTAAAAGGTTTTAATGAGTTCGTTCAGACTAACAACGGACCTTTCACGATCAATTACCGGTACTTCTGTTTGTAAACGAGAATCGTGCAGGGTTACTTTGGCTCTGGCTCGCGAAGCAGCAGCAGCGCTAAGAACATATCTTTTTTCTCTTTTGAACAATTCTAAGCGCCTTCTGTGATCCTAAAGGCATATTTCGACCAGTAAATTAAAAAAACAGCGACGCGTTTTATATCCATGGGGTGAGCGGGTTATATAGTCTTACCACTCGGTACATGATGTCTCGTGCTGCTGTTTCAGCATTTGAATTCTTCTCGGTTTTGCGTCTAATGTGAAACCCTTTTCCTTCTATAATTTCAATTGTCGTGTTCGAATTCTTTATCGTTGCTTTGAGAGTTCGTCTTTTGGATCCAATAATCAAACCAAATAAATTTTCGGGCACTTGAACGAAAAACTCTGATTGAGGTTTCAAGATCTGCACAGAGCAGCTGAGTAAGCTAGGTGATGAGTCAAATTTATAAATTACACGAGAAATAAATGAATTGATCCAGACGCCAATTTTCTTATTAGAATCTTTTATCATTGAGATTTTCTTTGCTAGATCTAATCCGTGATCTAATTCTTCCTAAATGGCGCAGTGTACGTACTCTTACTACCATACTATACAAAATCAGTTTACCAGTGCAAAGGCACCGTCAATTTTGCAAGAAAATTTTTGAATTTCACGAAAGCCATCGTCTGCGTCGTCTAATAATGCGCGACTCTTCTCCAACTTACGGGTCACAATTTGGGATCGTGTCCTCCTGCAAGTAGACTCCGATTCGATTCGCTTCAGCAGATCTCTAGCCTCCTGAAATGTCACTAAGCGACGATCCGACTCTGAGTCGGAGTCAAAGGCTCTAGCAGAAGGCATCGTCATTCGATTTTTTGTTGAGGCGTCACGTGCGGTGTAACCCGGAAAACAGGAAAACGCTAGCTGCGCATAGGTAGAGAGACCATTTTTGCTTTCAAAAGCGGTTAAAGCAGCCTCACCGACTTTTTGAAGGGAGTACAGTGATTTGTCTCAACAAGTTCCCGGACCACGACGTTCAGAAGGCCTTGCTAGGTACGCCGTTCACCTCTCGACTGTATCGTGGCAGGAATTGCTGTAGGCTAGTTAGTTCATCGGCTCCACGAGTTACAGGAGAGTGAGTCGCGTCGAAACAGGCTTCGGAGCGTGCTAGTGCCGCTGCCGAAGCGCTCTTCAGCTTCAGTGCATGGTAGGGTTCTTTCCGTGAAAATTAGTAGATGACTTTGTTCTCGAAGGTCTGAAAAGCGTCCTACGGCGGCTCATGATGACGATAAAGGTTTGGGGCCCCCGAAAAGGATCCCACTTTTCTTCAAATATCTCATTCTTTTCTATCTAAAGATGCGAAGTTTCCCGCCGACGAATTGTCACATGGAAGCGAATCGAAAGGGGAGAGAGAAGAGGAACAAAAAAGCAATTGGCAGATTTAAAAGGCGAAGGAAGCTCGCACCGTATGGATCACAGAGGTGATATAACACGACGAGTCAGCCGAATTACGAGTGGCAGATTGTCTCACATTTTATTTTGTTAGCAAAAGAGACGTCTGAAGGACGCTTTTCTGCCAGAAAAGAAGTCAGTGGCGAAGAAACTTGAAGCAGAAAGGCACCGAGCCTCCTTGCAGCTGCAAACGAAGAAAGCGATATAGCCTAAGAAGTCGTGTCCCGCTGTTCTGACGAAGTCCACTGAGGCGGAAGGGACCCACAGCACAGCAGGATAGAGAAACTGTTGTGAAACAGGAGGAGGGCGCGGATTTTCTGATCCATATAGGGTGAATCGGGGGGAGCTTGCCGTTCTTGCTCTGTTTGATCTGCTTGAAGCGTTTTGTAGGAAAGACATGAAGATGCCTGGCAAGTATCGAAAGGCCATTTCTGTCAATCGAAGGAGAGCGAATATTTGTCCAATACAATATCGATATTGCGTGGCAATCAATTTACAAAATCAGACTCCATTTTGCGAAATGCTGATTTAATTTCGCAAAGCTCATCTTCGGCCTTGCGAATGCCATCTGTTTTGGAAATGGCCTCTACGTTGTCCAATAACTTGAAGGCTGCAGCTGCATCGGATCTCCTCATGAGCCCAAGACCCGTCTTATGTCTCGTGTTCGTGTTTTTTATTAGTGCCAATAATTTCTCCCGAACTGATTCTGGAGACTTAGATTCGCTGGCCATAGCAGACTGAGAAGACGTCGTAGTCATTCCACGAACCACGAATCACGTGATTCGAACGTAACCGGAAAACTCGTTCAAAAGCTAGCTAAACCACGCTATAGGTACTTTCAAGGCCTTCTGAAAGGATCAACTGGTAAATGAGCTGCGTTTGAGCAATCTTCGAATTTTTGTTTGAAGGATCATCACGCTATTTTTCCGGCCTCCTTGCACTTCTCTATTGCATCAGCATTACTTCTTGCTAGATCGGTTTTGAAAATTAAAAATTATTTTAGAGCAGACTGTAATAAAACAGCAGGAGTTCATTATGTATTTGTTGTAAGCTTAGTTGTATTTACGGATTTATAATAGCATTCAAAATTTTGCTGCCGTCTTTCAGTGCCGTGTTTGCGGTACGTGTCGACTCCGTGTATACTCAATGCATATATTATCCCAGCTGAATGACGCCAGGGATTTCCCCATGTTCCCCGATTCGGTTCTTATAAGCTAAGTTAGCTCATAGATGTGGTTAGCTTAAACCGAATCGGGGGACATGGGGAAATCCCTGGCGTCATTGAGCAGGGATAATATATGCATTGAGTAGGTAGGTATAAAGGTCAAGGTTTGGAAGAAGCTCCATCAGCCGGTTTCGTACTCGAGAACTGTATTACACAGAGCGAACCATGGCGTCTCGTGACCGCTATTATCAAATGATGAGGGAATCTAAGCGCGATCAACTGGAAGCAGAAGCGAAGCTTTTTCACGACTTCCTTTTGCAGTCTGAGGCTCTTCCTCTAGGGCGCATTGTCCCGCGTGCCGACCTGAAGGAACTATTCGAGAAATTTCGCTCTAACCCTGATTTGGAACCAGGAATGAAGTTTGAGAAGTACATCACCGTCATGGTGCAATTTGTGGGCGGCCTTAAGCACAGGAAGTTCAAATCCTTCGAAATTTGTCCTTGGCCTCCTAGCATGACAGATCAAGAACTTGTTCATCTGTACTTGGAAGAAAGAGAAAAGTTCTTTGAATCTACTACTTCTGGCACCTACAGAACGTTGATAAACTTTCTCCGAGGCCAAAGCAATAGCACAATCTTACGGTATGATGTGCAAATCTGCAAACTTCACTTTTAATTCTTTGCAAATATTCTAGAAAAGCAATGGGCCTAACAAAGTTTGATGTTGAACTGTCTTTTGACTGCAGTCATTTGGGACACATCGACTTCGGAAAAGTCTCTACTTCTAGCAAAAAGGAAGCCGTAATCCGCATTCTGAATAAATCAAAAGAATATACAGTTAAGCTAATGAACTGTATCACCACCAACGCAAGCGGAACGTTTGCTCTTGAAGACGAGTTGAAAATTGGAACAGATGAAGGCAGTGTAGAAATTGAGCCTGAGGAAGAGTACTCGGTGCTGTTGATATTTTCTCCCAAGAGCGTCAGCATGCACGCAACGCAGATCTTCTTTGAGTTACGTGACAGCCAGTCTGGAAAAAAGTTTGATATGCACTGCTACGCAAGGGGGAGCGTTTCACGTTCTGAAATGAATCCTCCACAAGTAGTTTCTTCCAAACCCCGACTTCGACGACCTCGGGGTCAATTCGAAACAGTTCATGGTGTTAAGCCACCAAGGTGATCTAATTAATTCCTTGGCGCTCTTGCAGAATTTTTTGTTGTATGGTTTTTTATTAGACCCTACCATGCTCTTCGATCGGGTAATTTGGGAGATTACAAAATTCCAAAAAATTTTCATGAACATATCGCCCATGGCCGACCAACTAAAGAATTTGAGAAATTGCTTTGCAAAGCACTAGGTGAGGGTAACTACGAGGAAAAACTGCAATCTCTGCTCTGGGCCGAAGAACGACAGATGCATATTGACATAAAAAAATACGACAGAAAGGAGAGAATGGAATTAGATTTCGGAGGACTTTTCAAGCTAGAGGTTGAACTTTTATATTACTTTTGATGCCTTTAAGACGTTTTAAACTTGTGTTAGGTCAAGGGTCTTGCAGAAAATCGTCCGTCACTAGTGAGAGGTGATCGCATTACTGTCATCGTTGAAGAATCGCAGAGAAGATACGTTGGGTACGTTCATCACGTGGAACTGGAGCAAGTGAAACTGAAATTTCACTACAGGTAGAATGAATGAAAACCTATTGCTAATTTGACTACTTTAGTTTTCTTATTTTTATTTAGCTTTCAAGATAAAGAGTTCCTTGCTGGAAAAAGATTTTATATTACTTTCGCGTTTCATCGTGTTCCAATGAGAGTGATGCACGAAGCTGTCTGCAATTCTAGCCACATGATTCCGACCGTGCTCTTCCCCAAAGCCGTTATGAAGTCGTTTCAGGTACAAAGCATAGAACGGTAAGATCGGTTTCTATAGTACACTTTCTGCGGTATAAACGTATTGATAATACCAGGTTTTATGACAAGGACTTAGAGTCCAACGCAGAACAGAGAAAAGCAGTCGAGAACATTGTCAGTGGAACGTCAGGATCGGCTCCGTATATCATTTTTGGTCCTCCGGGTACAGGAAAAACCAAAACTACCGTGGAAGCTATCAAGCAGGTTAATTATGAGCAATTTATTGGTGCGATGCAACTAGTTCTAACATACGGGCTGGTGCACAGGTTTTACAAAAAAGTCCTAACGTCAGAGTCTTAGCATGTGCGCCATCAAACAGTGCAGCTGATCTCATCTGTGAAAACGTCTTGAAACACATTGACGTCCGACACGTGTTTCGTATGAACGCTGAAGGAAGGAACGAATTCAGAATTGCTAAACAAATTATGGTAAGTTGAGCTTCTATGCGTTTTTTCAAATCAACACACTCTAATCAAGGAAGTGTCTTGTTATGACTACCGCACAAAATCTTTCAAATTTCCTGACAAACAAGAACTTAGTCGCTACAGAGTTATTGTCACTACCCTAGTCACAGCTGGCAGGTTTGGACGGGAGAAATAGTTGTGCCTTAGATTATTAAATATGATGAATGTAGGTTAGTCTCTGCAAAAATTGGAGAAACATTTTTCTCGCACATCTTCATTGACGAGGCCGGCTATGCAACGGAACCAGAGACTTTGATACCTTTATCAGGTCTACTTAACGACAGCAGTCAGCTTGTCTTAGCTGGCGATCCTAAGCAACTCGGGCCTATACTCAGATCAGCTATTGCCACGACGTATGGCTTGCAGGTGTCACTGTTGGAACGTCTCATGACTACGAAGTCTCTTCCTTACATCCGAAAAGAAAAAAGTCCTCATTACAATGATCGACTCGTGACAATGCTTATCAACAACTACAGATCGCATCCCGACATCATTACGGTTTCCAACGAGCTGTTTTACAACAACGAGCTGAAGTATAGAGCGGACGCAGGACTTCGATCCTGCTTTTGCAAATGGGAACACTTACCTAAAGCAGACTTTCCTGTTGTCTTTGATGACGTAATCGGAAAAGACACAAGGAAACCCGACAGCCCTTCCTTTTATAATCCAGCTGAGATCATAAAAATTGTCGAGTGGGTCGATCGCCTTCTGAATGACACCAAAGGAATCGGTGTAAGGGCAGAGGACATTGGAATTATTTCTCCTTACAGAAAACAGGCAAGCTTTCTCACGTACAAAATTCGTGACATACCAGTAAATGGCTTTCTAGGTTCAGGAAACAAGAATTGCAATTCGAAAAGAGCTCAGAGTACGAGATGAAATTAAAGTTGGAACAGTTGAAGAATTTCAGGGCCAGGAGAGGCTTGTTATAATTATTTCGACGGTAAGAAGCGACGAACAATATCTCGCTGACGACGCCTACTATAAACTCGGCTTTGTGAAAAGTCCTAAGGTAACCCAAAATTTCCACGTCTTATCCTAAATGCATTTTATATGATGTTACTTAGAGATTCAATGTTGCAATTACTCGAGCCAAGGCGCTACTCATCGTCGTTGGCAATCCGTTCTTGCTGAAGTTTGACAATTCCTGGAACAGGTAAAGGCACTCTTTAATAATTAAAAGTAAAATTTTTGACACAATTTTTTAGGTTTATGACGCACGTGTTTGAGAGAGGAGGTTTTCGTGGCAACACTGACTTCCTTCCTTCTCCAGACTTTGAGTGTCCCGAAAGCGACGATCACAGCGATGTCGTTGCCCAAGGGGCGGGAAATGAGGACAAAGGCTCGGAGTTCAGTAAGCAAATTGATCATCCGTGGAGAAGTGACAGAATATAACCTATCTACTGTATCTTGCGTGTGCATGGGCTTGTCTGTAGCTGCATCCTGATAATTGCGTGTTTGCTCATTTTTGTCAGCCTGTTTGTAAGTACTGTACGACCACGGTTTGTCTACGTAGCTTTCTTCTGTCAGTAGGCATCTAGCTTGCACTTACACACGTCTTTTCCTGGCATTCTCAAGCTTGGTTGAAGAAGTACCGGTAGTAGCAACCTTCTTTTCTCTGCATCTTCCCATTTTGTTCGGTATGAGCTGGGAGTGCCGCTGCTGCACGTGCGCTAGCTAAATCGAAACTTCCTTCTCTGTCAGCAATCTCACCGAAAAGAGCCTGCTGGGTGTCAAAATCTTCACTGCAAAGGTCAAAATGTAAGTACCTACTGTACAGTATTAGTGCGGTGCATCCGGAAAGGGAATACCGTGACGCGAAGGCCACAACTCTTGTTCCCGGAAATTTTGGTTTTGTGGTGCTAGCACAATTGCTAAAACTAAATTCTGCTATTGGCAACTCCGAACGGTACTGTAGTACTACACAGTGCCGCTTTTGAGACCTCGGACGCGCCCACGCTTTATCACGTACTGTTCAGTAGGATGACGGAACGAGTTTTGAGAAAAGTGTCAAAGTTCATTCCACCTCAAAGGCGGGCTTCTATTGCGCGGCTGCTTAACGTATCAGAGCGCGACATTCAAACAATAAAGCACAACTGCTCCGATGACACGAAAAGGCAAACGTTTGAGTTTCTTTCGAATTGGAGAGACTCGCGTGGTTCTAGTGCGTCATACGCCGACCTTAGAGAAGCAGCAGTCGTTGCTCGATGTAGTGAAGCTGTTGGAGGTGAGACGGACCTGACGTCTATACGAAGCTGATCTATTTCTTTTCAGCAATTGATGAAGAGAGCGACGTTCATGTACCAAAGAGAGAGGAGGTTGGCAATGCTAAAGTTGATGATGACAGAACGAGAAGTATTCAGCAGCTGAAAGGTATTGCAGCGGTTAATGCTGAATTTTGCTACCAAGTTGATGATCTGGCGAATGCTCTTGGTATTTCGCACCATGCCCTATTAACTTTCAAGGAAGATTTTCGTTCGCAAGCTGGAGAACAGGCTGCTGCGATTATCACAGCGTGGGAAGAAAAAGAAGAAGACGCCACCGTTGATGAACTACGAAGGATTTTGGCGGAAAATAATCTAGCTCATGTCTTGGTAGTTCAGCCATCATCTATTCCTTGCAGAGAAGCCGACAGTAGTTATAGGCATAGATTGCTTTGTGCCTATTTGAGCCATCTTATTGAAGAGAACACATTCGTCAACGTGCTTGGAACGAAGGCTGGAGGAGATAGGCAACTTCTGAGATTGGAAAAAGTCTATGTATCGCTTAAAATAGACTCAGAGTGCACAGAATACCAAATCCGTCACTCTAATCAGCAGGTAGACACTGAGATAAAAAAATATTACGCGAGTGCTGGTATAAAGCTACACAACAAAGAGTGGGACCAACTTTCTGCGGAAGAACAGCTCTCACTGTCGCAAAAGTATCTCGGCGAATTGCCTCTTAGCGCTAATTCACTGCTTGACCAAGAAGTTGACGAAGAACAAGATTCTCAAACAAATATTCCCTTTGGCGTCGTCTTTAGAGACAATCCTGCGTTAGTTATTCTAGGAGACCCTGGCAGTGGGAAGACAACCATGGTACGATGGCTGACTCTGAAATTAGCCAGAGCCTTTTTTGGAAAGTTGAGCGGCCAATCCAAGAGTACGTCCGTTGAAGTGCCTTTGAGCGAAGTTAACACTGAACTAAGCATCTCTGAAGAAACTTTTGACTTAGGTCCAATTCGTCTTCCGGTATTCGTTCGCGTAGCTGATTTTGCTCAGTATTTGTCAGAGCAAAGCAAAAAGCAGCCTAGATCTAATCACGAGCTTGCAGATTTTTTGGGCAGTAAGCATCATGGTAACGTTGAAAAGGACAATCTCGTCGTCTTTGGACCGGATCTTAATAAAATAATTAGAGTAGAGTTGGAGAGCAATCGTGTAGTTGTCGTACTTGACGGACTTGATGAAGTAACAACGTCTCGTCAGGCAGTGCTGCAAGCGGTGGAAGACTTCATGACCAATCACGTTTTGTCTGATGGCAACGCGAACCAATCACGAAAGCCATCTACGCGTAATCAGATTGTTGTTACTAGCCGCATAGCAGGCTATCGCGCTTCTTCAATACAAAAAGCTGGCGTTGCTCGTGGAGTAGTTCAGAAGATGAACAGAATCGCTGTTTCACATTTCTGTGACAGCTGGATGCTGGCATCGTTTGCTGATCACGTTCCTGGCAGCCTAGACAAGGAAGAAGGATTGCGACGGGCAAAAGAGGCATCTGCAGGTTTGCAACAAGCTCTCTTTTCTTCCACGCATCCGACACTGTATCAGTTGGCCTCGAACCCTCTTCTTCTGACCGTCTTGGCCGTTATTTACAAAAAATCAAAGAACCTTCCGCGAAAGAGAACGCGAGTCTATGACGCTGCTATAAACTTTATGGCAGACAAGTGGCGAGAGACCAAATCCAACCGAGAAACTGGTAACTGTATTATAAATGAGAGTGCGCTAATGGAATCACTTATGCGGATCGGTTACTATTTTCACGGAGAAAGTCGCACTGGCTACCTTTCAAAGGAAAAGTTGCTGAAGCATTTGAAATTATATTATTGTGACGCAGTGAGAGCTGCGGGCGAGACAGAAAAAAATTATGAAGAAGTCGCCTCTGTTCTTTTTCAAAGGCTGCACGAGAGCGTTGGTCTTCTTGCAGAAAAAGCTAATGAGTGTTACGGTTTCATTCATTTGTCTTTTGAAGAATTTCTTGCTGGCAGAGAACTGGTAAGGATTGAGGAGCCTGAAAAGACTCTAAAGGCAATTCAAAAGCTTAGCTTTGATCCGAGATGGAAAGAGCCTATTGCGCTTGGTTTGGGCTACGCCAGCATTCACTGGCACCCAAACCACTTCAATTCTCTTATATCTAGGCTTATTGAGTGTTCCACGGAGGAAGACGTATTGCCGCGAACGACTTTACTTGTTGTCCACTCTTTGAATGAATTTGAAGATGAATGTTTGAGCGAAAAAACGGTTGAAAAGTTGCAGAGGCAATTGGTAACGTTTTATGCAAAAAATGCCTCTAGACCGTCGGGCTTCGTCTGCAGACAGCTTCTGTGTGCTTTGAAGCAAACGACAAATATTAGCAGTCTTAGAGAAGTGCTTGCATCTGTCCTTAAATCCATCGTCAGGGCTGGTTCGTGTCAGGACAGTTGTACGGCAGCTGTGCTGTTGGAACGCCTTGAACTACTTGATATTGGTTCTCGTAAAGAACTTTCTGTTAATTTACATAAGGATCACTCTGATTTTAAATGGCCCATTCACGGAACACTTCGTCGTGCATCTTCTCCCCGCCAAGACACTCTACTGCAAGTTTACCTTCATCCAGGAGTGTTCATTGGTGGGGAATTTGGCGAGGAAAGACTGAATTACAGCATAGCTCACAACAGTGAGCGGAAGACCCTCAAGGAGATTGAACGTACTAGGAAAAACTTGCAAAGTCTGTTGAAAGATTTTGAATGGCCTTACTTCTTCCTAGAGAATTATGAAGACGATTTTACTATTGACACTCTACTTTCCTTCTGGTGGATGAAGTGCATTGTTTTTGCGGCCGTGACTGCAGCCTCTCACCTTTACAATTTTCTTTATATGTCGTTACTGTGCAAGGAAGATCCACGTGAGATTTCTGTTACTCTGGCCTCTCTGTTTGGCTGCTTTAGTCCTCCACCTCTTCTGTTATTAGAACTTGAAGAGAGCTCAGTAATAGAAAGATTGACGCTGACGGAAAACTTCGGAGCTCTTCTTGACGACGATAAGGAGTCTCCTAATAGTAATAGATTTGTTAGACAAGCTATTCTCAAGCTTTTTCAAAAGTTGAGGTTTGTGTTTCCGCTGGCAATACGACGTCTGTCTTTCATCAATAAACTTCGGAGGTTTGAAATGTTGCTCTCATCTAAGCCTGCAAATCTAATATCTCAAATTTTTGATACGTGGAACGCACATTTTGTCACAATATGTTGCACCCACGATAGGCCAAGTTGTTGGTCTCAGTTGACAGAATTTTGCGACTTTACGAAGCGAATTGACCAATGCTTTGCTCTAACGTTACAAGAGAACTGCACCTTGTTAGACGACAGTGAACGACTAGGGCTTTTTGACGTTACGAAGCAGCTAAGGCAATGCGAAAAAGAGAATCAAAGACAAGCGATTGAAACTATGCTAGAAGATCTAGAGTTAGTATTTAGACGAACAGAAGAAGGGCAGAAAATGGCAGAAAGTCGTCTTGATCTTTTGAAAGACAGTGTTCGTTGCAAGAAGGACGTTATGCAGTGCGAGGATAGGTTGCGCTTGTCAAGAATGAATTCTTGTGAGCTGCTCGTTACTCCTGCTTTTGCAGATTCTGCTGTAAAGCAGTTTTTGCAAGCAGATAACTGTAAGATGTTGGTCCGCCTTAGGCAAGACACTTCACTAACTAGCGTCTTCGTTGCTTTATTCGGAGGCGTTCCTCTTGTTGGCTATCCTAGCAAAGTACGAGCCTTTCAAAAGGTACAGCTGTACAAGCATTTGTCCTCTTTTGAACAGAAGCAACTGAAAGATCTGCATTTTGCTTTTGAGGAGAATGAAACTGTAGCACGTCAAGTGTATGAAGAAAATAAGACATTTTCAGGAAAGATGCCGTTAAGTGCTTTGAAAATCATTCAGCCTTCCTTTCGTCTTGAATGCATGTACAGGCCATCGTCATTTTTTGATAAACAGCTGATTGCTGCATTGCAATTGTCTGAAAGCCAAGGAGAAAAATGTTACACTTGTTCTTTGCTCAGTGCGGCTAAAGAAACTTTGAATAGCAAAAACCTAAACGAGGTGCATGATGCTGCATTGATATGCTGTGCTCTGGGCAACGTGGAAGATCTGCTATCGGAAAGTTGTTTGGATTCCGCTAATTTCACAGCCATACATTCAGCTCTAAGCGAAACTCTGAAAGCCGTTGCAGATCCTGCATCTCGCGCTTGGTTGCAGCTCACTAAGTATTTTCAACCGGTGCTAGACTCACCAACTGGTAACACCTTACTACATACTTTCTTTGAAGCTTTTCTTGAATTTGGAGGCCGCCCAGATCCTGATTTGTTTGTTCAAATGTATAATCGCGCTAGCAACCAAAAGCCGGTGCGTTTATATTTAGCCGCAGAAATACTGGCTTGCATACTGTCAGAAATTGAGGAGGAAGACGGTTACGTCTACTCGTTCGACGTCTTTGAAAAGTTGTTTCCAGTGAATACTGACTCAGACAAAGTAGACTTATCCATCGTCATTTTGAACCTTTCGAAGACCTGTTCTCTTCACTGGTGGGGAAGGAAGAAAACGGTGCCAGTTTTAGAGATGCAGCATGTTTGTAATGCGTCTTCCAGTGGTACAGTGCTTTCAGATGTGTTCACGCTGGATCTTCTTAAAATCCTTCGAGGAATTCAAGTAGCTTCTTCATATTGGAAAGAACTCCTTTACCTTTTGAAGCCTTTGGCACCTGACCCAAAACTGCAAACTCTCTGGAAACTGTTTCATTTTTCACTAAATGCAAGGAACTTACGCTACAATAACTGGACAAAACTGCGCTCAGCTAGAGACGATCTAAGAAGCATCATTTGCGAGACAAGTGACCGCGATTTCTTTTGGGGACAGGCCCTAATTGCAATTATGACATTCTTTCCCAACGAAGAAGAACAAATGTTCAATCGTCTCGTTTCTCATGCTGAAGGACTATGCAATAAGCTTGAATCATTTCAGCTGCTATTCTGGGTTCAGCCTTACGTTTGCACTAAAAATAGAAACGTTGCTTTGGAACGGTGCAAACAGTTTGCTTTCACCGTTCATGACCTTACCGACAGAGCTAGATGCTATGTCAGATTAGCTGCCGCTGAGCAACCTAACAACAGGTTAGCGTTTCTAACTGAAGCCGTTAGCTGTTTAGAGCAGCATTTTTCATCAAAGGATAACGAAGTCTCAGCCGTAGCTCTGCAAGAGATTTATCTATTTGTGAAAAATTGGCGCAAAGCGGAGAGCACATGTTCTCTTTTAACTGATTTTTACAACGTCTTGCCTACAAAATTTAAAAAGCTTTTACTTTCCACCGAATTGCTACATCCAGCAGGAATGCAACTACTTCATAAGATCTCCGCTAAAACCATCAAACCTGAATGCTATGCCATTCTAGTTCTTGCTTTTCGAGTGCGGGATGCTTTAGTTTTTAGTAACAGCTGCTTAGAGTTGCGTAAAGAAAAGTTTATCTGGGCAGTTGTGGCGGAGAGCGGGAGGAAAAAGAACGACTTAAAGGAGGCGGCTTTACGAAGGCTTTATCATTTAACAGAGCAGGGATGTTTAGACTTGACTGTGTCCAGTGCTCTGTGTCTGGAAAGTTTGCTCTTCCAAGCTATTGAAAGAAACCAAATAATTGACATTCTTTCTTTTCTTCGTCCGGCATCAGTTTGCGCTGTAGAACTGTTTTTCACCTGGCTGTGTTGTGACAAACTTGATCAAGATATCTGCGCCTTTTCTGCATTGATCTGGGCGGAGGTTCATGGTCTAAATTCAACTGTTAAAGGATATGTTTCAAACTTGCTCCACAGCGAACTGGACATCTATCGGCATCGCGCTGAAAAGCTTTGCCTTCGTAGTTGGCGTCCTTACTACACGGCATTTGAAAAACAGGAATTTCTTCAAAGCGTCTCCTCGAGCTGGTTACTGCGATGGATTTGGCATAATGATCTAGGCTTTTTTGAAACTCTCTTGTTGGCACCGGAAGAGGAGCATACCTTACGTCTGCTTGAGTACATTGGTGCCGCAGACGAGCTGGTAGGAAGCAGAATGATTGAATATATCTGCACAGGTACGCAGCCGTCTGTTCGAAAGTGCTTGATGTCGTCGCTCTGTAGTTTATGCCATCTAGACGGAGACGTCAACCGTACACTTCCTGACGAGTGTTTGAAACACTTGGAAAGTGCTGTTTTCTTTCTTTTTCTCGACCCTGACGCAACTGAATTTGATCCAACAAGTTCACAAATGAGGTTTTGTGGTTGCAACGGAGCGAATTTGCTTCAAGAAGCTGAAAAAGGCGTTGGTGAAGAATTTCAAATAGATAGTAGCTTGATTTGTAGGCAGATATGCGAAAAGTACTTCCCTACAGTCATGCGCTTCTTTCGGGAAGCGCTCTTTGTAATCCACAATGGCACAATTTCTACTGAATCGCAAACTTGGGCGGTGAAACGATTTATACGCAACTTTACAAAACTTGCCGAAGACAAGGACAAGAAAGACTCCGGAATTTCTTTATCAGTGCAGGCTATAAAATTTATGCTATCTGAAGTTCTTAGACTTAATTGGATTCCAGACGAAAAGGCCATGGATCCAGTTGGTCATTTATTAAAAACCGCAAAAGACGTTAATCCGCAAGTCTTAGACGTTATTGTACAATGCATCTGTTATTCAGCTGGAAGTAAAACGACTTTCAACGCTTTGGGGCTTAATGAGGTTATCGGAAATTCCGATATCGGTGATTTGATGATTTGTCTGGGGGCATTGGCTCGACGGACTCCGGCTGCGTTATGTAATATTGCAGACAAGCGCCCCGAATTAGCTTCTATCCTTCGCTCTATTTTGGAGCCGAAAACGCACGGATTTGTTGCATGTCAAGGTGCTCTGGCAGCGTTAGCTTCTCTTGACTGCCTAACCCGACAGTCTGTGGAGGTGATCTTAGGAAGTCTGCGGTATAATAGATTTACAGCTAGAGTGATTTTCTTCGAAGTGAAGAACATACGCTCTGTTGAAGACGATGCTTTGGAGCTCCTTCAAAGCCGACTCAACAGTAGGAGTGCCCTTGAGGTAGCTGTAGTGGCTCGCCTTTTGGGTTTTTTAGCGAAACACCGCGGGCTAACGTCTAGCCAACGGTCTGGCTTGATATCTTCACTCCAGGAAGCAGCTGGAAAGTTGTCAGAATTTATATTTGACCAACCCCTCTATCCTGCTTGGCTCTCTGGCAAAGCCCACACCTTGAAGACCTTGTCGTCTCTTCTTTCAGAAACTCTGGCGGAAGTGATGAGAATTCTTTTGCAAGAGCCAGCTTCTGTACCGTATCAACTTGGCGAACCCGACTCTAAAGGTGTGTACCAGTACGTTGCGAAATATGATAGTCCAACGGAGAAAGATGCTACTGCTACTCCAATCTGGTACAAATATAGGCCGTCAAGGAACTGCTGGTATTGGACACCGTTCGAAAATTATATCTGTTGGATGCCGGTGTCAACGATTGAAGTGCGCAAGCATGATAAAGTGGCAGATGGGGAACAGGGAAAATGGACTGGTGATAAACCAGTAGAGCCAAATCAACGTCAGATTCGCTTTCTAAATCAGCGAAATCCCAAACCGTCAGAAAAAATTGTAGGGTACAATGACGAAACTGTGTTTGACTTTGATCCGCATTGTCCGTAAAATTGCTGTGGTGGTTTGTCTCTTGCCATACGAGTTTATTGATCCACCCGTGTTTTTCGCGGTCGTAAATCGTAGAGCCCGGATAACGTGGCGCTCCTATTTAGTATCTAGTGGCAGTGTCAAGAAGAATCTATCCACCGTAGTTACTGTAGTCAGAGAAACAATATCAGTCGCAAGACGAGTGAAGGGAAAATTGTCATCATCTTTCCTTAGTTTCCTGCCTACTGGCTACCCACTCTCTTTTTACGTTCACGATACCAAATAGCAGTTTAAAAGATTGACGGGAAATTTCAAGTAAAGGCAAGATCAGAGCGTTTATGTCACATAAACGCTCTGATCTAAGAAATTTCCCGTCAATCTTTTAAACTATGTGAGCCTTTTGGCTCACTGAGTCAGCTGTTTTTGACGCTTTTTCACACCATAGTTCAACGCTCTTCTTTCAGCCAAGCACATTTACCAAATTTGGCTACTGACATTGTCTGTACGAATCCCAGAATTATTTTCAACTTTCAAGTGACAGTGTTTATCCGTATCTAATTTGGTCTTCGAGTCACGTGATCTGCAGACGTCGGGGTCTTTTGCTTTTAGGATTGTTTCTCCGCTCACCCTTTGCGCAGAAAGGTTAGCACTTAGTACCGTAGGCTTTTGTCTGGCAACGATTGGTGACGCGGGTCCCTTATGGGCAAAAGTGCACTTGTGTACCTTCCTTGTACCGTAACCAAGCACTCGTTCCATCATCAGTATAGCACTTAGGCCTATATGTTAGATCCGGCACAGTTCAGTGCGAGCGATGGCGTCGTCACAGTGGGAGAAACGGTTGAGGCCAAAATTCCACGTCGCAGTTTCTCATACAGCCGAAATGATAGAAGATGGAACAATTTTGGACATCCTGTTTGCTAAAAATGTGTTGACTTTTTGCCAGTATGAAAAGCTGAGATCATCTAGCTCAAAGGAAGCAGCCAGATCATTGCTCATCGGCCTCAAAATTGGTACCAAATTCGACGCGTTTCTTGCCATTCTTCCTGAAGTAGAAGGAGCAAAAGAGTTACACCGCGAGCTTACTGAAGGTCAAGCTTCTTCAAGGAGTGAGTCTGACTCTGACTCTGACTCTGACTCCGACCAAGATGTACAGACCATCTTAACTGTTTCCGTGCTGAAAAAGTATGAACACGTGTATAAAAAGCACAGGCACAGTTTTCGGAGCGCAATAAAAAAGGCGTTTTCAGAAGTGCGTCACAAACGAGTTAGAGTTGATGAAACTTATCCTAAGAAAGTGTGCAAATCGGATTCTGATTTTGCTATCACAAAGACGGTGGTTTTCAAGATAGTCTTTCCCAACATAAGAAATCGCCAGGTATTTGAGCCCCATTGCCAGCGCATTATCCGGGAACTAGCAAGAGTAATGGACATCCGTGAAGACCAGGTCGAAATTTTTGTTTCTGACGGATCGTACATTTTGTCAATAACTGTAACTGTACCGGGCAGGGGATTTATTTGCTTCATGGCAGCTCTAGACGCTCCTAGCAACCTTGATTTTCTTTGCACCGTTGATGATAAAGTCATTGTAATGATTGACGGACTAATTGAAATTTTCCTTGGCCATTTATACGACTCGACACGAGAAGTAGACAAGCGTCCTTCCTGCGAGTGAGAGATACGAGATAAAAATTCTACTTACTAAGACAGTTCTTGCAGAGATGCGCCTAAGCGCATTCTGAAGACTTGTGCCAATGATCCATTAATTCCCAGGAAATGTAAGTTGAGCAGCATATATATTGTGTATATACGCTTGCAGATTTGCTTGCAGCATACAGCTCTTTGAAATCTTTGAACGCATCTGAGCCAAAGCCCAACCATGGTAAAGACAGTCATTTAGGTTTTTTTGCTTATCCGTCTCTTTAGACGAAACTCTCAGTCTGCCTTCTTTTGAAGAGGATAGGACTGTGAGCGGTAAGACAGATAATGATGCTCTGAATCTCTCTAATCAACCGTTTGGTTTCGTACGCTAGAATTGTATTTTGGAAAACAAACTAAGCCGACTCGCGACCGCTATTTTGAAAAGACGATGAAGGAATCCAAGCGCGGTCAACTGGAAGCAGAAGCGAAGCCTGTTCACGACTTCCTCTTGCAGTCCGAGGCTCTTCCTATTGGGCGCAGTCGATTTGAAACAGTTCTTGGCGTCAAGCCACCAAGGTGATCTAATTTCTTGGTGCTCTTGGAGACTTTTTGTTGTATGATTGTACTTTTTATTAGACCCAACCATGCCCTTCCTTTGGATTATTTGGGAGAGTTTAAAATTCCAAAACGTTTTCATGAACGTATTGTCCATGGCCGAGCAACTCAAGAATTTGGGAAACTGCTTTGCAAAACGCTAGGTGCAGGTAACTACGAAGAAAAACTACAATGTCTGCTCTGGGCTGAAGAACGGCAGATGCATATTGACATCAAAAAATACGACAGGAAGGAGAGAATGGAATTAGATTTTGGAGGATTTTTCAAACTAGAGGTTGAATTTTTCAAATTACTTTTGATGTCTCTCAGACTTTTTTGTTTAAAAGGTCAAGGGTCTTGCAGAAAATCGACCTTCATTAGTGAGAGGCGATCACGTTACTGTCATCATTGAAGGATCGGGGAGAAAATACGTTGGGTACGTTTACCACGTGGAAGTTGAGCAAGTAAAACTGAAATTTCACAGCAGGTGAAAGGAATAAAACTTTTTGTTATTTAATTTGACTACCACAAGTTTAGCTTTCAAGATAAGGAGTTCCATTCGGAAAAAATATTTTATATTACTTTCTCGTTTCATCGAGTTCCAATGAGAATAATGCACAGCGCTGTCTGCAATTCCAAGCACATCATTCCGACCGTGCTTTTTCCGCAACATATAGCTGTTTTAAAGTCTCGCAAGGTACAAAGCATAGAACGGTAAGAGGATTAGTTTATATAGTACATTCTATGCACATAAAGATATTGCCAATGTCAGATTTTATGACAAAGACTTGGAGTCCAATGCAGAACAAAGAAAAGCAGTTGAAAACATCGTCAGTGGAACGTCAGGACCGGCTCCGTATATCATTTTTGGCCATCCGGGTACAGGAAAAACAAAAACTGCTGTGGAAGCTATCAAGCAGGTTATGAGCAATTTATTGAATTAATGCATCTAGTTCTATAATACTGCCTGGTGCGCAGGTTTTACAAAAAAGTCCTGACGTCAGAGTCTTGGTCTGTTCACCGTCAATCAGTGCAGTTGATCTTATCTGTGAAAACGTTTTGAATCACGTTGACGTCCGACAAGTGTTTCGCATGAACGCTGAAGGAAGGAGCACATTCAGAATTTCTAAAAAGGTTATGGTAAGTTGAGCTAAAACACGTTTTACAAATCAACGAGATCTATTCAAGGAAGTATCTTGTTATGACTACCGCACAAAATATTTCAAATTTCCTGACAAACAAGAACTGAGTGGCTACAGGGTTATTATCACTACCCTAGTCACAGCTGGCAGGTTAGGAAGAGAAAATTTTTGTGCCTCAGATTATTAAATATAATCAATGAGTAGATTAGTCTCTGCAAAAATTGGAAAAACATTTTTCTCCCACATCTTCATTGACGAGGCCGGCTATGCAACCGAACCAGAGACTTTGATACCTTTATCAGGTCTACTGAACGACAGCAGTCAGCTTGTCTTAGCTGGCGATCCTAAGCAACTCGGGCCTATACTCAGATCAGCTATTGCGACGACGTATGGCTTGCAGGTGTCACTGTTGGAACGTCTCATGACTACGAGATCTCTTCCTTACATCCGAAAAGAAAAAAGTCCTCATTACAATGATCGACTCGTGACAATGCTTATCAACAACTACAGATCGCATCCTGACATCATTACGGTTTCCAACGAGCTGTTTTACAACAACGAGCTGAAGTATAGAGCAGACGAAAGACTTCGATCCTGCTTTTGCAAATGGAAACACTTACCTAAAGCAGATTTTCCTGTTGTCTTTGATGACGCAATCGGAAAAGACACGAGGAAAGCCGACAGTCCTTCTTTTTATAATCCTGCTGAGATTATAAAAATCGTCGAGTGGGTCGATCGCCTTCTGAATGACACCAAAGGAATCGGTGTAAGGGCAGAGGACATTGGAATTATTTCTCCTTACAGAAAACAGGCAAGCTTTTGCACGTACAAAATTCGGGACATACCGTACCAGTAAATAATGGCTTTCTAGGTTCAGGAAACAAGAATTGAAATTCAAAAAAAGCTCAGAGTGCGAGATGAAATTAAAGTTGGAACAGTTGAAGAATTTCAGGGCCAGGAGAGGCTTGTTATAATTATTTCGACGGTAAGAAGCGACAAACAATATCTCGCTGACGACGCCTACTATAAACTGGGTTTTGTGAAAAGTCCCAAGGTAACCCAAAATTTTCCACGTCTTATCCCCCCAAATGCATTTTATATGATATTACTTAGAGATTCAATGTTGCAATTACTCGAGCCAAGGCTCTGCTCATCGTCGTTGGCAATCCGTTCTTGCTGAAGTTCGACAATTCCTGGAACAGGTAAAGGCACTCTTTAATAATTAAAAGTAAAATTTTTGATACAATTTTTTAGGTTTATGACGCACGTGTTTGAGAGAGGAGGTTTTTGTGGCAACACTGACTTCCGTCCTTCTCCCGACTTTGAGTGTCCCGAAAGCGACGATGACAGCGATGTCGTTGCCCAAGGGGCTGGAAATGAGGACAAAGGCTCGGAGTTCAGTAAGCAAATTGATCTTCCGTGGAGAAGTGACAGAATATAAGGTATCTGCTGTATCTTGCTTTTTTGTGCATGGGCTTGTCTGTGGCTGCGCTGCATCATGATAATTGCGTGTTATTTTTTTCTTAGCCTGTTTGTACGACGTTCAAAATGTATGTGGCTACTGTATGTATATCCAGCTGCGCGCCAGCCTCTGCGCGCCTTTACATAAATAAGACGTTCCCGGACCACGACTTTCATGGATTTGGAAACAGAAGGCCTTGCTAGGTACGCCGTTCACCTCTTGACTACATCGTGGCAGGAATTGTTGTAGGCTAGTTCATCGGCTTCACGAGTTGCAGGAGGAGTGCGTCGCGTCAAAACAGGCTTCGGAGCGTGCTAGTGCCGCTGCCGAAGCGCTCTTCAGTGGATGGTGGGGTTCTTTCCGTGAAAAGTAATAGATGATTTCGTTCTCGAAGGTCTGAAAAGCGTCCTACGGCGGCTCATGATGACGACAAAGGTTTGGGGCCCCCCGAAAGGGATCCCACTTTTCTTCTCATTCTTTTCTAAAGACGCGAAGTTTCCCGCCGACGAATTGTCACATGGAAGCGAATCGAAAGGAGAGAGAGAAGAGGAACAAAAGCAATTGGCCGATCTAGATCGAATTCTAGCGAAAGCGAAGGAAGCTCGCACCGTACGGATCACAGAGGTGAAATAACACGACGAGTCAGCCGAGTTACGAGTGGCAGATTGTCTCACACTTTATTTTCTCAGCAAAAGAAACGTCTGAAGGACGCTTACCTGCCAGAAAAGAAGGCAGTAGTGAAGAAAGCAGAAAGGCACCGAGCGTCCTTGCAACTGCAAACGAAGAAAGCGATAAAGCCTAAGAAGTCGTGTCCCGCTGTTCTGACGACGTCCACCGAGGCGGAAGGAACCACAGCACAGCATGATAGAGAAAAAACTGTTGTGAAGCAGGAGGAGGACGCAGATTTGCTGATTCATATAGGGTGAATTTGGGGCTTGCCATTCTTGCTCTATTTCATCTGGTTCAAACGTTTTGTAGGAAAGACATGAAGATGCCTGGCAAGTATCGAAAGGCCATTTCTGTCAATCGAAGGCGAGCAAATATTTATACAATTTTTGATCTTATGACGATTAATAGGCTTACCGGTCAGCTCGATGAAGAGTTTGCTGGTTCACGTGACGAGGATGCATCTCAGCCATTCATCAGTCAACTAGAACAGACAGTACGAAGACAGCAAGATTCCTGATTATTTGGTTGCGATGAGCTGTCTCACATTTAGTTTTCTCTTGCTGATCAGCCTTCTAAATTCCGATCTTTACAACACTTGGAGCCGGCATCTCCTTCTGTATTGACTTACAGTGGCGTTGAGGTTCAAGGGGTTTATGTGCTAATAAATGCGTGTTTACGTTTTCTTTCTAGGATCTTGTGCAGTTCTCCATATTTCTGTTCGAGATCAGACTCAGGCGTCTTCAAAGAGAAATCAATAAGGTGCTCTCATTTAGTGGTCTTAGTTTATTTTGTAGTAGTAGTATTGATTGCCTAAAAGATGGCAGTAGAAGTCTTGTCACCCATTTTGGAGGCCAAGGAAAGGTAAAGCAATTATCTATGCGATACTGGCTCAGGTTCAAGTCATTGTTTAGAATTGATCCTCAGATTTACAATGCAGCGTCATTTATCTTGCAACCTCACACTGTTCGGCAGTTTCAAGAAGAAGAGGAAGCGATTCACCATAGTTAGTGTAGAACAATATTACCTTGGGCACAAGACGCGAAATTAATCGTCGTTCTTCCTACTGGCCGCTTTCCTCATACCTTCGCTAAGTGGACTCGTCAAGCCTGAAGCTGTTGGTTCTCTGCGTTATTTAATATTTCTTTCGTCGAACGCTCCTTGGCACGGACTCACTTGCCAGTGATGGGACAAGCGTTTGTCATGTTGATCGAATCTGCTACCGCGAGGGAAAGTCACGCGGCCGAGACTCACGTGCTTTTGTCGCTGATTCCAGGAACACTTTTGCATATCGAGTCGAGTCGTGATGTCGCGCAATCGTCAGGTCGCCACATCTGGCCCCGATGAAGTACAACTGGCAGCCGCCATAGTGGGCATGGCCATGGTGGAACAAGCGAAGGAAATGCCGCGAGTCCAGCAAGTGGTTGAAAGACACCACGTCCAGGCAGTGCGTATGCGAACGGAGGGAGGAGGCGAAAGAATGATTATGCATAGACGCCAGCAGATTGAAGTTGTTGAGCGCCCATCGGCCCAAGCTCAGGCTCTCGCCAGAGTCGGCAATGCTCTCTTTGAGGCCGCATTGGATTCTGACTCAGACTGATTTAAGCTTCCGCGCTTCTTTGGCGAACTCTATTTCAGTTGCTCTTTGCTCGCTGTCGTTTTTCAAGTACGCTTCGTTCTTTTTTCTGGTCTTTTTGACGCTCTTCCCGCTTAGTCTTGCACCTTCTTGGAAAAATAAACGGTCGTTTTTTGAAGCCCCACCCATGTAGGCGTGTTCTCGTTAGCATTTCACGTGAATGTGTTTGTGCGTTTTCGTGACGTGTCAGTGACCAGGAATGTGCGTGGGCTCCCTAGGCAGGCGGATGTCATAGAATATAAATAGCTAAGACCTATTACCTATTTGAGCCAAACAAGACCTATTACCTATTTGAGCCAAACAAGGAATTTAATGAAGGAGGGTTCATTGAATTACACAATGCAGACTTTGCGCAATTGTAATTCACAGATCTGCATATGACATACTACAGACGTACATACATGCATGCATACTGTACGAGTAGAAAAAATCAGTGTTTGATTTACCCTCTTCTTTGACTTCCCTTTTGGCCGCGCCAAATTCCTCTTATGCGCTCCCAGGCTTCTCGGACAACGACGAGTGTTCGTCTGATTTTATCCAGAAAATCGATAACCCGCCCACGCCTGTGTCTGCTGCTTGGACTGAGAAAAGCGAATGCCAGATCGAGAGAAGGGTCAAGATCAACTTCGATTCTAAGAATGACGCTCGTCGGTTCCGAAGCTGCGTTTTCGTCGGTAAAAGAAATTGGATTCAGTCGTCTCTTATCCTTCATCCGCGTCACCTCTTCTTTGCTTATGAGCTCGGGCACATTTTCTTGAACAGACGTCAGATCACTTATGAATGATCTATGAGTGCTTTCTTTCTCGTAGATGAGTTTCTTGATTGTCTCTTGGGTGCCGTCGTTTCTAAGATAAGCGGCACTAATGACGGTCACATTGAAGCCAAGCTCTTTTAGAGTTGTCAAGGTATTGATTGTTATGGCTTTGTTCAAAGAGGTATCCGTCATCTGGTAGTCTACTTTCTTCTCATCAATAACTGTTCCTAAAAACAGAAATAAAGGTAGCTATATGCAGACGTCACGTTTGCTGTTTTAGGTACCTTTGACAGCAGCAACAGCAGCGACAGCAAGGAGAATGTGGACGATGCTCATCATCGACTTGAAAGGTATCGCTCGAACAGTTAGGCTAAAATATGACCAACTGGAATAAGGCCAGCCGTATATATAGCGTGAGGTGAGAGGACGCACATTGCTGAGGTAAGCGACTACGAGGTAAGACAAACCCTGCTTTCGTAGTAACCAACAGCCGCTATTTCCTCTCCCATATATCCCTTGTCTGAGGCCTTTCCTATTCCGCTTCAGTCATATCTTATTGTAGTCTGGAGGCTCTGCCCTTCCTCTCCCAGCGAAGGGTGTCCAGACTAATCCTATTCATTGCCTCCTACGCCTTCCCTCGCGTCCTTTCTCCCCTTCCCTGCAGCTATACGGATATGTCACCAAGTGGTTATTCACAGAGCCCTATAATAAGACCATGGGATGAGGAAGGAGACGGAGACTAGATCCTCTCCATAAAAAGAGTTCAAAGAAACGACCATTTAGAGACTCATTTAGAATCAGATGAGTTAACGTTTGCCAAGAAATGCTAGGTTGTGGGGAGCTTGTGGGGCGGACACGGCACTGGACACGGCACTGGACACGGCACTGGACACTGGACACGGCGACACAGCTCGGCGACACTGTAGAGATCGAGCGCGCTAACGAAATGGGTGGGCGATTTTCCACAGGCGAAATCGCTGAGGACGTGCCCGTCAGCCAGCTCTCGCTCCGATTTACGTCAAAGTACAGAATAGTGCGTAAGATAGGTCAAGGAGCTTTTGGATCGGCGTACGAGGTGCGCGAAAAAGCGACGAATTCGCTTTGGTGCGCAAAAGTGGCCAAAGTAAGGAGAGGAGTAAATCTAGACGAGGTAGAGACAGCGTTTAGAAGGTTCCAAAAAAAAGAAGAAAACATATTCGGTTCAGATACCGGAGATAAAAGAAATGAAGAAATTCGACCATCCTCAAATCGTTCAATTTCAGGAAGCGATCTTAGACGACGTTCTCAATCACGTCTACATCATCATGGAATTCTGCGACGGCGGCAACTTGAAGCAGTGGATCAGACGAAATCGAAAACACGGCCTCCTCACAGAACCAGTGAACAGAAGAAATTAATTAATTAATTAATTAATTAAATTTCTGTATTCTAATATTTTTTAGTTGATTTTGCAGATGCTCTGTCAGATCTGTCGCGCGGTGCACAGCTGTCATCAGCTGCAGACGATGCATCGCGACTTGAAGCCGGAGAACATTCTTCTCGATCGAGAGAGGCGAATCAAATTGTGCGATTTTGGCGTGGCCCGGCAGCTCGACCGGAATCACGCCGCGACGTCGTTTTGCGGTAAAGAAAACGAAAGACAAAGGTTATTCATTAATTAATTATTGAAAATGTTAGGAACTCCTCCGTATATGTCGCCTGAAGTCTTTCTTGCTTACATGAGAGGCACTTCTAGCAAAACAGGGTAAGAATTAGTGGAAATATAATGCCTGCTCCTCATAATATTTTCTCTTAGGTATGACTTTATGTCTGAAGTGTGGTCTATTGGTTGCATTCTTTTGGACATGGCGACGTGCAAAGGCGTCTTTTTCACTGTAAGTACGATGCTGTCTTTAGATGCCGTCGTGTGCATATTCTTCCTGAAGGAACGCGGATCGCCTAGAGGTCTCGAAGTAGCAGACGCACTCAATAAATCGTCAAGCGGTGCTGCAACGAAAGAGTCCGAATTACAGCAGATATTCGACGAAGAAATTCCGCCAGTTAGCGAGAAACTTTTAATAGGCAATTAATTCAGTTCAAATTTTGAACCTTAGGGATACATAATAATTCGGCGGATATTGCCGCAGATGCTGAGATTTCAGCCTGAAGATCGAATCACGTTGGAAGCGATTCTGACCGACCCCGAAATACGAGAAGCGCTGGAAACTCCAGACGAAAGTAAGCTTTGCTTCAACCTTATCCTTTTCCTAACCTATCTTCCAGGTAAATGGCATGAAAGTATCAGTCCTGCTCACAGCCTGGCGCAGGACGGGTCATCAGTGTAGAGGGTAAAAACGCGTCACTCAAGCTTGATTAATTGGTTCCTATTCTCGAGAGTACAGATGTTCAATATTTATATAACGTTAATTATCAATGCAGTTGCTTGAATTTGTTTATACGCAAAAGACTTAGAAGTGATCCTCTAGAGATGAGTCAAAAAATAATCCTCTGAAGTATTTGGCTAATTAACGCTAAATAATAATGCAACTCGCTTCCGGTTTCTGACTGTTTAGAATTCGACTATAGATGTCTTCTTTCTGCCGCGACGAAGGTTCACAGTCCCACGAATAGACTTGATTTCCATCCAGGCACGGTCTCATTGGCTCTTGCTGGTAGATTCTCTTGCGCATGCTTGTCTCAATAAGGCAATCGTCTCCAGTGGGACATCGCGTCAGAACAAAGAACAGATTATCCAGACCTTAGGGAGAGAGAAAAGCAGATAAGAAATTATTTCCCAACGTTTAAAAAAATTATAAGTTTGCTTTTTACCTGTCCTATGTTTCGCATAGTCTAACAGTATTCTATAGAATCCGTCGACTCTGGTGAGAAGAATCCGCGCCTCTGACGTATTGTAGCACAAAACGATGACGTCGAAATTCTTCCCGTCGACGTATCGAAGACACTCGGTGCTTAGCAGTTCATGTCGCAGAATCACCATGGATACAAATTCGATTTCCTCCCGACGACAGTCCTTCTGGAGCGAACGGGCCACTTTGAGCGGCTCGTCGAAGTCACGACCAATGACAGCAACTCGCTTCATAATCGAAATTTCATCCGAAGTCTCGTTCTGGACGACATCTTCTCGTCCACTAAAGAAGTTCATGTCAGCTTCTTCAGCTCCAGAAGAACTAGAAGACGATGCCAACACAACGCTCGTAGGAAACGTTCCACCGTCGGTTTCATCATCGCCCCCAGTGGGGGTGTCCACAGACGATTCTTCGACTTCTCGACTCCTCGCCTCGGCCACATTTCCAAAATCATTTGATTTTTCTTTGTCATTTGTAGACACGGTGCTCGCTCGACTGACATCGTTGCTACTGCTACTGCTCGACTCCTCTTCGACGAAGCCCGATGCGTCCGGATTGAAGAAATGAAAGTCGTTTGCGCCGACGCCGCGAGCGTACGTTCGTCGATATTCGTTGCTGCGGCGACGATCGCGCGACGATCGCGTGGAGTCGGAGAAAAACGTTTGGACGGCGCTGTTGAGGCGCTCCGTTAGCTTCGGTCCGCTCGGCTCTCGCTCGTCGTTCGGTGCCATTTCCTCGCGACCTTCGTGCAAACCGTACATGTCCAAGCCGATTGCGTCCATTTTTTTAGGTACCGGGAATTCAGGACTTACGTCATTTTGGTCGAGCCACGCGCGCGGTAGGCCCGCAAAAATGGCTACAAACTCGATACCAGGGAGTGTTGTTGCACTTCTCCAGCAGCGGCGATCGGCGATACGGTCGTACAAGCCGCCAGTAGGAAACAGCAGGCGAGAGGACCCGGTAACAGGCGAGACAATCAGTCTCGTCCCTTCTGCAAGTAAGAAATCCGAAAACTCAGCACTCTATCCGACTCTTTCACCGCAGACGTTGTCTTTTTCGGTCCTGTCGGCTCTGGAAAGTCGTCGTTGATCGGTAGCCTCTTTCGAGCCGTCAACGCGACTCCTACCTTCCCAGAACGCGTCGATCGAGTGTTACATCATCAGCCTCTCGATATGCCGAACAGCGACGAACACGGCACGCTCAAGTGGATCGAAACGCGACTGAACGACGCCGGAACGATCGTCCTTCAAGACACGAGAGGCGATCAGGTAAGGACGATCTAATTAGCATTTTCCGTTTTTATGACGTCATATTTTTTCAGACTTTTGACGGGCGCGAAGAGACGATACACGTGCAGTCGTTGAAGGGATACTTTCGCGACGATTTGTCCATCGATCGGCATTCGATGTTCACGTCCTATTGGTGGTCGCAACGATTCTTCTGGCAGCGCAGTCTCGCCGTCATTCCGCACGCAATCGTTTTCGTGTTCGACGGTTCGCTCGAGCCGTTTCTCGCCGGCGAGAGTCTGCCGTTTTTCAAACGCGTCTTCGAAGACTGTACGAATCTAGGTAAGAAACGCAATTCTGGAATTCATCATATACGTTTTGAAGCCCTTGTGCACGTTTTCGATTTCGGAAAATCGTAGACCCACCGCCTAAACTTAGGGCCATCGTTACGCAGTTGCCTAGGATCCCAAACGTTCGTTCCAACACTTAGTCGTTTAGGTTATGAACCGATTGTCGTCGTTACGTGTCTCGATCTCATGTTTGCTAACGCCAAGACGAAAGGCGTTAACGTCGACGTCGAGAAGCGAAATCGAGTCGATCTAATTTTGGCCGAATTCGATCACCTAAATCTCAAGCTGTCGGACGTTCACTTCGTGACGAATTTTCATCAGAAACGCGGGTCGCCGCTTTGGACGAGCGACGACGAAGGATTCGAGCAGGCGACGAAGCAGTTTGTAGATCTAGCGATGGAATTAACGAAACTGTGCAATCGTTTTATACGGCGAAAAGCCGAATCGAGGCAATGGTTGTGCACCGTGTCATAGGAAACGAACGGAGGGCGCGCGCGCGCACGCCTTCGTTCTGCACGCGCACCCGCGAGAATCGATTTTATTGAGGAAGAGGTTTAGCACTATTTTTTTGCGCGAGGAATCGTAGTAATATTTTGTTTGATTGATGAGAGACACGGCAGATTCACTCAGCCCCGTGGTTACATTTCTAATCCCTAACCCTCAAAGCTCGGACTCCGGCATTACGATTGATTCAATGTACCCCAGCACGCACTTGCACGTGTCTTTACACTTACGTAGCAAATGACTATGTATAGGCACAATGAGTGGACAGCACATAACGTAAACGAACGCGTGACTAAATGCTTGCAAAAGTGTTAAAAGAGCGTTATTTGTCTAAGCATCTGCGCAATACGCGTAGGGGCAGGCGGGAACGGTTGGAAGGTTGTAAACGTAGAACGTTCCACAGTTCACCGTCTGTACGAACGTTCTTTGACAGCAGCAACAATCGTAGAAATATTTATCGGCATAGTTGAAACACACTGTTTTATTTTCTTCTTCGCCGACTTTTTGAGGATGGCTTCCGCGAAGCCAACCTGGGGCAAACGTTCCACAGCTGCCCGATGGAGGACACGATTCCGGCATTCGACCTCCAAGAGTATCATCGAAGCGATGCCATGAATTCGGAGAAAAATTCGGACTAGATAGCCACTGCGAAGAATAGTAACCGTCTCCGGATCCTCCGGATCCTGATTGTTCAGCGTCGCAAAGATCTTCTGAGCGAAACATGTTCGACACTTTTCTCCGAACGTCAGTCAGCAAGTGGTACCTGACGCATCCTGGATGTTTGCTTGCAAGAACGATAGAATCGTTGCCGCGTTCACCCTCAAACGGTACGACAGCAATTGGCGATCGTATTGAAATAACTGCAGTCTTTTCAGCTTCAAAACGATGGTTTTTTGTATAATTTTTCAGAGCAAATGTGACGTTGACGAGTGAAGATGACGTAGCCGAAGTCAAGAAGGATGTCCCATTTGGCCAAGTCAGGTTTGCCGCGTAGCGAAGATTGGCAGAAAAGCCGCTTCCGTACACGACTAAAAATCCTCTAACGACGTCGTAAGTAAATCTCGTCCAGTTGGACGAGCCGTAGCAGTATCCATTATGCTCCAGAAGGCCATTCGGACAAGATCCTATATCAAAACAAGTAAGAATGCTGCAGTTAGTCTATTCACGCACCTTGGATTGTTAGCAAGGCAAAGCCGTCGCTTCCCTCCACTTTGCAAGCCGTTTTAGTCGTAGGTATTTCCTTTCGAAGCCAGCGACGCAGTACTTCACTTTCACAGTTGCACAGTCCGGATGTTCTCCTATACCGGGCGAACACACTATCCCAGTCGCATCAGGCCATGCACCTCGCCTCTTACCCCAAATCAAGTGACTTGCTATTGGTAAGCGATTGCACGTCAATTGTGTACCGCTTCAGCCGTTTTTCTTCCGTAGATTTCCTAAGGAAATAGATCTATATTTGTGAAGCAAAATTAACCTCGAGAAAAAAGCACACAAATAGTCGACATAGTTGATATCAAAGTCTTCCTTCTTTTGCGGTAGGCTGGAGTGTCTATATAAAGCTAAAATTTCTTTAATACTGTATACGATGCAGTACCTGCTAGTAAAGCAAGGAGTCGAGAATAAATCGCTAAAGGTATAGATAATGGGATTTTCATTGTGTGTACAATAATATGTACTTCTCAGCGAATCCCTGCTGGACAGCAAATGCTTTTGATGACAGTGTGCACGCAGCATCGTTCCAGCTAAGCAATGATTTATCAAATGCGTGCCGTATAGTCAGCCTTCGATATATACGCTACCTTTTCTGAAGTACTTCGACCTTAGGCGTTGGCACGTTCTTCCACAGATTGCGATTTAGGCAAGTTGCGTTCGCGCCTTTACCTGGTGCTCTAAAGTTTGCGGTGCGCGAATTCTGTTCCCCAATAGGTTGTTCAACGTACTCTTGGATCAAAAGTCGGCCGCTCCTCGTGGACATTTCGAACGTAACTGGTAGCGAGCAAACTAAAGCGGTGTCTCGACAACTGCACGGCTCCGGCCGCGAATCATCTATTTGAGTAGCAATAGCGACCAAAGCAAAGGCAGAAGCTATGGCAAAGGCACGGATCATTTTGCGACTGAAGAAAACGCGCGTGTGCAACTTCACCCGGATCTTCGTGGAACCGGAATCTGATTGGCCCGATTTCACATCTATCCATCATCAGTCTCGCCACGCCACCCACGATCATGGATCGGCTTTTGTGTGCAGGTTGAAAACGAAAATGCTGCATGGCAGCCAATCTGAAACGGACTCCCTTAGGTTACTTTGTGCACTTTTCTAGTATGAACATTTTAATCTTTATTAATATCTTTTGACAGAATGAAGACGCCTCTCAGTTGCTAAAGAGAGTTCGGCATATGGTAATCAATCCGAATTTATTTAACCCTGTTATTTAACTTTGCTGCCTGCTAGCGTGCTTTAGAAGTCGTCGAACTTCGCTCGAGCTCCGGCCTTCGCGGTAAGTACAGGACTTTTGCTCGGCGCTGCAGGTGCTTTCTAGCTGTGTCCTGCCGCCGAGTGCGAGTTCCAGTTGCGCTAACGCCCGAGGAACCGGAAGAAAGGACTGGGAACGCCGAAAACGTTGTCTCGCAGACAGAGGTCGATCCGTGCACTCTATCAGGTTTGGGTGCGTCGTTCGGGTCCTACACTGTAACGGATTGACGTTTTTCTCAAGGTTTTCATCGAAGGAGATGTGGATGAAGAGGTTGACCGTGGTCCCAACGTCCTCGGCAAGGACGGGTTGGTCCAAGAGACCACGGAGTTGGTAACTTAATTATAAGTGGCAAACCCCTAAAAGGCCATTGTATGCCTCTTGTGGTATGAGGCAATATCGTCTAAACGGCCACCTCTCCTGGGAACGAGGAGAAACTGCCCACACTATGGCGTGCATCTTTGAATAGAGGCTACTCTCCTTTATTGGTAGTCTCTGTCGGAGAATGATGCCTAAATGAAAAACGTGCCTGCATGCGTCTACAGTACAAAGGACGGTAGCAGGCACACATCAGCTTCAGGGACTGCAGTGCAGTCTCACCACAATCCAAATCTCTCAGGATATAATTATCCGGTAAGACGATTTCATTGCCTCCCATTTAGCGCTAAGTGTGTCTTTTTAGGAGTTGGGTCCTGAGCATGACCCCTTCATCAAAAACTGCTCCGCCGGGGTCCTGGGCAAGACCCCGTCATCAAAAACTGCCTGGCAGGGGTCCTGGGCATGACCCCGTCAAAACTGCCTGTGCATGAAACGCGACGGGACACTGTTAATTTTTTTAAATTTATTAAATAAATGAACCGTCCCTCCCCTTCTGTACGAGCAGTTTTTGATGACGGGGTCATGCTCAGGACCCCGGTTGAGGAGCAGTTTTTGGTCACAGGGTCATGCTCAGGACCCCACTCCTAAAAGACGCACGTTAACAACAAAAACACAGCTTCTGACGTAGCTACCTGCTGCTTTACTTGTCCCCGGCATGTCCGCTTTCGTAGCGCTGTCTGTTACGGCGTACGAGACTCCGCCATCCAGCGAGAGAGAAACGACGACACGCGATGCAAAGGTGCACCATGCAAATTACTAACTACGCTACAAAAAACTATACTGTGTATGCATAAAAGTTGCTTCTTTCTGAGTTTTCCACTTATAACAATCAACACAGTAAAAAGAGTTGGGCTACGTGTATGAGACAACAAACTTTACAGTTGACAATTTATATCATTATGGTTACCTTTGACTCTCCAAATGATCTTCCAGCTGGGTCAGTTCCATCAAAAGAAATAATTCAAGAAAAAAGAAGATCCACCATAAATCATTGACAATTCATACATTTACCTTTTTCTACATCGAAAGATTACCATTATATGAGTCAGAAGGATTTTCTGTCTTTTTCGTGGCAGATTGCGTCAGGAATTGGTAAATGAAAACTGCGTTGCCTACCTAATCTTATAGGATCTCTGTAAGGAATATCTTGCGGCTAAAGACTTCGTTCGTGACCTGGCCAGTCATAAGATTCTAAATGTCTCTGACTTTGGCCTGACAAGAGCTATCTATTCCGACGGAATCTACAATATTCTTCCAATCCTCCGGATGGCAATCGAAGCCATCTAAAATCACGAGTTTACCAAACTCACTGACGTGTTACTGTAAGTCGACGATACTTCTACTGTAGCAGATCTGTTCCATTGATGAGGATTGCTTACGTGGTCGTTTGGCGTGACTATGGGGGAAATTTGCACTTTGGGTGAGTAAATCAGAGCGAGCACTCATGTGCAAATTAATACGTACAGGAGCATTTCCGTACAGGGCAGTCCCAACTTCGACTCTTCTCGGCGAACTCATAAAGGAACCTCGTTTAGAAAAGTCCGAATACTGCACAGATAAACTGTACACCTTTGGTATCTAAAAAAAACAATTTCTTTATTCCGTGTGCATATAATTATATATCTAGATACGAGAAATGCTGGAGAGAAGAATCGGAGAAGCGACCTCGATTTCAGTTTCTCGCTGAACAGCTTTCTACTCGAATACGAGCACCCAGGCAAATATGTAGATTTCGAATGCGCGGGGATAGAAACGCATGATGATGGGACTTTCCGGCAAAACGATGAAAGCGTTCCGTTGGGAATCCCAAGGAAAGCCGAAGTCGTTGCAAACGCAAACGAGTATACTTTTCGTCGAATATCTGAAGTCACCTGCGCAGGGAGGTCAATAAAAGAGGTGGTTCCCGAAATTGAGGGCCCCGTTCGTATTTACGCCTACCTTTAAATCATCGTAGCTCGTCCGCCCCTTTTGCCTGTTACGTCCGTAACATACTAGTAGAATCGGCGAGAGAAACGCGAGAGAAACTCCACGAGGCTCGATCGCACGCCGGGACTTAGTGCACACGCGCGCGAATGCGGAGAGATCAAAGCGGCAGTGGTAAATAACGGGAAGCAAGCAGAAGCAAGCCATATGTTGGGGCTGGCCTAATGTCAATAAATCTAAGGATTCACGATAGAACCCAGCATATCCTAGCTGTGAGGCTCAACAAAGACAGCCCCGCGTGGCAGAATGAGCGCCGTATTACTGCTTGCCCTATGCGTTGTTGTTGGGATGAACAGCGACATCGCCAACGCATCATGCGTAACAGAATCAACAGGCATGTCGATTCTTTAGTAACGCCGCTCTCGCCAGTAACGAGAGCTTTTTTCGCTTTAGATGCGTGTCCCAGTCTTCCACATGTCCCAAACGGGGAAGTTCAACTTTTTTGCAGAGGCCAAAAGGCCCTTTATATATGTAACAAGGGCTATGTTCTTCAAGGCGGCAGTGAAGTTCGACGGTGCCGATCGCAAGACCGTGAGTGGAGTGGAACGGCTCCTGAATGCGTCCCTGAATGCAAGCTAACTTATAATACGATCGATCGGTCTGGTTTCACTTTCACCTTTGTATAAACAGTCTGCGACGTGAAGGAACTTCAAGGAATTTCGACCCTCTTAGCAGATGACGGCTTGGCGGCGACGTTCACTTGCCCCAAAGGTTTTGCTCCCCTAGGAGACGAGACTCGAACGTGTGATCCTGAAACCAGAAACTGGACAAACAATCTCTTCTCGGGTTTGCCTTGTCGAAAACGTACGAGTGCGAACGGGGGTTTAGAATCACTATTTATTTGATACCTTAGTATGCGGTCCCGTCGATCCTATTGAGAATGGAGTCGTCCTTCAATCGAGCGCTGGCGACTCCGTCATCTACTTCTGCGATGACGGATTCAACCTCGTCGGCTCGAGCGAACGTCGATGCGTCAATGGAATATGGACCGGAGCAATGCCTTCGTGCGAGGATATCGAAGCTTTCGAAGCTGGTAGAATCAACATATAGAATGCCTTGACGCTCGTTAGATCTAATTACCTCTCTAGAAGATCTATTCGGAGTGCATCCTGTCATTCCTCTGAAAAGCGGAAGACATAATGTAAGCAGCCACGTTTTCTACATGGCATCGGCGAAGGAACTGACAACAATTACTACACCGAGTCCGGTGCCGACTACTGGAGCCAACGTGTCGCTAGTAAATAACACAATCCCACTGACAACAATTACTACACCGAGTCCAGTGCCGACTACTGGAGCCAACGTGTCGCCAGTAAATAACACAATCCCATCAGCCCGAGCACGGATTATTCCAGAATCCGTGATCCAACCGGCTATGCGATCTATCTCTTTCTACTATCGCATACCTGACGGAAAAGGAAACGTCTCGGTCATAGCACGGCTTCTAAACCTACGCGATAATGCTATTGTGAACACAAGTGTACTGCATTTACAAGCTTCTGTCCACTCAAATCTTACCTTGACGCCAGTCTGCATTCAATTGTTGTCCAATCTAGAGGAGTCTTTCAGGAGTAGAATTCAGTTGGACATTACTGTACCTACTGGAAGTTTATTCGAAATGAGATCAATTGAAACGAGTCAGACTGATATTTGCAAAAGTGAGTACCTAGTAGTAGTTGGATCGCTTGCTTTGCCGCAACCATATTCTATTCCCAGCAAAAAGTGGCCAATGTCCGGAGATTTCCAACTCAACAACGAACCGTTGTGGACTCCATTGTCGACACGACGGATCTTGTCCTGGCAAAATGAAATGCTGCAGCACGTCGTGTGGAGTCGATTGCCTCAACCCAATCAACGCAAGTACAAATTAGGTAATTAATAAAAATGAATAACTGGTGAAGTGTTCTTTTTACCAAGGTCACGTAATGCGCCGTGCCGAGAACGACAACGAGGACGTTTCGTTCAGTTGTATGAACGACACGTCGTCCGGAGACTGCGGATTCAAAAACTTGGTGTGCACTGGAGGAACGGCGTGGGAGCTAGTCCACGGAGATCCGAAGAATCCCGAGGAAACAAATCAATTGCCATTTACTTCCTCACCTGGCAATGAATGTTCTTTGGACGTGTGTCTAGGCTGCCTCTTTCCCAACTCAGACGACGACACAGTCGTTTCGTCGGAGGTAAAGAGAAGAAAGCGACGAAATATGCCAGTAACAGGTGGGGTAAAAGTCTCAATTCTATTTCCATCATTACCCTATCTTTTGCTTTTGCAGTCGCTAGATCAGCTTTCTGCTTGATTCCCGGGAACAGGTTTCGTCGTTTTATTTGGGGAACGATGCCCACAGAGCGTGTCAGCAGCAAAAACACGAAGCTGGAGTTTTTTGTGAATATGTTGGAAGGCGGTAAACATCACATGAGTGTGTGGCTTCGCTGCACATCCGACGACAGTGTCAAGATTCACCTTGGCGAGAAGAGATCCTCCTTTGGACATCGCGCTTACCACATCCCGCACTTCAAAAATACCGGCATTCAAAAGGTTTATAACATAAGCGATATCAAGGGTAAGATTGACAGACAGTTTCACACTCACACTGACTGTCTTGAATACTACGTTGAATTTCAAGTCGTTGCTTTCAATACACCTGCTTGCGTTTCTTCCATTTTCTTCAAGCAATAACTAAAGCTGGCGATTGCTTAGTTTGAAGACGTTTGTTTTGCCGTAACTTAGAGAGTGCACGAGTGTTTTGTAGATAGCGCGTGATTCACATTATCTAATCACCTGCAAATTGACCAAGAATACCCGGGTTCTTCACAAACGCAATCCAGTGGTTCGTAAAAGGTGGTTGAAAGCCTCGTTTGTATCTACCTGCTTCCTGCCCCGTAGTGAAGCCAGATGTGCATGGGTCAACAAATACAAATACAAATACAAGAATCTACGGTAAAACCCCCGGCATATCCTGCGGCATGCAGAATGAGCACCGTATTACTCCTTACCCTATGCGTTGTTGGAGTGAACACCGATATCACCGATTCGTTTTCGTCGACTCCATGCATGTTGATTCTCAATAACCCCGCTCCATGTCTTGTTTTTATTTAAGTAGTCGGTTTTTAGGTTGAGCTGATAGTATCTGAGACCGGCGACGTAGACGAAAGCTTGAGTGAAGTCAGAAGGCAATAGAAAGTCGGCTCGTACTTGAAGAGGACGATGGGATGCGTTTTACAATCCAATCGGTAATATGTAGAGTCATTCAGGTGTTTTCGGACAGCCTGAATATCGGACAAGCGTACTGAGCCCCTGGTGCAACGAACCCCAACCCCTTTTACCTGCGTTGCAACCTTGCTTGTAGAGAAACAACCACACAAAATTGCAGAGCTGTTCGTTACACGCACGCTACAGGAGGCGTCATTTTGTATTCCCGGACACTGACATATGAATTCGGACAGCATCAGGTAAAGCGGACGGGCCTTCTAGCGGCTATTGCTTTGCACCATTATAGCACTTATTATATACCGTTCGAAAGCGCTTTCCTTGCTCTTTCACGTGGTGCAAACGGTTTTGCTAAAAAAGCAATTTCCTTTGGATTACGAATTTTTGAAAAAAGTCAGTTATTCGCCTATTTTTGAAACTTTTTCTAAGGTCGTAACTCAAAGTTTGCACCATGAAACAATGCCATTGCTTAGTTAAAACATAGAAAAAAGTGATTTTTTATTTTTACGTGACCACTCTTAGGCGGGCGTTTTGAACGGGTTCGATTATCTTAGAAAAGCTTTCCAGCCAATACCTCTTGCCTATTTAACATCTTTTAAAGCCTGTGTCGACCGTCACAGTTTGCCGCGTGCTTTTATGGAACTGGCGTGGGCTTTGGGCGATCGAGTGGTGAAAGCAACAATTGGACAAAAAATTGTCGAATAGGCAGAGAAGATAACGACGCTGCTTTCGTGAAACTAGATTCTTTCATTTCGAATGTGGTTCTGACTTTCAACGATGAAACGGTTTAGCGCAGCACGAAGCAAGCGGCCACGAAGCTAGTAGTCAGCTCGATTTGGTCGGAACAGGCTTTAAAAATGTTATATAGGCAAGAAGTATTGGTTGGAAAGCTTTTCTAAGATAATCGAACCCGTTCAAAACGCCCGCCTAAGAGTGGTCACGTAAAAATAAAAAATCACTTTTTTCTATGTTTTAACTAAGCAATGGCATTGTTTCATGGTGCAAACTTTGAGTTACGACCTTAGAAAAAGTTTCAAAAATAGGCGAATAACTGACTTTTTTCAAAAATTCGTAATTCAAAGGAAATTGCTTTTTTAGCAAAACCGTTTGCACCACGTGAAAGAGCAAGGAAAGCGCTTTCGAACGGTATATAATAAGTGCTATAATGGTGCAAAGCAATAGCCGCTAGAAGGCCCGTCCGCTTTACCTGATGCTGTCCGAATTCATATGTCAGTGTCCGGGAATACAAAATGACGCCTCCTGTAGCGTGCGTGTAACGAACAGCTCTGCAATTTTGTGTGGTTGTTTCTCTACAAGCAAGGTTGCAACGCAGGTAAAAGGGGTTGGGGTTCGTTGCACCAGGGGCTCAGTACGCTTGTCCGATATTCAGGCTGTCCGAAAACACCTGAATGACTCTATATCCAGTTCGAATCGTTGAGCGCCGTGTCGAACGCGTGGCCCACGAGCTCCACTCAGACGTTGTCTTCGTTGCTGCTCACGTGTAGATTTGGACGGATTTTGAGTGGGGGTCTCCGTCATACCTAGTCTCGGATTGTTTGACTTGAATTTTGGATTGGAGTCTTTGGGTACGAATTTTTCTTCGTAGGTTGCTTCGGATACGGCTATTTCGTACGAGGATTGACTCAGGCCTAGTTCGTGCTCTCTCATTCGAGTTGCCACGAGAATCGCGGCTTGGGAGCGTCGATTCCGAGCGGAGAGTCGAGGTACTCCGTTCTCATGTTTCGAGCTAGCAAAAGCGAAGTCGCTTTCATCTATGCTTTCGCAGAAAGGTACAGTTAAGCTGGCGTCTCGTCACGTGACGGAAAGAGAACCCGTACAGCGCGTCTTCCGCATTCCGTTGCCGCATTCCACATGTTGACTTTCTTTTCGCTCGTCGCCGCCACCCTTTGCGTGTCAGCCAGTGACTCCACTGTGGAACTGACAACGTTTAACGCAGGCGTCCTTGCAGGTGTTCCCCTGTGGCGAGAGCGCATGCCCTTCCTTCTTTCAGAAGTATGCCAGCGCTCGATCGTCACCCTAATGATTAGACCGAACGCTTTTTCATTTCACGATCGGTCTTTCAGTATAAATTTGTCCGTGTAGTTGCCAAATTCGACGGCGGACGTTCTTTGTCTTCAAGAATTCTGGCTCGAAACTGATCAGCTGGCCGTGGTGAACGCGACGTCCGACGCGTTTCCGTATCACGTGCGCCTGGAAACGCATCCGAGCGCGACGCCGCCTTGCGACGCGACCCCCCTGCAGGCGGGTCTCGTCTGCGTGCAGACGCGATGCCCGTCGAACGATTCAGTCGACCAGATACTTTGCGCCCTACTGGAAGAGAATTGTCGCAGCGAGCTTCGAGCTATGGGACAGAGATGCCTGAACTGTCTCGTCCTCGGCAGTCCCAATACGGGTAACACGAGCAATTGAATCCATAATTAAATGACGACGCGCTTTAGGACTCCTCAACGATCCTCTTAGCTGCGCCGTCGATACCGGCGTTTCGTACTCGACCACGAATGGTCTTCTGTTGTTGAGCAAAATTCCTTTGAGCAATACCGTGGCTGATGGGTACAATATTGCAACGGGCGAAATAGATATCTACGCTCGCGGATATCTATCAGCGGAAGTGAGTGCGCTGCGAACGTGGTATGCGTCTCTCTCTCTCTGACCTTTCTTCGTGTTCCAGGTAGAGAATCTTGGAACCGTCGTTTGTACGCATTTGCCTACACCAAATGCGGACCGACTAGACGCACCATACTGTCAGTTTCTCTGTGTTTACACTAGGAACTATATATCTGTGTGTAGTTGGTCCCGTTGAATTCAACAGCATTGAAGAACAGCAAAATGCTTACATACAACAGCTAATGAATCGATATTCATCCAAGTCACCGTTGTTTCTTATGGGAGACTTTAACCACGGTCCTGCCATAGGCGATACGGTGGCTGCTGAGTTTCCTCAAGTCTATCAAAACGTTCTGGATCAAGGATTTGTTTCTCCGGCTGAAACAAGAGTGGGACTGTGCACCAGTTGCCTAGACAACAGCCTCAAAAGTACCGGGTCAGCTAACGTTTTTATCGATCACGTCTATGTCCAATCACAACATGCATCGAACGTGGTGGACGCAAAGGTATAACTTGTTTACTTTATTACTTGAGTTTTATCACGCTTTTTGCCTAGAGGCTTTATGAAGCCGTACTGCCTATTGGGGTGCCTCTCTCTGATCACTACGGAATCTCAGTAACCTATGGGATTCCAGGTAACTAGGACTAGACTGCTCATCAGACTATACATGTACTGTCTTAAAAACAGTGGCTGAGGACCCTATTGAAGAATGGAAAACCGCTTTTACAGCTTGGAAAGACGCTTTTAGAGAGTGGCAGAAGAATGAGGAAGAATGCTAAAGCGTTTCGGCACTTTTCTTCGCCAATACTTTCACTCGTGCTATAGATTCTTTGTTTCACTTTGGGGACTTTTGTTTTTTGGCACACAGTACCACTCGCAACACGACACGATTCTTTTTACGTACTTTAGTCAGTGTATACCAAAAACACGAGTGCTGCAGTTGATCTAGGGTCATCACATAGCTGCATGATATTAGGAAAATTCTTAACAGTGTTATGCCGCGTCCAAACACTTGTGAAATTAGACCGGATCGGGAAGGATTAGTTTTTGGAGTCACAACAGTTAGGGTGTCCTCCTTATGCTAGGCTATCCGGCTTCTAATGTACTTACTAGTTAGCCAGACATATACCTGCAAAATTTTCCGACATGTTCAGAGTAAGTTGCAGCCTTTAATTTCTCTTTCCTGTAAACCACAAACAGGCATGCACGTCTTCAGCCAACGTCTGAAATATGGAATCGGCGAGAGAAACGCCGAGACCATTATATACGCCAAGACTATGTCGGCAATCTATCGCGGGACTTTCGAAAACAAAGCGCGCGTGGGCAAGGATTCCTCTATAGATCCCGGAAAATCCTGTGAAGCTCAACAAAGACAGCAGAATGAGCGTCGCATTACTCCTTGTCCTATACGCTGCTGGGGTGAACAGCGATGATATCACGCCGACTCCAAGCATGTTGATTCCTAAATAATTAACTCCGCTCGAGTAACGAGCGCTTTTTTTCCCTTTAGCTATACATGCGTGTCCTAGTCTTCCACCTGTCCTAAACGCGGAAGTCAAAATTTATTGCAGTGGCCAAAAGGCAGTTTACAAGTGCAGCGAAGGCTATAGTCTTCACGGCGGCAGTGAAGAGCGATATTGCATGCCGCGCGAACAGCAGTGGAGTGGAACGGCTCCTGAATGCGTCCAGGGCAAGCCAACTTATAAAATATAGACAGATAAAACTGCTACTTTGCTTTCAGATGGCCAGTGGGGAGGCTGGACTGAATGGACATCGTGCTCTACAACGTGTGGCGAAGGGAAAAGCGAGAGAAAACGTCACTGCAATAATCCGACGCCCAGTCTTTACGGAAAGGAATGCGTAGGTAGCTCGGACGAAAGCCGACTTTGTATCTCTGAAGCCTGCTCGAGTACGTATAGAGTCACTGCTTGGCATTCTTCGTTCCATTTTCACTTTCTCCTTCGTAAATAGAATGCGATGTGAAAGATCTTCTGCGCATTTCGCTCCGAATAGCAGATGACGGCGAGACGGCGAAGTTGACATGCCCCGTTGGCTTCGTTCCGCTAGGAGAGGTGACTCGAACGTGTGATCCTGTAACCGGAAACTGGGAAAACAATCTCTTCTCGGGATTGCCTTGTCGAAAACGTAAATAATTCAACAAGCTTTTATCCCGTTCGCACTGCAAACTGCTACGTCTCAAAAGTGCGAACGGACTATTATTTATACGTGTCGTTTTTAGTATGCAGTCCTCTTGATCCTATTGGGAATGGATCCTTCATAAAACGAAACGATTCTGTCGTCTATTTCTGCAATAAGGGATTTCAACTACTAGGCTCGAGCAAACGTCAATGTGTCAATGGAATATGGACTGGAGCAAGGCCTTCGTGCGTCGAAGTGTCTGACATTTCAGGTAGAGTCACAACACTGCAGCATGTATAGAATGCCTTGACCCTCGTCAATCTTCCTCTAGAAGTTCTAGAAGATCTAATTGGAGTGAATCCTGTCCTTCCCTTGAAAAACGGAACCTATGTTGTTAGCAGTGAAATTTTCTACATGGCAGCAGCAAAGAAACAAAGTACTACGCCATCACCGTCCGAAAATACAACGAGCACACCCTCGGTGAATACGGCGAGTCCAGTACCGATGACTGGAACAAACGTGTCGTCTGTAAATGACACAATGCAATTAATCCCGGCTTTGCGATCTATCTCTTTCTACTATCGGATACCTGAGGGAAAAGGAAACGTCTCGGTCATAGCCCGGCTTCTAAACCTACGCGATAATGCTACTGTGGGAACAAGTGAATCTCGGCATTTGCAAGCTTCTGTCCATTCAAACCTCACCTTGACGCCAGTCTGCATTCCATTGTCGTCCAATCTAGAGAAGTCGTTCAGGAGTAGAATTCAATTGGAAATTACTGTGCCCACTGGAAGTTTATTCGAAATGAGAATGATTGAAACGAATATTGAAAGGAGTCCAAAGAATATTTGCAAAAGTAAGCTGTGATTAGATTGTTTGCTTACCATGCTTCTTCTATTTTAGCAAGAAGTGGCCAATGTCCAGAGGTTTCCAACTCAACAGCGAGCCGTTGTGGACTCTATTGTCGACACGACGGATCTTGTCCTAACAGAATGAAGTGCTGCAGCACGTCGTGCGGCGGAGTCGATTGCCTCAACCCAATCAACGCAAGTACAAATTAGCGAATTATTATTAAAAGCGAATGACTGGTAATGTGTTCTTCTTACCAAGGTCACGTAATGCGCCGTGCCGACGACGAAGAGGACGAGGACGTTTCGTACAGTTGTGATGACGACACGTCGTCCGGAGACTGCGGATTCAAAAACACGGTGTGCACTGGAGGAAGCGGGTGGGAGCTAGTCCACGGAGATCCGGAGAATCCCGAGGAAACAAATCAATTGCCATTTACTTCCTCGCCTGGCAATGAATGCTCTTTGGACGTGTGCCTAGATTGCTTCTTTCCTAGCCCATTAGACGTCACAGACGTTTCATCATTGGCTAACAATGGCAATGAAAAACAGAGAAAAAAGCGAACAATCATACGAGGTGGAGTGAATTTCTCAATTGTATTTCCATCATTATCCTATCTTTTGCTTTGGCAGTCGGTCGATCCGCTTTCTGTTTGATTCCCAGGGGCAAGCGACGTTTTAGTTATGGAACAATGCCCACAGCTCGTGTCAGCAGCCAAAATACAAAGTTGGAATTTTTCGTGAATATGTTTGAAGGCGGTAAACACCACATGAGTGTGTGGCTTCGCTGCACATCCGACGACAGGGTCAAGATCCACCTTGGCGAGAAGAGATCCGGTAAACATCGCGCTTTCCACATTCCCCATTTCAAAAATGACGGCATTAATAAACATTATGACATAAGCAATATCAAGAGTAAGATTCGCAGCCAGCTCAACACTGACTGCCACCACTACTACGTTGAATTTCAAGTCGTTGTCTTCAAAACACCTGCCTGCGTTTCTTCCATTTTCTTCCGCAAAAAGTAAAGCTGACGGCTGCTTAGTTTGAAGCCCTGGTTTGAAGACGCTTGCTTTGCGCCGTAGCTTAGAGTGTACGAGTGTTTTTTTAGATAGCGTGTGATTCACATGATCTAACCACCAGTAAAGTGACCAAGAAGACAGGGAGGGGGGTTCTTCACAAACGTAACCCAATCGTTCGTAAAAAGGCGGTTGGAAGCCTCGTTCGTATTTACCTGTTTCCTGGCCCCGCAGTGAAGCCAGATGTGCATGGGTCAATAACTACAAGGATTCACGGTAGACCCCGGCATATCCTGTGAGGCTCAGCAAAGACAGTACCGTGGCCGAATGAGTACCGACAGTCCCGCGCCTCATCGCTACGGAAAGGAATGCGAAGGTAGGGCAGTGAGAATCCGCCTTGGTTTCTCAGAAGCCTGCTCGGGTAGACTGTGTTTATTGTTGTAATTCGATGCATGGTTCCGCTTTCACTTTCTATGCGACGTGAAGGAACTTCGAGGCATTTCGACCCGCATTGACGGCGACGATCAAGGTTTTGTTCCGCTGGTGACGAGACTCGAAGGAGTCGAACGTGCGATCGTGCGATCCTAAACAAACAATCTCTTCTCGGGTTTGCCTTGTCAAAAACGTACATAAATCAAAAATTACCTTTTTTCAGAGCTCGTTCGCGCTACAGACTAAGTGCGAACGGGCTTTTAGAATCACTATGCATTTAGTCCCTTTTTAGTCCCGTTGATCCTGTTGAAAATGGAGTCTTCCTTCAATCGAGCGATTGCGCGATGACGGATTTAATCTCGTAGGCTTGAGCAAACGTCGATGCGTCAATGGAATCAGGACGGGAGCAATTCCTTCGTGCGTGGAAGCTTTTGAAGCTGGTAGAGTCAACATATAGAATGCCTTGACGCTCGCTCAATCTCACCTCTCTAAGATCTCTTTGAAAAAAAGCGGAATTCATGTTGTTAGCAGCGGTGTTTTCTACATGGCGGCGGCAAAGAAACTGACGCCAATTACTAAACCGAGCCCAGTGCCGACTACTGGAGCCAACGTGCCGTCAGTAGATGATCGACCCAGTGCAACCGGCCGGCTTTGCGATCTATCTCTACTAATCTCTCGCTCCTCTGCGTGCGGAGCAAAAGCTTTCTCTCTCTCCGTTCACTCTATGGACTTCGAAATATTACAGAATGTCTGTGCCGGCGTTTGGAGGCCCACATTAGGGACGATCGATAACAAGGGGGCCTCGCTACCCTTCGACTTATGTACTCGCTCCTTCATTCGCCAACTGTACAGAAGCTCCTTCGCTTCGGCGCTTCGATTGGCTCGAAGCGACGCCGCTGAACGAAACACAATGGAAGTCGCCATTCGAGCTCGCTTTCCGTCGATCGTCTCGACTTCGTCTGCATCGTCCGTATCGTCCGCTGCCAGATCGCAATCTAAGGTGCCGAAACGGCGCGCAGCCATCACCCCAATTCTGACTACAGCGGCGCCTTCGAAAGGAAAAAGGAAAGAAAACAAAAGGATGGCGATGAGCGTGCGCTCACCGCGCTCACTTGGCTTTTGGTCACGTGATGTTAGTGTAAATAGCCGTCAATAGCTGTCAATAGCTCACAAAGAGACACAAAAAAATTGCGGAAAGACCTATCGCCATATACTATCGTTTTCTAGGTTGATTTCTGATCTGATTGCTTCTTCAATAGCAGATGTTCCACGTCATGCAGAATTTCAGCACCATCGCAGGCCTGTCTTATTATTGATGCCAACGCTTTTTGACCCTCCTTATCTCTCCATTCGTACAACAGCGTAAGCATTCTTTCCTTATCATTGCTCAAATAAATGAATTTCGAATCTTTTACTTCCCTGTGCATTCCGAGATAAAAGCCCACCGTTCTCCATTTGCCTCTGCCAGCTTCGGCAACACAAGAGGCGACAAGCAGAAACGCTCGGTCATTTTCTAGATTCGGCCAAGTAACCGTTTCCATTGCACCCCCGGTGGATCCACTGTCTGTTTCATCAACTACGTCAACAGTCGAAGTTCTGCTGTACCAACGGCGAAGTCCAATCAAGTCAGAATCATCTACTGGCTTGCCAGATTGCGTTGTCAAACACTGGCCTAGTTTCGGAGGATAGTCAGCGAGAGATATCATGTCATCCCTCGTCAGATCGTCAACGGTGTCTTTGTCAGAATATTGGACGCACAATTTCAGGCAAAGTCCTATCATACCGCGGCTTTTCGCTTCGTCTAGTTGGGTCGCGATGAATTGACGAATTCGCGCGCAGTGCTTGCTGTATGCCTCGCTCTGCACCGACGACTTCGTTGCCACCGACGTTAGAGTGACGGCTATTAGGAAACCATCTTTTTCGTAGCGAAGTTCCAATTTGAGTCGATCTTCGAGAAAGAAGAGGCATCGGTTCCGCTTCAGAACTGGCGAATTGTGCGTGTATCGAAAATGCTTCACGCATCGAGAAACGAGACGGAAGAACAGAGATTCGGGAACAACAGGAACGCTAGTTGGACAAAAGAGAAGGGACGGTGGAGATGACAGGTCCGGAGATACGGGGACAATAGAATCTAGTTGTTCCTTATAGTCAGTAAGAAGACACGGAACGAAGAAATCCATTCCCGGTCTTACAATGCCTTCTTCATCTGACGCCTCCGGACAAATGATGTCAAAAAGTTGAAGCACTTCCAAAATAACTGGCACGTCCTCTTCTTTGATTTGCGCCTTCTCTCTGAGAATGTGACTAGCGAGACACCAAACCATGACGCCCGTTTCGCAGACGGTACGCATGGGCTCGTGCATGTGCCGATTGCGAAGCGAAACGCAATCTGGAGGCGTAACAAAAATTGCCATGACGTCGTACAGCCACTGCGGATCGGTAAAGACGATGTTACGAAGTTCCGGAACGTCAGAAAAGTGAAGCACGACATTGCAACTGTTCAGATAGGTTATTCCTGCATCGATTGTATCATCAGGAAGAAAATCTACCCGGTGAAGACTTCTTAGATGACTTTCCAGATCATAAATTTCTGACAAGCGAATGATCGGGCGACCGGTATGTTGGTGAAAAGCCGCAAGAATTCGCATCAGAGCAAGCCATAGTAGCGGAATCGGTGGCTGACTGGCCCAATATTTTACTGCCATCCGCTTTCCTTCCTCTCGAATATCTTTGATGGTGGGGTCGCAGCTGGCTGGACCCAACCGCGTGTTATCAACAAGGCAGTATACTCTGTTTTCGCCTAGCTCTGATGCGTCGGCCTCAGGAAAACGCGCCGACGTAAATAAACTCGAAAAAGCGGAAGATATTTTTTTCAAAAAATTTTGACGAGGCTGAATTTTCCCCAGGATCAAAAGGTGAGATTCTATCTTGCACTTTCTAATCAATTGTCGCAATAGTTGATTTTGACGCGCCAAAAGTTTCGGTGTGACGCCTTTCGCATCACCGTGCGTGGCAACAAAGAGAAACAAGGGGTATGAAAGCTGTTCATCTAGCACTTTGCCCAAATGAGCGAGCCCCGAAGCAGCAACGTCGTCACCCCCTTCTTCTGCTATCAATTGGGACGCGATCCAATGTTCGAAATTTCTCAAAGGAGTAGACGTCACGCGATGTGACTCATATCTTTCGCCTTTTCCCTTTGCATCACGTCGAAACAGAGAGACGGTCTCTTCGTCAAGAGGCTTGCAGACGTTAAAAACAAGGATATTGATGGTTGACTGGAAAGGTGACCGACATGCTGTTAGGCTACTATGAGTCATTAAGAATCTACCTTGTCCCGCTTGATCGCGAATATTTACAACAAGTTCTTCCACTTCTTCTCTCGCAGTAACATCGTCTTCGCAATAGACTCTAATTTGGTCTGCAATGTCTTGAGTCAAACCAATTTTTTCTTCAAACAACCAACTCAACGTCGTTTTGTTAGATTCTGAATTAAAAGTGCTCGGCCCAGTGCGATCTTTTGCTGCAGCTATTGATTTACGACCGTAAAACGTAATCAAGTAAGGATTTTCTTCCGTGCCAACTTTGCTGCTTCTTATTTCACTCATCCCTGTTTCCTCACTCAACCCAGCCCCTTCCTGTGCTACTACAGGATTTTGCTCTTCTGTTTCTTCCATTGGCCGTTCAAATAAAAGGTACCTCACTACTGACCGCATTCTTTCCTCCTGGCTCAACTCTTCCCAGTTTACTTTGATTACTTGCCTCGCAATCGTTCTCTTCACAATGCTCTCTTTATCTTCTTCGCTCACCTCCATCCAACCTCTTCCTGACGTTATAGCAACTTGAGCTTCAATTCCTTGCGTGCTCGGCTGATGCTAAAAGGGCAGTCCGAGTAAATGACGGCGCAGACAGGTCTTTCCAACGCCATCAGGACCCATCAAATTAATATTTAGCCGAGGAATAATCACTGACCCCCCAAGCAGAGCCTTCTCGTAATCAAAAGGTACCCCAGACGACAGAAAAGCTATAGAAACAGACTAACACAAGACCTGTCTAATTTATACGTTTCTTACGCAAACGCTTTGACAAGTCCTGCTCCTGAAAATGATCTCGGCATGTTCTGTACAAAGACCGGCTTGGCTTACATCCCTTCTTGTCCTTCTTTAGGACTTCTACTACTATTCCTTCAGCAGCAGAAAATCCGTTTTTCACTTGAAGATAAAAAGCAGCCTCTTCGGAACGTTCTACGAGCAGCCACTGCTCTTGGTGTTGAACAAGGCTAACAGGCGACGGACGCATCCATTTGCTTGTTGCACCTATGCAGCACTCTTCGTCCGGACCGTTCCAACATCGAATTTTTGTAAAGTCAAACCCTAACGTCGTTTGATCGCCATCTGACGTCGCCAGAAAATTCATTTGACCGTTTGAATCAATAGAAAACCCTCGGTTAGCGAACCACTATTCTCTTGCTAGTTTCAATGGTAGACACGAAAAATGGCCCTGTCTCTGGCATGATGCCCGCACGGACTGATGCCAAGGTCATCTAATTCCATGCCACAGTCAACAACCCACTGGCCGGACGACGGGCAGTCACTCACTATCGTGAGAAGTTTATCTCTAAAAATATCAAGATATATTGCGAAGATGTCACTAAAGGTAACAGTTGTGCCATCGGACAAGCCCCAGTCGCCACTGATCGTATCGCTTAGGCCCAGGTACCAGATTAGAGCTACAAAACAAAGTAATTTCTAGCAGCATCTAATCTTCATTTCTCACCCTCGTCGCTTGTGAGCAAAAAGCTCCAAATTTGCACGAGAACATCGTCGCGGGTCAAGGCTGCGGTTTCGACTATGACTGGCGATCCACTCACACGCGGATCAGCCAATAGCTTGCCGATAAGACAATCTCGTTCATTCAAGTTGCCGGAAAGATCCTCTGCTTCTTCTGCATCTTTACGACGAAGTAACGCGCGTGCGTTTGGAGCGTCTACGGAGTTATCTACGCGAACTCCTCTTCCGTCGATAACCATTAGACGACATACAGATCTGCAGACGACGTTTCCATCCGCTGCGAATTCGACATTGTCGGTTGTGTGCGACATTTCAGCTTACAGAAGTCTACAAGGGCCCGGATATCATAGTCAGTACGAATGAGCTCAAAGACATGTCCTGAGCAAAGAATGGCCATTGCAGACCAGGACATGACATTCTACTATAGATATCTATGATTCCACTGTTGCTACTCTACAAAATCATACGGCATATAGCTAATAGACTATAGATAATAAATTGTCGAGCAGCCTCCTGCTCCGGCCTGAAATCAGGGAGCAGTCAACGTGCAAACGTCAAAGTTTTTTGTACTGCATTCTGCTTCTTCTCTGACAAATCTTTGCTCTTCTTGATACCAAGAAGTGAATAATTGTGACCACAATGACAAAAAGCACGAAAAGAACGTTGAGAGCATAAACGAATATTTCTGAGACTTCAGAAGTCAGAGCACTGTCACGATTTGTCATGCAGTTGAAGGTGATTGCGATGGTAAATGACGCCGCGACGTCAACCCAACTTTCAAAGTTCCACTTGGTATAGCTAATGAACGGTCTTGCAGTGGCAATAAAATAACTAAATCCAAAGAGTAACAGGTTGAATAAAATTGCTTGAACGTCTTGCTGTGATAGAGGGAAAATAGAAATGATAACAGCAAGTGCTAAGCGACGAAGCATTAGAAAAACCGCCATGTATTTCTGATACGGTTTTTTGTAGCAACAGATCAGCAAGTCCAAATACGATAGACAAGGACGTCGTCTCCGATTTGAACCCAGCTGTAGTCGTTTCCTAAGCAAGAAAAAGATTGCGGCTGGAAAGAGGCCTATATTAGCAACCGTAAGTATTATGCCAAGTATGAACAGAATTCTGTTCTCTGCGGAGGAACAGTCGATCCAGGGATACGCTTTCATGTAGTAGTCATTTGTTCCAGGATTGATAACACATGGAAGCAGGATTTTAATAAGCTGGTTGGAAATTGGATAGAAGAAAACATTCAAAAGAAGTAGAAGCTGCCCTTTTGCTTTTCTCTTAACCAATTCAAAAAGTTCTTTCTTCTTTTTGAGTTTATATGCAAGTGGCCTCTTTCGTATAGCGAAGCAGTCCGCTTGATAATCGAGCAGGAATAGGAGTAATTCGAATCCGCTTACAACGAAAGGAACAGCAACTAGAAAGAGTAGTCGTCCAAGAGGAGAAAACAGGGGTGAAAACGTGCACGAAAATCCGTAGAAATTGAAGTTAATTAGGTTCTTGAGCCACCTTGTCACTTTGAAAACTTTCATTTTATCCAATACCGTAGCAAACGAGCAGTACTTGCATTCAACATAAAGACTTGTGACATTGAGCGAATCCATAACTTGAACGTACATAATCAATGTCATAGCGAACGCTTTGATTGCTCTAAGACGTCCAAAAACTGTTAGAAGCACAAAGGTGCAATAGATTTCCACCAGCCAAACAGGCAGAACGTGAAAAGTTCCAAACAAAATTATAGCCAGCGATAGAGCAATGTAACAAATCGTATTTACTAATCTTGCCACCTTTCTTCCGCAGATGAAATGATATCCGTATTTTTGAAGTTTTTCAGACGCCCACGTCAAGAATAGCACAAAGAAGATGCCAACAATTGACAGTACAACGGCAATACCTTGAAATTTTGTTTTGCTACACGGATGGCATTTTTGGCCTTCACGGTAATAGTGAGGTTCACACTGAGAGCAGAGCCGTCCGTAAGCGTGGCTAGTGCACAAACAGCTATTGGTACACGACATAGTCATTCCGTCGTCGTTGAGGTGACAAGTACAGTTGTTAGTCGGATTGCAGCGAAAACTGTCTTTGTACACGGAATCGCAGAGAACGAGATCTGTCATGTTCTCGGGACTTGGAACTGGATATGTATTCTTTTTCATGTAGATAACGCTGTTATTTGTTCCTCCTGGACATCTGGAATGATTGAAATTACACGGTCTACAATTTCCGTAAAAGCCAAAATACTCCCTGTTGCAACGGCACAGCACGTTGTGGTAATAAGCGCTATCCACGTAGAGTAAACCAATTTCCGATTTGGCATTAATTTGATTTATTTGAATTTGAGGACATCGAAAATTCGTCTTACTTCCTTCCGTCGTGACATTGTAATTGATGGTAGTAAATCTTGGCATCGGATTTTTTCTGTCTTTGATCTGTAAATTCTTATTTCCTCGGAGGTCCATTAATTTAAGAGATCGAAGAAGTTCGAATCCTTCCGGTATGGATCCATTAAGATTATTCGAGCTGAGGTCGATCACCTGAAGGTAAGACTGTTCATGTGGAGGACGTGGAATCCTCCCAACCAATTTGTTATGCGATAGCCTCAATGCAACAAGATAGTCAAGTGATGACCACAAAAGTTCAAATAAATTTCCTTGCAGATCGGTTGATGCAAAGTCAAATGTGAGAATCGGGCACTTTTGTTTCCTATTTCGAAAAGGATCAATGAGTAACTCTCCCAGCCTATGCGCTGTAAGGTTTTTGAATGGATTGAAGCTAAAATCCAAAACTTGTATTTTTGGAAGAAAACTGTGCAGAGGTTTCGCCGAAATGGAATGAAACCTATTGTGAGAAACATCCAGAGATATTAGATTTGCAGCGTTTAGCACTGAAGACGGAAACTCGCCTTCCAAGCGATTTTGACTCAAATCAATTATAGTAGTGTTGATTGGAAATCGAAGTTTTGATGGAATATTTCCACTAAGAAGGTTTTTGCTGACATCTAGAACTTCAAGATTCGGCCATTTAAGATGCATGTCTTCGGGCAGTTGACCTTCAAATTTGTTTCTCTCTAATATCAAATATTTGATGTTTCTCAGCGGCAGCAACTGGCTTATGGGTCCTCCAAACGACAACAAAGTCAAGTCCATGGCAAACAAATTATGTAACTGGCTTATGTTTGGATTTAGAAAGCCGCCCAAGTCGTTTGTTGCAATATTTAACACTTTCAAGCACTTCAACTTTCCCACATCGGATTCCATTTTTTTTCCTTTTAATTTGCAATTGTTGAGTTGAAGGTAGGTAAGATTTCTGTACAATCCTAAAGTAGGCCAGGGAATGTGACCTGTAAGCATTGTGGAAGTCATTTTAAAAACAATGAGAGGGAGCTCCTTTTTAGGCAAGAAAGGGCTCAGCGAACCATGAATACCGAAGTTGTCCCCCAAGTCTAGAAACTGAAGATCTTGCAGGTCCCAAATACCGGTAAAATTTTCCACAGATCCGGATAAACGATTGTGTGAAAGGTAGATACCAATAACGAAACCATTTTTCGAAGCAATTACACCCTTCCAGCAACAAAGGGGAAGATCCGAATTCCAATTCTTGCTATTTTTCCAGTTTCGACCTCCCAGGACACGGTAGAAGTTTCGAAGAATGGACTTTTCTCTTTCTACTCTCTCTTTCAATGCCGCAGTGTCGATTTCGTTTTCGCAGAATAGCGTATGTGCACAGTCCACGTCTACAAAAGTTAGATATAAAGCGTTAGGAGAGCCTGCCGTTGTGGGTCTGGAGTGACAAGCAGCACCAAACTCAACGAAAGGCCAGTCATCTTACTGCGCGCAAAGGAGGAGACAGTTTTGCCAGAAAGGTAGGTCGCAGATGACGGGCATTGATAGGAGAAGTCAGCGAGAAGACTCATAAAGAAGATGACAAGCGCATACTGTGAAGCAGCTCCTGAAGCCTTCATTGCTTAGAAGCGCGTTAGAGACTAATAATACTACATGAATTGCATCTTCGGTTTCAGGACCTAAGTCCTGACCATAATTCTTTTGAGGCGAATAGCAGAGACTCTGTATGATCAACTCCAACCAGGAAGAGACCGGATAGAGAGGATAACATAGAAGGAGCCTATTGTGAAGAGAAAAATTGCGAGGCAAAAGATCAATGTAAGCTGCACGGCGTCATAGCCACTTGAGCTTTGCGAGTTCGGCTGATGCCAAAAAGGCAGTCCAAGTAAATGACGGCGCAGACAGGTCTTTCCATGCAACGCCATCAGGACCCATCAAATTACCTACTATTTAGCCGTTAAATTATCACTGACTCCCCAATTGAGCCAGAGTCTTGAGGCTTCCCAGACGACAGAACTACTATGGAAATATTATATAGACTATGACCAGCGTCCAATTTACCTTATGCAAACTGTACTTCTATCCCCTCAGCTACGTCGAATTTCAAACGTGGTTTAATTGCCATCCGATGTCACCAGAAATGTCGTTTCACCAATGGAAAGGAAAAACCCTCAGGCAGACTACGTATAGCTAATTAGCCACAACTTTCACGTTCACTGTGACTGCGTGAACCGATGAAACCTACCTGAGCGGTATCGTCCTCGTTCGCTGCTAGATCGCAGCCGTCACCCCAATTCTGACTCCAGCGACGTCTTCGAAACGAAAACGAGAGGAAACAAGAGGGTGCTAGTGAGCGTGCGCTCACTAGGCTTTCGGTCACGTGATGTCAGTGTAAATAGCCGTTAGCTGTCAATAATAGCAGTCACAAAGAGACACAAAAAATTGCGGAAAGATCTATCGCCATATAATATCGTTTTCTAGGTTGATTGCTAAGAAGTGCGGAAAGATATGTGAACGTTTTCTAAGTTGATTGCTGATCTGATTGCTTCTTCAATAGCAGATGTTCCACGTCACGCAGAATTTCAGCACCCTCGCAGGCCTGTCTTATTATTGATGCCAACGCTTTTTGACCCTCCTTGTCTCTCCATTCGTACAACAGCATGAGCATTCTTTCCTTATCATCGCTCAAATTATTGAACTTCGAATCTCTTACTTCCCTGTGCATTTCGAGATGCAAGCCCAGCGTTCTCCATTTGCCTCTGCCTGCTTCTGCAACACAAGAGGCGACAAGCAGAAACGCTCGGTCATCTTCTAGATTTGGCCATGTAACCGTTTCTATTGTAGAACCTCCGATGGATCCACTGTCTGTTTCATCGACTACGTCAACAGTCGCAGAGCTATTAGTGTACCAATGATGGAGTCCAAACAAGTCAGAATCATCTATTGGCTTGCCGGATTGCGTTGTCAAACACTGTCCTAGCTTCGGAGGATAGTCAGTGAGAGATATCATGTCATTCTCCGTCAAAATATCAAGGGTGTCTTTCTCAGAATACTGAACGTACAATTGTAGGACAAGTCCTATCATTCCGCGGCTTTTCGCTTCGTCTAGTTGGGACGTGATGAATTGGCGAATTCTCAGGCAGTGCTTGCTGTAAGCCTTGTTTTGTTCCGACATTTTTTTTGCCACCGATGTTAGAGTGATGGCTATTAGGAAACCGTCTTGTTCGTAGCGAAGTTCCAATTTGAGTAGATCTTCGAGAAAGAAGAGGCATTGGTTCCGTTTCAGAATTGGCGAATTGTGCGTGTATCGAAAATGCTTCACGCATCGAGAAACCAGGCGGAAAAACAGCGATTCGGGAACAATAGGAACGTTAGTTGAACGAAAGAGAAGGGACGGTGGAGATGACAGGGCCGGAGACACAGGGACAATAGAATCTAGTTGTTTCTTATAGTCAGTAAGAAGACACGGAACGAAGAAATCCATTCCAGGCCTTATCTTGACTTCTTCGTCTGACGACTCCGGACAAATAATGTCAAAAAGTTGAAGCACTTCCAAAATAACTGACACGTCCTCTTCTTTGATTTGCGCCTTCTCTCTGAGAATGTGACTAGCGAGACACCAAACCATGACGCCCGTTTCGCAGACGGTACGCATGGACTCGTGCATGTGCCGATTGCGAAGCGAAACGCAATCTGGAGGCGTAACAAAAATTGCCATGACGTCGTATAGCCACTGCGGATCGGTAAAGACGATGTTCCGAAGTTCCGGAACGTCAGAAAAGTGAAGCACAGCATTGCAACTGTTCAGATATGTTATTCCTGCATCGATTGTATCATCAGGAAGAAAATCTCTCCGGTGAAGACTTCTTAGATGACTTTCCAGATCATAAATTTCTGACAAGCGAATGATCGGGCGACCGGTATGTTGGCGAAAAGCCGCAAAAATTCGCATCAGAGCAAGCCATAGTAGCGGAATCGGTGGCTGACTGGCCCAATATTTTACTGCCATCTGCTTTCCTTTCTCTTTAATATCTTTGATGGTGGGGTCGCAGCTGGCTGGACCCGACCGCGTGTTATCAACTAGGCAGTATACTCTGTTTTCGCCTAGCTCTGATGCGTCGGCCTCAGGAAAACGCGCCGACGTAAATAAACTCGAAAAAGCGGAAGATATTTTTTTCAAAAAATTTTGACGAGGCTGAATTTTCCCCAGGATCAAAAGGTGAGATTCTATCTTGCACTTTCTAATCAATTGTCGCAATAGTTGATTTTGACGCGCCAAAAGTTTCGGTGTGACGCCTTTCGCATCACCGTGCGTGGCAACAAAGAGAAACAAGGGGTATGAAAGCTGTTCATCTAGCACTTTGCCCAAATGAGCGAGCCCCGAAGCAGCAACGTCGTCACCCCCTTCTTCTGCTATCAATTGGGACGCGATCCAATGTTCGAAATTTCTCAAAGGAGTAGACGTCACGCGATGTGGCTCCTGTCGTTCGCCTTTTCCCTTTGCATCGCGTCGAAACAGAGACACGGTCTCTTCATCAAGAGGCTTGCAGACGTTAAAAACAAGGATATTGATGGTTGACTGGAAAGGTGACCGACATGCTGTTAGGCTACTATGAGTCATTAGGAATCTACCCTGTCCCGCTTGATCGCGAATATTTACAACAAGTTCTTCCACTTCTTCTCTCGCAGTGACATCGTCTTTGCAGTAGACTCTAATTTGATCTGCAATGTCTTGAGTCAAACCAATTTTTTCTTCAAACAACCAACTCAACGTCGTTTTGTCAGGTTCTGAATTAAAAGTGCTCGGCCCAGTGCAATCTTTTGCTGCAGCTATTGATTTACGACCGTAAAACTTAACCAAGTAAGGATTTTCTTCCGTGCCAACATTTCTGCTTCTTATTTCACTCATCCCTGTTTCCTCACTCAACTCAGCCCCTTCCTGTGCTACTACAGGATATTGCTCTTCTGTTTCTTCCATTGGCCGTTCATATGAAAGATACCTCACTACTGATAGCATTCTTTCCTCTAGGCTCAACTCTATCCAGTTTACTTTGATTACTTGCCTCGCAATCGTTCTCTTCACAATGCTCTCTTTATCTTCTTCGCTCACCTCCATCCAACCTCTTCCGGACGTTATAGCAACTTGAGCTTCAATTCCCTGCGTGCTCGGCTGATGCTGAAAGGGCAGTCCGAGTAAATGACGGCGCAGACAGGTCTTTCCAACGCCATCAGGACCCATCAAATTAATATTTAGCCGAGGAATAATCACTGTCCCTCCAAGCAGAGCCTTCTCATAATCATAAGGTATCCCAGACGACAGAAAAGCTATAGAAACAGACTAACACATGACCTGTCCAATTTATACGTTTCTTACGCAAACGCTTTGACAAGTCCTGCTCCTGAAAATGATCTCGGCATGTTCTGTACAAAGACCGGATTGGCTTACATTCATCCTTGTCCTTCTTTAGCACTTCTACTATTCCTTCAGCAGCAGAAAACCCGTTTTTCACTTGTAGTTTAAAAGCGGCCAATTTGGACCGTTCTACAAGCAGCCACTGTTCTTGGTGTTGAACAAGGCTAACAGGAGACGGACGCATCCATTTGCTTGTTGCACCTATGCAGCACTCTTCGTCCGGACCGTTCCAACATCGAATTTTTGTGAAGTCAAACCCGAACGTCGTTTGATCGCCATCTGACGTCGCCGGAAAAGTCATTTGACCGTTTGAATCAATAGAAAACCCTCGGGTGGCGAACCACCATTCACTTGCTCGTTCGAATGGTAGACACGATGAGTAAATCTTAAGAAAAATGCCCGCGTCTCTGGCATGATGCCCGCACGGGCTGATGCCAAGGGAATCTAATTTCATGCCACAGTTAACAACCCACTGGCCGGACGACGGGCAGTCACTCACTATCGTGAGAAGTTTATCTGTAAAAATATCAAGATATATTGCGAAGATGTCACTAAATGTAACAGTTGTGCCATCGGACAAGCCCCAGTCGCCCGTGATCGTATCGCTTAGGCCCAGGTACCAGATTAGAGCTACAAAACAAAGTAATTTCTAGCAGCACCTAATCTTCATTTCTCACCCTCGTCGCTTGTAAGCAAAAAGCTCCAAATTTGCTGGACAACATCGTGGCGGGTCACCGCTGCGGTTTCGACTATGACTGGCGATCCACTCACACGCGGATCAGCCAATAGCTTGCGGATAAGACAATCTCGTTCATTCAAGCTGCCGGAAAGATCCTCTGCTTCTTCTGCATCTTTACGACGAAGTAACACGCGTGCGTTTGGAGCGTCTACGGACTCATCTACGCGAACTCCTCTTCCGTCGATAACCATTAGACGACATACAGATTTGCAGACGACGTTTCCATCCGCTGCGAATTCGACATTGTCGGTTGTGCGCGACATTTCAGCTTGCAGAAGTTCAAGGGCCCGGATATCATAGCCACGAATGAGCTCAAAGACATGTCCTGAGCAAAGAATGGACAGGGCAGACCAGGACATGACATTCTACTATGATTCCACTGTTTCTACTCTACAAAATTATACGGCATATAGCTGTAATAGACTATAGATAATAAATTGTCGAGCAGCCTCCTGCTCCGGCCTGAAATCAGGGAGCAGTCAACGTGCCAACGTCAAAGTTTTTTGTACTGCATTCTGCTTCTTCTCTGACAAATCTTTGCTCTTCTTGATACCAAGAAGTGAATAATTGTGACCACAACAACGAAAAGCACGAAAAGAACGTTGAGAGCATAAACGAATATTTCTGAGACTTCAGAAGTCAGAGCACTGTCACGATTTGTCATGCAGTTGAAGGTGATTGCGATGGTAAATGACGCCGCGACGTCAACCCAACTTTCAAAGTTCCACTTAGTATAGCTAATGAACGGTCTTGCAGTCGCAATAAAATAACTAAATCCAAAGAGTAACAGGTTGAATAAAATTGCTTGAACGTCTTGCTGAGATAGAGGAAAAATAGAAATGACAACAGCAAGTGCTAAGCGACGAAGCATTAGAAAAACCGCCATGTATTTCTGATACGGTTTTTTGTAGCAACAGATCAGCACGTCCAAATACGATAGACGAAAACGTCGTCTCCGATTTGAACCCAGCTGCAGTCGTTTCCTAAGCAAGAAAAAGATTGTGGCTGGAAAGAGGCCAATGTTAGCAATCGTGAGTATTATGCCAAGTATGAACAGAATTCTGTTCTCTGCGGAGGAACAGTCGATCCAGGGATACACTTTCATGTAGTAGTCATTTGTTCCAGGATTGATAACACATGGAAGCAGGATTTTAATAAGCTGGTTGGAAATTGGATAGAAGAAAACATTCAAAAGAAGTAGAAGCTGCCCTTTTGCTTTTCTCTTAACCAATTCAAAAAGCTCTTTCTTCCTATTTAGTCTATACGCAAGTGGCCTCTTTCGTATAGCGAAGCAGTCTGCTTGATAATCGAGCAGGAATAGGAGCAATTCGAATCCGCTTACAACGAAAGGAACAGCAACTAGAAAGAGCAGTCGTCCAAGAGGAGAAAACAGGGGTGAAAACGTGCACGAAAATCCGTAGAAATTGAAGTTAATTAGGTTCTTGAGCCACTTTGTCACTTTGAACACTTTCATTTTATCCAATACCGTAGCAAACGAGCAGTACTTGCATTCAACGTGCAGACTTGTGACATTGAGCGAATCCATAACTTGAACGTACATAATCAATGTCATAGCGAACGCTTTGATTGCTCTAAGACGTCCGAAAACTGTTAGAAGCACAAAGGTGCAAAAGATTTCCACGAACCAAACAGGCAAAACGTGAAAAGTTCCAAACAAAATTATTGCCAGCGATAGAGCAATGTAACAAATCGTATTTACTAATCTTGCCACCTTTCTTCCGCAGATGAAATGATATCCGTATTTTTGAAGTTTTTCAGACGCCCACGTCAAGAATAGCACAAAAAAGATGCCAAAAATTGCAAGCCCAACGGCAATACCTTGAAATTTTGTTTTGCTACACGGATGGCATTTTTGGCCTTCACGGTAAAATTGAGGTTCACACTGAGAGCAGAGTCGTCCGTAAGCATGGCTAGTGCACAAACAGCTTTTGATACACGACACAGTCATTCCGTCGTCGTTGAGGTGACAAGTACAGTTGTTAGTCGGATTGCAGCGAAAACTGTCTTTGTACACGGAATCGCAGAGAACGAGATCTGTCATGTTCTCGGGACTTGGAACTGGATATGTATTCTTTTTCATGTAGATAACGCTGTTATTTGTACCTCCTGGACATCTGGAATGATTGAAATTACACGGTCTACAATTTCCGTAAAAACCAAAATACTCTCGGTTGCACCGGCACAGCATGTGGCGGTAGTAAGTGCTATCGACGTTCAGTAGACCATAATCCGAGCCGCCACGAGTTTGATTTATTTGAATTTGAGGACATTGAAAATTTGCCTTACTTCCTTCCGTCGCGACATTGTAATTGATTGTAGTAAATTTTGGCATCGGATTTACTCTGTTGCTGCAGTTTAAATTCTTGTTTTCTTGGAGGTTTATTAATTTAATAGATTGAAAAAGTGCGAATCCTTCCGGTATGGATCCGCTAAGGTTATTCGAGCTGAGATCGAGTACCTGAAGGTAAGACTGTTCGTGTTCAGGACGTGGAATACTGCCAAACAATTTGTTACGTGATAGCCTCAATGCAACAAGATAGTCAAGTGATGCCCACAGCAGTTCAAATAAGTTTCCCTGCAGACCGGTCGATGAAAAGTCAAATGTAAGAATAGGACACTTTTGTTTCCTACGTCGAAGAGGGTCAATGAATAACTGGGCCAGCCTATGCGTTGTAAGTTTTGTGAATGGATTAAAGCTAAAATCCAAAATTTGTATCTTCGGAAGAAAACAGTAGTAAGGTTTCGCCGAAATGGAATGGAACCTATTGTGAGAAACATCCAAGGATATTAGGTTTGTAGCATTGAGCACCGAAGACGGAAACTCGCCTTCCAAGTGATTTTGACTCAAATCAATTATAGTAGTGCCAATTGGAAAACGAAGTTTTGATGGAATATTTCCACTAAGAAGGTTTTTTCTCAGATTCAGAACTTTAAGATTTGGCCATTTAAGATGCATATCTTCTGGCAGTTGACCTTCAAATTTGTTTCTCTCTAACATCAAGTATTTGATATTTCTCAGCGGCAGCAACTGGCTTATGCGTCCTTCAAACGACAACAAAGTCAAGTCCATGGCATAAAGATTATATAACTGGCTTATGCTTGGATGTAGCAAACCACCCAAGTCGTTTGATGCAATATTTAACACTTTCAAGCACTTCAACTTTCCCACCTCGGGTCCCATTTTACTTCTTTTTAATTTGCAATTGTTGAGCTGAAGGTAGGTAAGATTTCTGTAGAATCCTAAAGTAGCCCAGGGAATGGGACCCGTAAGCATTGTGGAAGTCATTTTAAAATTAAAGAGAGAGAGCTCCTTTTTAGGCAAGAAACGGCTCAGCGAACCATGAACCATGTTGGACCCCAAGTCTAGAAACTGAAGATCTTGCAGGTTCCAAATACCGGTACAATTTTCCACAGATCCGGATAAACGATTGCCTGGAAGGTAGATGCCAATAACGAAACCTTCTTGCGAAGCAATTACACCCCTCCAGCAACAAAAGGGAAGATTCGAATTCCAATTACTGCTATTCTTCCAGTTTCGTCCTCCCATGACACCGTAGAATTTTCGAAGAATGGACTTTTCTCTTTCTACTCTCTCTTTCAAAGCCGTAGTGTCAATTTCGTTTTGGCAAAATAGCTTCTTTGCACAGTCCACGTCTACAAAAGTTAGAAAGCATTACGAGACCATACTGCCGTCGTGGGTCTGGAGTGACAAGCAGCTCCAAACTCAACAAAAAGGCCAGTCATCTTACTGCGCGCAGCGGAGAAGACCGTCCAGCCAGAAGGTTCAGTCACACGTAGCGGGCATTGATAGGAGAAGACTTCAGCAAGAAGACTCAGAAAGAAGACGACAAGCGCACACTGTGAAACAGCTCCTGAAGCTTTCATTGCGTAGAAGCGCGTTAGAGACTAATAATATTAAATGAATTGCACCTTCGGTTTCAGGATCTAAGTCCTGACCATAATTCTTTTGTGACGACCAGCAGAGACTCTGCATGATCAACTCCAACCAGGAAGAGACTGGATAGAGAGGATAACGTAGAAGGAGCCTATTGCGAAGAGAAAAATTGCAAGGTAAAAGATCAAAGTAAACTGCATGGCGTTATGATTTTCTGCGTGTTCGGCTGATGTCGAGAAGGCAGTCCGAGTAAACGACGGCGCAGACAGGTCTTTCCATGCAACGCCATCAGGACCCATCAAAGTACTATTTAGTCGTGGAATTATCACAGACTCCCCAATTAAGCCAGGGTCTTGAGAGAAGCTTGGGGTCTCCCAGACGACAGAACTACTATGGAAATATTATATTGACATGCGTGCAATTTATACATACCTTATGCAAAATACTTCTATCCCTTCAGCTACGTCGAATTTTCAAACGTGGTTTACCGGTAATTACCATCCGATGTCACCAGAAATGTCGTTTTACCGCTTGAATCAATGGAAATGAAAAACCCTCAGGCAGACCTCGACTTTCTCGTTCACTGTGACTGCGTGAACCGATGAAACCTACCTGAGACCTGAAAAGCGTTTTTCAAATCGTTTTTCGGTTGCGTGCAGCAGTTCAGCACTGAGTTTCTCTTTGCCCGAGACAAGAGCCCGCGCAAATCTAAGAACCCGGATAATTCCTTGTCTTCGTTCGTTTCGATCGGCTCGAAGTGACGCCGCTGAACGAAACACAATGGAAGACGCCGCCATTCGAGCTCGCTTTCCGTCGTCTCGACTTCGTCTGCATCGTCCGTATCGTTCGCTGCCAGATCGCAGTCGAAGGTGCCGAAACGGTGCGCAGCCATCACTAATTCGGCGCCTTCGAAACGAAAACGAGAGAGGATGGAATGAGCGTGCGCTCACTAGGCTTTCGGTCACGTGATGTTAGTGTAAATAGCCGCTGTCAATGGCAGTCACAAAAAGACAAAAAAAATTGCAGAAAGATCTATCGCCATATACTATCGTTTTCTAGGTTGATTTCGGAAATATATGTATCGCCATTTAATTAGGAACGCTTTTTAGGTTGATTGCTGATCTGATTGCTTCTTCAATAGCAGATGTTCCACGTCATGCAGAATTTCAGCATCATCGCAGGCCTGTCTTATTATTGATGCCAACGCTTTTTGACCCTCCTTGTCTCTCCATTCGTGCAACAGCGTGAGCATTCTTTCCTTATCATTGCTCAAATAAATGAACATCGAATCTTTTACTTCCCTGTGCATTCCGAGATAAAAGCCTACCGTTCTCCATTTGCCTCTGCCTGCTTCGGCAATACAAGAGGCGACAAGCAGAAACGCTCGGTCATCTTCTAGATTTGGCCAAGTAACCGTTTCCGTTGCACCCCCGATGGATCCACTGTCTGTTTCGTCGACTTGTACGTCAAATGCAATGCTAGTGTACCAATGATGCAGTCCAATCAAGTCAGAATCATCTATTGGCTTGCCAGACTGCGTTGTCAGACACTGGCCTAGCTTCGGAGGATAGTCAGCGAGAGAAATCATGTCATCCCTCGTCAGATCGTCAACGGTGTATTTTTCTGAATATTGGACGCACAATTTCAGGACAAGTCCTATCATACCGCGGCTTTTTGCTTCGTCTAGTTGGGTCACGATGAATTGACGAATTCGCGCGCAGTGCTTGCTGTATGCTTCGCTCTGCACAGACGGTTTCGTTGCCACCGATGTTAGAGTGACGGCTATTAGGAAACCGTCTTTTTCGTAGCGAAGTTCCAATTTGAGTCGATCTTCGAGAAAGAAGAGGCATCGGTTCCGCTTCAGAACTGGCGAATTGTGCGTGTATCGAAAGTGCTTCACGCATCGAGAAACGAGACGGAAGAACAGCGATTCGGGAACAACGGGAACGTTAGCTGGACAAAAGAGAAGCGACGGTGGAGACGACAAAACCGGAGAAGCGGGGATAATAGAGTCCAATTGTTTCTTACAGTCAGTAAGAAGACACGGAACGAAGAAATCCATTCCCGGTCTGCCTTCTTCGTCTGACGAGTCTGGGCAAATGATGTCAAAAAGTTGCAGCACTTCCAAAATAACTGGCACGTCCTCTTCTTTGATTCGCGCCTCTTCTTTGAGAACGTGGCTGGCGAGACTCCAAACCATGACGCCCGTTTCGTAGACGGCGCGCATGGGCTCGTGCATGTGCCGATTGCGAAGCGAAACGCAATCCGGAGGCGTAACAAAGATAGCCATCACGTCGTACAGCCACTGCGGATCGGCAAAGACGATGTTCCGAAGCCCTGGAACGTCAGAAAAGTGAAGCACAGCATTGAAACTGTTCAGATAGGCTATTGCTGTCTCGACTGTTTCCTCAGGAATGTGACATTGACGAAATGCAAGATCACGAACTTCTGACAGACTTATGACTGGACGACCAGTTCGTTGGTGAAAAGCCGCAAGAATTCGCATGAGAGTAAGCCATGGCAACGGAATCGGCGGCTGACTGGTCCAATACATTACAGCCATCTCCTTTCCTTTCTCTCGAATATCTTTAATGGTGGGGTCACAGCTGGCAGTACCGGACAGCGTGTTATCAACAAGGCAGTATACCCTGTTTTCGTCTAGCTCTGATCCGTTCTCAGCCGACGTTAATAAATTCGAAAAAAATTTCTTCAGAAAATTTCGACGTGGCTGAATTCGTCCCAGGATCAAAACGCGAGAGTCTATCTTGCAGTCTCTAATCAATTGTCGCAATAGTTGATTTTGACGCTCCAAAACTTTTGGCGTGGCGCCTTTCGCGTCGCCGTGCGTAGCGACAAAGAGAAACAGGGGATAACAAAGCCGTTTGTCTAGAACTTTGCCCAAATGAGTAGCATCGTCACGCCCCTCTTTGGCTATCAATTGGGACGCAATCCAATGTTCGAAATTTCTCAAAGGAGTAGACGTCACGCGATGTGGCTCCTGTCGTTCGCCTTTTCCCTTTGGATCGCGTCGAAACAGAGACACAGTCTCTTCGTCAAGAGGCTTGCAGACGTTGAAAACAAGAATATTGATGGTCGACTGGAAAGGTGACCGACACGCTGTAAGGCTACTATGAGTCATTAAGAATCGACCCTGTCCCGCTTGATCGCGAATATTGACAACGAGTTCCTCCACTTCTTCCCTCGCAGTAGCCTTATCTGCGCTGTAAGCTTTAATGCGATCTGCAACATCTTGAGTCAAATTGATTATGTCGTTGAAAGACGATGCTTCAACAGTTTCTGAATTATATCCGCTTCTCTCCGATCGATTTTCGGCGATTGATTCAGTAGCGCGAATCGAAACCGAGTGGGACTGCACCGCCATCACGTCTTTGTTTCTTTCTATTTCCTTGTTCTCTCCTGTTTCCACACCCGCCTTAGTAACTTCTATAGGTCTTTCCTCTCCTTTTTCTTCCATTGACCGTAATACACGTACTTTCCATTCGCTTTCTTTAATTATTTGCCTCGCAATCGTTGTCTTTACAACCCGTTCTTTATCATCTTCGCTCACCTCCGTCCAGCCTCTTCCTGACGTTATAGCAACTTGGGCTTCTATTCCCTTCGTGCTTGGTTGATGCTGAAAAGGCAGCCCGAGTAAATGGCGGCGCAGACAGGTCTTTCCAACGCCATCGGGACCCATCAAATTAATATTTAGTCGTGGAATAATCACAGCCCCTTCGAGCAACGCCTGCTGATAAGCAAGATCCGCCTCAGGATTCCCAGACGACAGAACAACTATAAGTCGAAACAGACTTGAACACGACCTGTACAATATATGCATTTTTACCTAAGGACTTGGATAAATACTGCCTTTGATAATGATCCCAGCATGTTCTATACAAAGATCCCTTTGGCTCGAAGCCCTTTCTGTCTTTCTGCAGTACTTCTATCGCTTCAGCGGCAGAAAAGCCGTTTTTCACATGAAGATCAAAAACAGCCATTTTGGAACGTTCTACAAGAAACCACTGATCCTTATTCTGAACGAGGCTAACGGGCGACGGCTGCATCCATTTGCTTGTCACGCCTATGGAGCAGTTTTCGTCCGGACCGTTCCAGCATCGAATTTCTGCAAAGTTGAACCCTACCGTCGTTTGATCGCCGTCGGATGCCACCAGAAATGTCATTTGACCGCTTGTACCAATGGAAAATCCTCGGGTAGCGAACCACCATTCTCTGGCTATTTCTTCCGATAGACAGGACGAGAAGATCTTGATAAAAATGCCCCTGTCTCTGGCATGATGTCCGCAAGGACTAATGCCAAGGCGGTCAAACTCTCTGCCACAGTCTAGAACCCACTGACCGGACGACGGGCAGTCACTGACTATGGTGAGAATTTTATGTTTGAAGACGTCGATGTATACTGCAAAGATGTCACTAAAAGACACGGTTGTGCCGTCAGACAGGCACCAATTGCCTGTGAACAGTTCGCCCGGGCCCAAGTACCAGATTCGAGCTACAAAACAAGTTAGATTTAAAGCGGCAGTTATTCTTTATTGCTCACCCCCGTTGCTTGCGAGCAAAAAGTGTCGAATTCGTTCGAAAACAACATCTCTGGTCATCGTTGCTGTTTCGATTACGACGGGCGATCCAATCAGACGCTGATCAGCCAGTAGGTTGTCGACAAGACAATCTCGTTCGTCGAAGAGATCCTCTGATTTCCCTGCGTCTTCGATTATGTGAGTGTGAGGCCTTCGACGAGTGAACCAGGGCTCATCTGTACGAACTCCACTTCCGTCGATCACCAGTAGACGATATCCAGATCTATAGACAGCGTTTCCATCTGCCGCGAACTCTACGTTTTCGTTTTTGTACGACATTTTGAGGTCGTTGGTTGTTTGATACGGGGTACTGTCTGCACTATGTATTTACACGAGGGTAGAAAAAGAGTCGCGGTGTGATTTTTTGGTTTCCTCCTCTTCGAAATTGTTTTAACTGCTTTCTGCTTCTTTTCTTAGCCGGTCTAAAGAAGTATATAGGAAATCAGGAATGCAGTTAGACTGTAGTAGTCTAAGATTGAAGAGACACTATATGTTATTCTTGGCATCCCGTCCAAATACATTTAGTTTTACTTTTCAAAGTTTTATGTACTGATTTCGGCTTCTTCTCTGTTGAATCTTTGCTCTTCTTGATACCAGGAAGTGAATAATTGTGACCGCTACAACAAAAAGCACGAAAAGAAAGTTTATAGCAAAAACGAGTATTTCTGAAACTTCAGAAGTCAGGACGCTGTCGCGATTTGTCATGCAGTTGAAGGTGACCGCAATGGTAAATGACGCCGCGACGTCAATCCAACTTTCAAAATTCCACTTGGTATAGCTAATGAACGGTTTTGCAGTCGCAACAAAATAGCTAAATCCAACCAGTAACAGGTTGAATAAAATTGCTTGAACGTCTCGCTGAAATAGAGGGAAGATAGAAATAACAATAGCAAGTGCTAAACGACGAAGCATTAGAAAAATCGCCATGTATTTCTGATACGGTTTTTTGTAAGAAGAGATTAGCACGTCCAAATACGATAGACAAGGACGTCGTCTCCGATTTGAACTCAGCTGTAGTCGTTTCCTAAGCAAGAAAAAGATTGATGTTGGAAAGAGGCCAATATTAGCAACCGTAAGTATTATGCCAAGTATGAGCAGAATTCTGTATTCAGCGGAGGAACAGTTGATCCAGGGATACGCTTTCATGTAGTAGTCATTTGTTCCAGGATTGATAACACATGGAAGCAGGATTTGAATAAGTTGGTTAGAAATGGGATAGAAGAAAACGTTCAAAAGAAGTAGAAGCTGCCCTTTTGCTTTTCTCTTAACCAATTCAAAAAGTTTTTTCTTCCTATTTAGTCTATACGCAAGTGGCCTCTTTCGTATAGCGAAACAGTCTGCTTGATAATCGAGAAGAAATAGGAATAATTCGAATCCGCTTACAACAAAAGGAACGGCAACTAGAAAGAGTAGTCGTCCAAGAGGAGAAAACAGGGGTGAAAACGTACACGAAAGTCCGTAGAAATTGAAGTTAATTAGATTCTTGACCCACCTTGCTGCTTCAAACACTTTCATTCTATCCAATACCTTGGCGAACGAGCAGTACTTGCATTCAACGTGCAGACTTGTAACATTGAGCGAATCCATTACTTGAACGTACATAATCAATGTCATAGCGAACGCTTTGATTGCTCTAAGACGTCCGAAAACTGCCAGTAGCACAAATGTGCAATAGATTTCCACCAGCCAAGCAGGTAGAACGTGAAAAGTTCCAAACAAAATTATAGCCAGCGATAGGGCAATGTAACAAATCGTGTTCACCAATCTTGCCACCTTTCTTCCACAGATAAAATAATATCCGTATTTTTGAAGTTTTTCAGACGCCCACGTTAAGAAGAGCACAAGGAATATGCCAACAATTGCCAGTCCAACGGCAATACCTTGAAATTTTGTTTTCTTACACGAATGGCATTTTTGGTCTTCACGGTAATAGTGAGGTTCACACTGAGAGCAGAGTCGCCCGTAAGCGTGGCTTGTGCACAAACAGCTTTTCGTACACGACACAGTTACTCTGTCGTCGTTGAGGTAACAAGTGCAATTGTTAGTCGGATTGCAGCGAAAACTGTCTTTGTACACGGAATCGCAGAGAATGAGATCAGTCATGTTATCAGGACTTGGAACTGGATATGTATTCTTTTCCATGTAGATTACGCTGTTGTTTGTTTTCCCTGGGCATTTAGAATGATTAAAATTACACGGTCTACAATTTCCGTAAAAACCAAAATGCTCCCTGTTGCAACGGCACAACACGTGGTAGTAGTAAGTGCTATTGACGTACAGTAGACCATAATCCGATCCGCCATTAGTTTGATGAATTTGAATTTGAGGACATTGAAAATTTGCCTTATTCCCTTCCGTTGCGACATCGTAATTAATGGTAGTAAATCTTGGCATCGGATTTTCTCTACTTTTGCTTTGCAGCTTTTTATTTCCTCGAAGGTCTATCAATTTAATAGATCGAAAAAGTTCGCATGATTCCGGTATGGAACCTTCAAGGTCATTCCAGCTGAGGTCAAGCACCTGAAGGTAAGACTGTTGAAATTCAGGACGTGGAATCTTGCCAACCAATTTGTTATTTGATAGCCTCAATGCAACAAGATAGTCAAGTGATGACCACAGCAAGTGAAACAGGTCTCCTTGCAGACCGGTTGATGCGAAGTTAAATGTTAGAATCGGACACTTTTGTTTTCTACTTCGAAAAGGACCGAGAAATAGCTGTCCTAGCCTATGCGTTGTAAGGTCTGTAAATGGATTGAAGCTAAAATCCAAAATTTGTATTTTCGGAAGAAAACTGTACCAAGAATACGACGAAATGGAACGAAACCTATTGTGAGAAACATCCAGGGATATTAGGTTTGTAGCGTTTAGCACAGAAGACGGAAACTCGCCCACCAAGTAATTTTGACTCAAATCAATTATAGTAGTGTTGATTGGAAATTTCATTTTTGATGAAATGTTTCCAGTGAGACGGTTTTTGCTGAGATCTAGAACTTCAAGATTTGGCCATATAAGATGCATATCTTCTGGCAGTTGACCCTTGAATTTATTTTTCTCCAAGAGCAAATATTTGATGTTTCTCAGCGGAAACAATTGGCTTATGTGTCCCTCAAACGACAACAACGTCAAGTCCATGGCAAATAGATTATGCAATTGATGTATGTCTGGATGTAGAAAGCCGCCTAGCTCGTTCATTGCAATATTTAAAACTTGCAAGCATTTCATCTTTCCCACCTCGTGTCCCATTCCATTTCCTTTCAGTTTGCAATTGTTGAGCTGAAGGTGGGAAATATTTGTATACAATCCTAAAGTAGACCAGGGAATGGGGCCCGTAAGCAATGTGGAAGTCATTTTAAAAACGATAAGAGGGAGCTGCTTTTTAGGCAAGAAAACGCTGAGCAATCCATGAATACCGAAGTTGGTCTCTAAGTTAAGAAACTGAAGGTCTTCCAGGTCCCATAGGAACTTCAGTTTCTCAACGGATCCGGATAAATTATTTCCTGGAAGGTAGATACCAATAACGAAACCTTTTCCCGATGAAATCACACCCTTCCAACAACAAAGGGAATGATTCGAATTCCAATTCTCGTCATGTCTCCAGTTTCGTCCTCCCAGGATGTGGTAGAATTTTCGCAGAATGGACTTTTCTCTTTCTACTCTCTCTTTCAAAGCCGCAGTGTCGCTTTCACTTTTGCAAAATTGTTCAGATGCACAGTTCACGTCTATAGAAAAGTTAGGTAGAAAGCGCTGGGAGAGCCTGCTCCTTCGGGTCTGGAGTGACATGCAGCTCCAAACTAAACTATAAAGACCGGTAGTCATCTTACTGCGCGCACTGAAGAGGAGGGTCTTGTCAGAAAGGTAAGTTTCAGATGGCGGGCATTGATAGGAGAAGTCAGCGAGAAGACTCAGAAAGAAGCTGACAAGCGTACACAGCCAAGCAGCTCTCCTGAAGCCTTCATTGCACAAGTTTAAGTGCGTGTCGGAGACTGTACACTAATTAGATTACACGAATTGCATTTTCGGTTTCAGGAGTTAAGTCTCATATGAAATGACTTCCGTGGAATGAAATGGATGAAACACGCTCAAATCTTCAGAAAGTCGTTGAACCTGATAGACAGCCTCCCTAAAGACAAATCCCAGTGTATAACATGCACTAGGACAATCTTGCCCTTGTAGATAATACTCAAGCTGAGTCAACTACGGAACAGATACTCTAGTACACTGGAGCTACCGTATCCCGTGAGAATTCTGGGATGGTCCCGAGTCCTCTCTCTAATTACATCTGCTAGCTAGCAATCGCGCTATCAATTTTCTAACGCCGGTCGGGTCGTTCGGAGCCGGTCGGCAGGGGCCGTCGGCAGGAGACGATGGAGTCCCAGGGACGCTACGCGACCGTGCGCTAGCGAGCTTTTAGTGAGGGCACAGGAGCTGCACACTGGGCACAGGGCATATCTCTGGTGAGGGGGACAACGCAGGAACACGATCGAGGGCGTCCATTAGCCATCTGCCCGCAAAGACGAACAGTCCATCTTTACCAAGATACGGGCAACGGTGGTTTATCGCACCGTCGCGGCAACTCGCGTGAGAGACGCGACAATTTTTAGAGCACTCCTAGGTCGGTGCCTTGGCTAAAGTTCCTGGCTAGGGGTGGTAAGTAAACGTGTCAGAAAACAGATTTTCTATAAACTAGAACAGAAATGTCTGTCTGCATGGCCAAGTGCAGGCAATCTTCCTCACCTCTATCATACGTTCGATGTCAAAGAGCATGGACGTTAGCATAGGTACGAGACGTCGACTTCGTTTTTGAAACCGATGATGTATTCCTGGTCAAGTCCTTCAGATTGACGGTTTCGTACACAGGCTCGTTTTTTCTCGGTGCCACTAACGAAGGACTCTCGGAGTAGGCGTGACGCGTAGGTGCTCCTGCCTGGCCAACCGATTCCTCGTTTTCATTCTCCACTTGCTTCCTTCTCTTCTTTCGGAGAATGAGTACGACCAAAATGGCAATGACGAAAGCCGATAATATTCCAACAAACGGTCCCACCCACACGTCCGACTTAGAATTGTCTCCAACGAGTTTGCAATCTTTATCATTGGACGCAGAGCACTGACACCGGTCGCCACTAAAACTGTAGTCGCAATCGCATTTGAAGGCGTTGCTATTTTCCGCGACGGTTACGCACTGCCCTCGTCCGCTGCACAGATCCAAATCAGAACAGGCAGGCCCAATGTAGACGTTATCGATTGCCCAAACGAAATCTCCGGACTGCGCCGAATGGTACCATCGGAAACGTGTGTGACTAGATAAAAAGAAAGCGACCGGTCAAGGTAAATTTTCTTAGCATTTTGACTATTTATGATTTAACTGCTCGTCCTATTATTTAGAAAAAGGAGCCATAAATATCCTACGCTTGCTCCTTTTTTAAAAAGCTTATTAGATTTTCTTACTTTGAAAGAGATCCACTTGGAAGGGAAGCCATGATACGACTCCAGCTTCCAATTGAGCTTGAAGTGTCACAGAACGTTTCCGCGTCGCAGAGAGTCTTCAAGTCAACCCAAGTTGATCCGAAGTCAATCGAGTATTGAAGGTACACGATATCGTTTAGCGATGCCGCCGAAATTTCGCAGCCAATGGTAAATTCGAACGTGACGTAATAATCGTCGAAAATTTTTAGATCGCGCGACGTAATGTACTTCTGCCCAATACCAGGCGAAGACAAGAAAGCATTGTCGCTTGAGGATCTGTTACTCGATTGGTTCCAACAGAATTGGTGAACTTCGAAAAGGTTAGAAATGAAAAGCCAGTTACTGGTTCTAATTGGATCGAAGTCGTCTTCTAAAGCTCTTGCGCTCATTTTGCTTTCGCCGATGAAGACGTCTGTCAAAGTCCAATCACTCGTGTTTCTGCCCGGGCCATCCGGCTGCCACCAACGGAAGCGACTTGCCCTGGATTTAGCCGCTGACGGAAGGCCAATGACAACATGAGTCATAGAGGTGTGGCTTGCGTGAGGTAAGGTCTCCAATAGAGTCCAAGTTAGTCCGCCGTTTAGAGAGAAGTGAACCAGAACGTCGTTGGCAGTCTCGGTAACTAAAGGGAGTAATTGAATGTCAAATTCTATATGTCCCGCACGTGTTGTGTCCAAGTCAGCCGTTACGATTTGCCGGTATCCCGGCAACGAGAATTTCACTGGGGACACAGGCATTAGACGAGTATAGGAAAAGTGAATGAGACTTCTTACGTCCTTTCGATAGACCATCCGAAAATGCCGCGCCTTGCGCGAAAGACCACTTTACTTGATTGAGAAAACCGCCTGAGGAAAACGTATCTATCATTTCTGTGGCGAATTCGGTTAAAACGGTTTCGCAGTAACGACCAGTAAAACCCTGATCACATCTAGGTAAGCATGATCAATAGTTTAAATAAAAGCGGCTAGGAAGCTCAGCCAACCTACATGCAATGATCTGGCTGACAACGGCCATGACCACTGCACATTTTTGGACAGGAATGTCCAATAAAAACTGTGAAGAAGCAAACACATTTAGTTGAAGTAATTTAATCCTCCGTCATCATACTATTGTCTATTGCCCAAGGTAGTGATGATACTGGTTGGTGCCATCGAAAACGAGTTGACATTGTGACTGCGTCTCGTGACAGAGCTAAGGTGATGCGACGCCAACTACGCGTACGAGAATTATGCTTTGTCTACGTGCCCATTAGCGTAAGTTTACCTTCCTGTACTGTAGTAGATAGACGGCATCTGGTAGACTTCGCCGGTGGTACATAACTCGGGCAAACAACCTTTCTGTACGCGACGCCAATTGAGCGAGACTGAAGTCCGAAATTCGAAAGAAATGCTAAAAATTCGAATAGATGAATACCGAAAGATTCTGGACGAGTTCACCCTTCGTTTTCGTTTGCCGAACGTAGGCCACATCCAACGTTAATATCGAACTGGGCAACATACCAAGTTTCGGTCAGGTTTTGACGAATGATGATTGAGTCAATCGACCAGACATCAGTGTCGGCTCCGTTGTGCACGTCCTGCGTCCATTGAAAGCGAGTCGAAACATTTCGAGCGTCAAGTGGAAGAGTAAGAGACACATGTCGTGGTCTCTAAAATTTAATCTGTTAAAGCCGTTTAAGAATTAATGACCCATTATTACTCTAAACGCATCATAAGAAAATAATTGCCACAATTTCCAGGTTTGCCCGTCAGTTGAATAAGAGAGGATGACGCTCTCTGACTGATGATCAGCATTTTCGCAGTGCCAATTATTTTCCGAACTTCCACCTGATTAGATTTTATAAAATATTTAAGTCAACCTGCATAAACCATGTGATCACCAATCATAAGATAGAATTCAAGTATGTCCATGACGGACGTGTCGGTCGTTCTTGTAGTCAGCCGTCGCGTGCAACACCTGTCAAAGACAAGCGCATAACCGCTATCAACGATGCCACAGCGAGTCGAACGCCGTCCTCCTTCCATGCTCCACCTGAATTGGTTGTTTAGTTAATCATGATGATTTGCTAATTGCAGTATGAAAACTTACCCCCAGGGAAATGAATTGTCAAACAGTTCGTACACTTGCATATTCCACATAGAAAGAAAAGCTATGTCTTTAGTGACGGCGTTAGATTGAGTCATTGTAGATAGATTGAAAAGCATCACTGGATTCCATCTATTACACTTTCCAGAACTAATTTCAGCTCCGGAAGCCTGATTCCAATTTGCAGAGTTCGTTGAGTTGAACCTAAAGGAAGATTGTTACTGTTCTTTCTAAACGCTTTCGCAAGCAACACACGTTTCTGTCAGCTCTGTTACATTCTTTATGGTGTACTCGCCAATAAAGAGATCATCAATGGCCCAAGCACTAATCCCAGCTGAATAATAGCCATACTGCCAAAATCGAAAACGAGTTTGCTGCGAACTTCTTGCGGTATACGGTATAGAAATAGAACGTCTTGTCGGTTTAGAAGGGCCCCTGTAATTGTACAAAAAATAACACGGCCCTTTGTAAGATTGAAAAAAAGACGCCATTACCCTGCATTTGCCAAATTTCTCCAAGTTACTCCACCATTTGTAGAATACTGAACGACCATTTGGCGTGAGTACCCGCTTCCACAGTACCTGTGGATAAATTGAATGTAGCTGTAGCGGTTGACGTTCAATTTCATGTCCACGTTCGCCTTCTTCACCAAATACTAGGGAATTTCCTGATGACAGATATCCGCATTCATTTGAGACTTTTGCGCTTTCAATAACTGAAAATGCGTCTAATCTAGAATATTTTCCATCGAAGCGCTCCTTAATTAGTCAAAAGTCTCTTACGATTTGACGTGAACCAACCGAGATTACCTTAATTTCAAAAGGTTTGTACGTGGCCGACTGACTACACTGATATCCACTGTAGCCAGAGTCGCACAAGCATTGAACGTTAGTTGTGCACCGACCGTGACCACTGCAGAAATTTGGGCAACTATTTCCAATGTATACGTTGCCAATAGCCCAACCAAATGCGACACCTTAGTAAGACCATACGTCATGTTTACTACTGCATACTAGACTTACCGCCAGATGAGGCTAGCCATCTGAGTTGAATATTTTGATAAAAATATGAATAAGGCAATTGCGTCTGGCTGAACGGAATGGTAACACGAGTCCAGTTGCTCATTGAACCCGATCTGTATATAGACGAACTTCTATACCTAAACGATGTCGGTTATAGAGTAAATTTTCATTTTCAAGCACATACCCTCCTCTGGAGCAACCGCGTGCCGGCTGACAGCCCGAATCCAAAAGCGTCCAAACGTCATTGCCTCTGGAGTACTGCAGCTCGACGCTCGTTGACGAAGACATATTCTGTCCACCGCAGTCTACGACTATTTCAAACTGGACAGTAGTACTTGCACTGAAGCGAAAGCGCGATGTTGACAAGTAGCGTCTGGTAGTTGAAAAGAAATTCGAAAAATACAGTGACGAGAACAACGACGAGCAGTGCGGCTGCATAGAAGAGCCGGGATGAAACGTCCAAAAAGCGTTGCTAAAGCAAAAAATTAGGCCTGTTTTAGCTACCTGTACGCAAAAGGAATTAGGTTCTAACTTCATTGGATCAAATGAGTCGAAGAAAGGCTGCCGCCGGCGGTCGTAGACGGAGTTGATGTATACGTCATCAACCGCCCACACGTCCAGATCGAATCCCCTTGCGTACGCTTGAAACCATCGAAGGCGAGTAGAATTTGTCTGCGCCCCCGAAAGGGAATAGATCGCCCTTGGTTTGTTCTCTGATAGTATTCCAAGTCTTGACCACGTTCTTCCTCCGTCAGTTGAAAATTGTAACGCAACATAGTTTGTGGTTCTTGCCAGTGAGACTGAACAGCGTCTATCACTGCTGTATTTGAAACTGAATTCAAGTTCCGGCGAAAAGGCGGTCAAATCCAAGTCAACGGTTTGAAGTAATCGTGAACGACCAGTACTGTTATGAAGGATTAGAAAATGTCGGTTTATTATTTAATAGAGTAACGTACTAGAAGACGGCGGCGTTTCCAGCCGATATAACGCCGCACAGCGTTCCAATCAGACCACCTCCAATCCAGGACCACTTTGATGAGGAAAAACCTGTCTCAAACGTTTCTCGGAGATAGGTGGGGTTTTCATGCAATGAAACGTTGCATAGAACTCCACTGTGCCCAGAATCACACTGACATGTTCCTACATACAGACTGGTTTAGCTTATGGCATCCGACATGAGACGTAATTTACCGCACTCGCAGTAGCCCCATCGCCTATCTGTGTCGTAGTTAGACGTCGTAGCACACCACGGATGTTCTCGACCACGAACAATGCACGAGTAGTACTGAATGCCGTTGAAGAAGAAAGGAAACGTGCAGGCACGCCCATCATCATTGCCACCGCAGACAACGCTTTGTGCCTTCCCGACAGCTGTAATTATGCATTTACCGTGGCCTGAGCAATCGCCTGGACAAGAATTACCTACAAAACTAAATGGATTAGAGAGAAGAAACGAGAATTCTGCGTACCTATGTATACGTTGTCTATAGCCCAGTTGGCGGTCGACGAAAAGCTTGGTTGTTTGTATCGAAACTGGGTTCGACTGCTGATTACAGCATCGTCTAATTTAATTTGTATTCTTGCCCAGGAGTGGAATAGGACGGATTTGTAAACACTAAAAGGCTAAGCATTCAATACAGAGTAACGATTAAGGTAAGCTACCCAAAATACAAGACTGTAGTTACTTACCATCATAGTTTTGCATTGCAGTGACGTTGTAGGGTTGCATGCTGTAACAACTGGTTGCCATTTTTGCCCCAGATCGACAGAGTACTCCAAATTAATGTCATAGCTTGATACATCCTGAGCTGATTTTTCCATAATTAAGTCAAACTGTAGAAATTTTTCTCGACCCCCACTGGAAAAAGCAACGTGATTAAGAGCCCATTCATCTAATCCTCTATTGCTGTGCTTAAGTTGACGCCAACGGATAACTGTTGCTCGTTTTCGGGCATCAGAAGGCAATTTTATTGTGACTGGCCGAGATGACCGATAAGCTGTGGAAGGAATTAGAGTTCGCGAGGTATTGCTTAGAGTAAATCGTAAGGCTTACCGTTGTAGACAAGCGTGAGCAATAGCGCGAAATTTGCTCTATTTGAGTGGGTGTATTCTACAACGACTGACTCCCCTCCCTCTGCCGGATCACATTGACCGCCACCAATGATAATCCAGAAAATAAGCAGTCTAGAAACAAGAGCATAATAAACTCGGCAGTACAGCTTTTCTACTCGGCTTCTACTCGGTTTCCGTTAAATCTAGAGGTTGGGTCTGAATTGACCGAACACCCGACTGATTGAAAAACGCTTGGTAAACTCCATATGCGTTGCATTTTGCCGTGCTTGTTATTGATCCACCTGATATGCTTCCCCATTCGCTTAACTGACTAAAATTCTCAATTAAAGTTTTTACTTTAAAAATCCTTTTTTATTAAGTTCAAACCCGAACGTTATTGCTTCTGAAAAGTCGGAAGGAAAGTTTTTTCCTAATAGCACTTCAGGAATAAATGCAACGTGATTAATAGACCATTTGTCGTTAGATCCTGAGTGAGAAAGCTGTCTCCACTGAATGGCTGTGCTTGCTGTCTTAGCTTCAGCTGGCAAAGCAACTTTCACTAGTTTCGAAACTTTATAGGCTGCAGAGAACAAATAAAACAAAGAAACAAATTAAAGATTTGCCTACCGTTATAACCAAGTTGGTTCATAGTAGTGAACGAATGATTTTGAGCTGATGTAGCAAATTCTACAACTACAGACTCTCCCCTTTCAGCAGAATTACAAGAACCACCACTGCCAAGCACGAACCAAAACGTCAGCTCTCTATAAAGAGTAATTTTTTAAAACAGCAACCACGCTTTTCAGCATAACCTTACTTCATTTTGCGAAGGTCCAGCGGTTGTGTTCGAATGTATCGCTCTCTGTAACGGTTACTACTGAAAAAGGCTTGGTATGTGCCGTATGAATGGCAGTGGGAGTGCTCTGTTATTGTCCCTCCAGAAAGTTCAGCCCAATTGCTGAAATCGCTGCAAATACAGACAAACAATAAGTTTTAAAGAACTCCGCAAGCTCTCATACCCAAATGTCGTTGAGGCAGAAAAATCGGACGGAAAGCTTTCACTGAAACGTCCAATGACTTCAGCAACAAAGTACACACCATTTATTGCCCATTCGGCATCACCGCCAGAACTGAAAGCGAGCTGGCGCCACCGAATTACCGTACTGGGAGTTTGAGCATCAAGAGGGAGAGGTATTTGAAGACGAGACGGCCAACGCCCTGTGAGATACACGAACTTGCAAGAGACAAACAATTCACAGACGGAATTGTACTGTACGGTATACTGTCAGCATAGTTTTGAAATTCAACGGCAAAGAAGCGTACTCCACGACCACTGATTCATCAAATGACGCAGAGTTGCAGCCATCTATTCCAAGTACAATCCAAAACACTAGTTCCCTATAAAACGACATCAATCCATTCAATCCATTTATCTATTGAGAACTTTACTCGGCCTTTCTCAAATCAAGAGGTTGCGTGGCAATGTATCGATCCTGCCAACCGCTAAAGAAAGCCTGGTACGATCCGGGACCGCCAAAAGCGTAACAGGAAGATGAACTAGTGATGAACCCTCCGCTAATACTTGCCCAGCTTTGATTCCTGCATTCAATGCAAGCTATGGACAAAATGATATTATGATATGGTGACTTACTGAAGCGAAGCAGTGAAGTTGCTGGGAAAATTGACGTCAAGAATGAACTTAATATTATTGAGTGCCCATTGAGCTAATCCGCTTCCTCGATTAGATAATTGGCGCCATTGAATCGTTGTTGAAGCAGCTTGAGCTGCGATAGGCAACGCAACCTCGACTTCTTGTGGTGATTGATAGGCTAAACATATTAAATATACCGTGCAGCAAAGAGAGCCCGCCGTGTGTGACATTTAATCTTACAGTTATAGGAAAGGTACTGCAGTGGGCGAAAAGTAGAGTATTGGGGAGCCCAGTACTCTACTACGATAGATTCTTGCGTCGTAGCAGTACCGCAGCCACTTCCACCCAAGACAATCCAAAAGGAAATTGCTCTAGAATGTACGCATTGAGAAATAAATTGAACGGAAAATAAATTTACCTAACGCTTTGCAGATCCAAAGCCTGCGTTCGAATGTAGCGTGGGCTGCTTTGGTCAAAAAACGCCTGGTATCCATATCCATACGCTCTGCAAGGATGATGATATGAATCTGATACATTTCCTCCGGAAATGGCAGACCAGTACAATCCGCTTTCCCTGCGAGCAAACGATTTAGTGTTTATAGCACTATGAAACGAAACTTTTATACCCAAATGCAGTAGAAGATGAAAAATAAGAAGGAAAATTGCTTGGTCTGGTAAACGTTATGTGATTCAGTGACCACTCATCTAAATTCTTTCCGCTGTGCTTCATTTGACGCCAACGGATCGCCGTGCTCGCAGTTCTTGCAGACAGTGGTAACAAAACGGAGACTGAGGTGACTGCATGCAAAAGAAGAAATAGCAAAAACTATATTAGGTAAATCCGTAATATACCGTGGGGTTCAACGGTGTACATCACAATGAAAGTAGAATTTTGAGAAGAAGAATATTCTACGACCACAGATTCACCAGAATCAGCCGGCTCACATCCTCCGCCAAATGCAATCCGAAAGTGCAAATAACTAAAGATCTTAGTAGGTATCTGCGTTATATTCAAACTGAACCTAGCATTTACGCAGCGCTTCGCAAATCCAGCGGTTGCGTTTGGATAAAACGTTCTTCGCTTTGGCTAAAGAAGGCCTGGTTAACTCCGTAGGCGCGACATTTAGCAGCGTCAGTCACAGATCCACCAGAAATTCTTGCCCACAGACTCTGAGATCTGTGATTCAAAACATTTATCATTGACGTTATAGAAATTGGGAAATACCCAAACGTTGTAGAAGAAGTGAAATCAGCAGAAAATTGTTCAATAACGGGAATAACAGATCCAGTAAACCGAATGTTGTTAATAGACCATTCATCATTCCAATATCCGTCATGTTGCAGTTGGCGCCAGCGAATGGTAGTACTAGCAGTTCTTGCTTCAAGGGGAAGAAAAACTTCAGCATACTGATTGTTTTGATAGCCTATAAAACTTCTTGTACCCTGTGCCAATAATTTTACGGTTAGCTCACCGTCGTTCTTAAGAAACTCAATGATCCGAAAGTTTGAGCTGTGATAGGCATACTCAACTACGACCGACTTATTTACTGATTCTGCAACTTCGCAGCCGCTGCCACCGATTACAATCCAAAATGTCACCGTTCTAAACAGGTCAAATCGAAACAATTATAATGGTAATGAATAATAACGCACTCAATGTTTCGCAGATCTAGCGGCTGTGTTTTAATAAATCGTGGTCCTGATTGGTAAAAAAAAGCTTGGTAGCCCGATCCGTAAGCGAAGCAGTCGGGTCTGCTTGAGACTTGGCCACCTGAGATAGCTGCCCAATAGCTAAACGAACTGAAAATTAATTAACCAAATGTAAGACGAAAACAATTAATTTCTCTCTCAAATAAACTGAGTACCCAAACGTTGTGGAAGAAGAAAATTCGGCCGGAAAAGAAGAGAATTCTGTTGGATGAACGCCACTAATGACCACGTGGTTCAAAGACCATTCAGAATTGTCGTATGTTTGTCGCCAGCGTATTGTTGTGCGCGAAGTTCTCGCAAGAAAAGGAAGACGCACACTAACCAACTGGGGCTTAGTGTACACTAAACAAGGACGTCAATCATAAGAGAGCAGAATGACAAAAGTACTAGCAACGCTTTACTGTTATGCTCCAGTAAGTGCATTCTGATGTAACTTGAAGGATTGTTCTCCAGAGCGTACTCTACCGAAATATCTTCGCCATTATACGACGCGTACCTGCATCCACTTCCACCAATAACAATCCAAAAATCCAGCTTGCTAAAAACGCAGCTACTCAGTGCTCTTTGAGCAGACGAATCTGTCTTACTCTGCATGCTCCAAATCAAGTGGATTGGTTTCAATAAATCGGCTTGAGGTTCCACTGAAAAAAGCCTGATCGTCAGTTCCATAGGCTGCGCAGCGGCTGGCGGTAATGACACCTCCAGAAATGGCTTTCCACGAACTAGATCGCCTACAATCTGCAGTAAGTTGTCTACTTAAGATTTTTCGTAACTACCCAAACGTTGTTGATGAGCTGAAATCGTGAGCAAAGATAATTTGTCGTTTGCCTGATCCTAGTGGAACAGAAGAGTCGAGGTTGATAGGCACAGTAGAGGCAACGCGTTCTTTAGATGAAGAGGGTGATGTACTGCTGGTAAAAATCAAAGCATTTCCGTCATCGGATGGCTACACAAAAACGATTTTTGATGGAAACAAAACTCATTTTTGGTCCTTGCCTGTACGCTGGAACCTATCCAAGTCAGTCCTTCATTACAAGCAGCTACCGTGTCAAAATCGGTAGCTAAGGACAAAGGGGGCTTCCCGTAGACAACAAAGTTATCTACTTCCCACGTGTGGTAGTCCGCTATTCCGGTGAATAGCGACACTTCACGCAGTCGAATTCGAACGTACGCGTCGTTAGGAAAAGACGGCAATTCATAGACCATGCTACTTCCAAATGAAGAGACTCTGTTCTTATATCAGCTCAACAGCCAATCAATAATTATGCACAAGAAGACTTACGTGAAGTTCTTTGCTTGGCGATAATCGATGCCGCCATTGGTAGAGTAAGAAAGCTGCGCAATCACGCTCCCAGAAAATGAAAAGCAGGAGATCGCATCCAATCGGACAGCGGTGATCACATCCGAAGCCAAATCGCGAGTAACCTCGAAACAGGAACTTGAAAGTAGCGTTGTACAAAAGACATCTGGATGCGCAATACCAGCGTTCTTCGATATCTTCCATTAAACACGGCGGATTTCCCCGCCAATACGCCCCTGCTTGAGCAAGTGTTGTTCACCACAACGCCATGCGTTTCCGACCTTGGAGCAAATTATGAAAGTCTTTCAATGCGGAAGTAGACAAATTTAGTTAGCGCTCACCATTGTCTGTTGTCTGGAGACTTTCTTGCAGGCGAAGCTTCAAAATCGTCTCTCAGAAGAACGCCATATTCAGTGCAATCTGCTTTGGAGTAAATTAGCTTACGTTAGAAAGCAACACCAATTTTTGTTGTCTTTTTTTTAAAAAATCTTTTTTTGTGTGAACTAGAAGTCTTAGTCACTGTCTGCTAGCGTTTCTTACCAGTATCGGCTTGAATAGAACCTGCTATAAGTGCGAGAAGACAAACTGTTGCAAGCGACGGAAGAACGAGACTTTGACGCATAGCAACTTCAAGAGCACCAGATTTAGATACTGGACCCCTAAAGAGATATCAGTTAAAGAAAAGCGCAGCACGCAGTGAACAAAGCCACCTTTATGCCAGCTCTCGGATCAGTATAGTAAAAGAGAGCGTGCGCAATTGTCTGTCCAATCAATTGCTCGCCTCGCCCCGAGCAGCACCATGCAATCAGGATACCACGCAATCAGGTCGACTATGTGAGTCATCATCGCCCAGCCGTGAAGCTAGCCATTCAATCCAGAAAGGTTCGTTGAGCTCGATCTCCCCCGAAGCTCGCGCCTTCCGGGACGGTCCGATCGAGCCCTCCTATATCCATTTCGTTGCGACAAATTGAATAGCCGTACCGCCTCTCTAGTTTTTTCCACTTACACACTGACAGGAGAGAAAGATCACGCAGTGCGAACGAATGCGCAAAGAGCCTCAGGACACAAACTGGGACTCTAACGAAAAAGTCATGCGTTCCGGCGATCCGTCTTTGACAGATTGACGTATCGAAGCCACGCCATTCCGCACCTGAAGAAGGATCCACCCGCCGAGAGAAAATCAGTTCCAGTCTATGCCCTGGGCGTGTCGATCTAAAGGAGAACGAACTTAGATCGCCCGCGCTTTTTCGCCGAGGGCTTGCCCACCCATGAGCAGCATGAGCCCATGCTAGCAGAACCCGGCCTACGCCAGCACGTTCCATGTAGAACGAAGCCTTAGTTTCTATACGAGATCGATCCTGTAGTCGCAGAGAGCTAAACTCTTTGCCAGTATGTAATGAGGTGATAGAACGCTTTCCTGTGCCCCGAAGGGCCGTCGTTGGCCGAAGTAAACGACACGGAGACGCTTGAGAAGTTGTGTCACGTGAAGTTCAAAGTCCCGGTGCACCAATGAATGTATTTTTATTTGAGACACAAGAATTGCCATTGGCAATGACTAGTAGACAATTATAGTTCAATAACTACTGCACAAGACAATACTATTAGTGTGCAACTTCTGGAGAGATCAATTCGTTCAATAAGGTATCTTTCAATTCGATGAGTTTGTTGCAAGAGCGCAGCTCTCTTATGTGATCAAGAGCAAACTCAATGCAATTCAATTTCAACTCATCGCATTTCAACAAATCGCACATATTCAAATAATCGATCACAGTCACAAGAGAAACGGATTCCGTCATAAACTTCAGACACAATTTCCTCAGGTCACAAAGAAGATACCTGTCAGCAGCAAGAACCAGATCTTTCATCGTCAATTCTAATCCACTGAAGTCGACAGTTCCTGAATGCAAGTACGTAATGATAGCAGAAAAGACATCAGGCGAGTCTGTGACGTCAATTGGTGAACCAGAAGCGCATGAAGCAGCTTCTTTGAAAGGAGATTCAAACATTCTGCAAAAGTAATTGCTACGTTCACACAAGACTGCTCTTGACGCTGGAATTTTCATTCCATTAGAAAGCCTGAAAACGACGTCTCCCAGTTTCGGTGTTACACCGATTAGTGTAGACACAGAGCCAATCAACTGAGGACTGGGCTTCAAGCTGACAACGCAAACTTTGAAATCCCTTTCGTCAGAAAATCGCGGCACCTCTGCAAAATATAGAGCGTGATCTTCGACAAAAAGCAGGCATCTCTTGTAATAAGATGAACAATCTACCCAAGCAGCTCTGCGTGCTTCTCTCGTTCCGCAAAATTGCCTTGCGAGAATTTCGCCTGAATTTGTCGGAAACGTATAAAAGCGGTCAAGAGCGGAACAGTAAGCGCCGACACGTTCGGACGTTAGGCAGTGAACTCTCTTCGAAACTCCGTTTCTAAGAACATGACTATTCAACGTCACGTCATCAGAACAAAAAACGACAATTCCATCGCCATCCCAGGTTTCAGCGATCCGGACCGCATTGACGTACGTCGCTTCGAAACACTCGGATTCTTCCTTGACGCAAACGAAGGTCGCCGTACCGTCATTGGTCGATACGTTCAGAACGTACTCATCTGACAAAACGAGCATGAACTCGCCTCCTCTTCTCAGAACAATGTCGCGAACATCCCGCAGTGGTAAATCGCATTTTAGCGTTGTAACGACGCCATCTCGGATCTTTCGAATGCGATGGTCACCGAAGCCCCTGACTTCGGCGACGTAGACGGTCTTGTTGCGCCGATCGACGGCCAATGGACCGGGATTGCTGAACTGAGCGTCGATCGTCGCTTTTCCGTCGGTGGATCCTCCGCGGTCCGGTTTGCCGGCGAATACTGTCAGCTTCGTGTCGCGATCGATCTCGTATTTCCAAATGCAATGTCTTCCTCCGTCGGCGACGAGAACGACGCCGTTGAGCGCGGCGATTCCGGTCGGTTGGCTGCAATGATGGTGACGCGAAAGGTTTTTGTCGACGAGAACGAAGGATCGCGGGTAGCCGGCCATTTCTTCGATGGTCCACGTGGCACGCTGCGTGCTTCTCCGCACGCATGCCTAACGAAAGAAGTGTTATTATTAGGTATTTAAAAAAAACAGATACAGAGAACAATGATAAGAGCATGCAACAGCAAGATTTTTCGATGCCATTCCTACTGTCGCTGAAGTTCAACAGCAGCGCTCCAACACTGCACCAACCATCTTGCAAAGGTGCTATCAGAGATTAAATAGGAGATGCTATAGTGATATTGCGCTAATAGAAACGACAGCATGCGGGCTCCCACTAGTCCAGAACGGCCGGGACACCTCCCATCGTTTAGTCAAGCATCTAGGCTGATTGCTGGTCTGACTGCTTCTTCAATAGCAGGTGTTCCACGTCATGCAAAATGTCAGCGCCATCGCAGGCTTTTCTTATCAATGATGCCGGCGCTCTTGGGCCCTCTTTGTCTCTCCAGTCGTGCAACAGAACGAGCATTCTCTCTTTATCATCGCTCATAACCGAAAACTTTGTATCTTTTACTTCCCTGTGCATTCCGAGATAAATTCCCACTGTTCTCCATTTACCTCTGCCCGCTTCGGCAATACAAGAGGCGACCGACAAAAACATAGAGTCATCTTCCAGATTTGGCCAAGTAAATCCTTTCAAATTGGTCATTGCACCACCAATGGATCCGCTCTCTGTTTCATCAGCTACTTCAACAGTCGCAGTGGTGTACCAATGATGCAGTCCAAACAAGTCAGAATCATCTATAGGCCTGTCAGAGTGCGTTGTCAAACATTGTCCTAACTTTGGACGATATTCAGTGAGAGGTATCATGTCATCCTCTTTCAAAGCGTCAACGGCGTCTTTGTCTGAATACTGAACGTACAATTTCAGACGAAGTCCTATCATTCCGCGTTTTTTCGCTTCGTCCAGTTGGGTCGTGATGAATTGACGAATTCTCAGGCAGTGCTTGCTGTAAGCCTTGCTTTGTACCGACGCTTGTTTTGCCACCGATGTTAGAGTGACGGCTATTAGGAAACCGTCTTGTTCGTAGCGAAGTTCCAATTTGAGTCGATCTTCAAGAAAGAAGAGACATCGGTTCCGTTTCAGAATTGGCGAATTGTGCGCGTATCGAAAATGCTTCACGCATCGAGAAACCAGGCGGAGGAAGAGCGATTCGGGAACAACAGGAACGTTAGTTGAACGAAAGAGAAGGGACGGTGGAGATGACAGGGCCGGAGACACGGGGACAATAGAATCTAGTTGTTCCTTATAGTCAGTAAGAAGACACGGAACGAAGAAATCCATTCCAGGCCTTACGATGTCTTCGTCATCAGGACAAATGATGTCAAAAAGATGAAGCACGTTTAGCATAACTGGCACGTCTTCTTCTTTGATTCGCGCCTTCTCTCTGAGAATGTGACTAGCAAGACTCCAAACCATGACGCCTGTTTCGTAGACGGCACGCATGGGTTCGTGCATGTGCCGATTGCGAAGCGAAACGCAATCTGGAGGCGTAACAAAAATTGCCATGACGTCGTACAGCCACTGCGGATCGGTAAAGACGATGTTTCGAAGCTCCGGAACGTCAGAAAAGTGAAGCACGGCATTGCAACTATTCAGATACGCTATTGCTGCGTCGATTGTATCGTCGGGAAGAAACAGTTTCCGGTGAGTATCTGCTAAACGACTTTCCAGACTATAAATTTCTGACAAACGCATGATTGGGCGGCCGGTTCGCTGGCGAAAAGACGCAAGAACTCTCATCAGAGTAAGCCATAGCAAAGGAATCGGTGGTTGACTGGTCCAATACATTACTGCCATCTGCTTTCCTTTCTCTTTAATATCTTTGATGGTAGGATCATCGCTGACTGTACCCGAGAGTGTGTTATCAACAAGGCAGTATACTCTGTTTTCGCCTAGCTCTGATGCGTCGGCCTCAGGAAAACGCGCCGACGTAAATAAACTCGAAAAAGCGGAAGACATTTTTTTCAAAAAATTTTGACGAGGCTGAATTTTCCCTAGGATCAAAAGGTGAGATTCTATCTTGCACTTTCTAATCAATTGTCGCAATAGTTGATTTTGACGCGCCAAAAGTTTCGGTGTGATGCCTTTTGCATCACCGTGCGTGGCAACAAACAGAAACAAGGGGTATGAAAGCCGTTCGTCTAGCACTTTGCCCAAATGAGCAGCATCGTCACGCTCGTCTTTTGCTATCAATTGGGACGCAATCCAATGTTCGAAATTTCTCAAAGGAGTAGACGTCACGCGATGTGGCTCCTGTCGTTCGCCTTTTCCCTTTGGATCGCGTCGAAACAGAGAGACGGTCTCTTCGTCAAGAGGCTTGCAGACGTCAAAAACAAGGATATTGATGGTTGACTGGAAAGGTGACCGACATGCTGTCAGGCTACTGTGGGTCATTAAGAATCTACCCTGTCCCGCTTGATCGCGAATATTAACAACGAGCTCTTCGACTTCTTCTCTCGCAGTGACCTCGTCTTTGCTGTAGGCTGCAATTTGATCTGCAATGTCTTGAGTCAAACCGAGTTTTTCGTCAAACAAGGAACGGAACTTTTCGTCGATTTCTGAATTAGAACTGCTTGGCCCCATGCAATCTTCTGCGACTATTTCGGGTAGCAAAATCGACTCAGGATTCTCTGTCGCCGTCACTTCGTTGCTTCTACTTTCGCCTATCTCTAGGCCGAATTCAGCCTCTTCTTCTAGTATAAGATGTTGCGCTATCATTTCTTCTTCAATAAGATGATTAATAATAAACCTCGTAACAAACATAAGGTTTTCCTCAAAGCTCGAATCCATCAAGTTTACTTTCATTACCTGCCTCGCAATCGTTCTCTTCACAATCTGCTCTTTATCTTCTTCGTTCACCTCCATCCAACCTCTTCCGGACGTTATAGCAACTTGAGCTTCAACTCCCTGCGTGCTCGGCTGATGCTGAAAGGGCAGTCCGAGTAAATGACGACGCAGACAGGTCTTTCCAACGCCATCAGGACCCATCAAATTAATATTTAGCCGAGGAATAATCACTGATCCTCCAAGCAGAGCCTTCTCGTAATCAAAAGGTACCCCAGACGACAGAAAAGCTACAGAAACAGACTATCACACGACCTGTCCAATTTATACGTTTCTTACGCAAACGCTTTGACAAGTCCTGCTCCTGAAAATGATCTCGGCATGTTCTGTACAAAGACCGGCTTGGCTTACATTCCTCCTTGTCCTTCTTTAGCACTTCTACTATTCCTTCAGCAGCAGAAAACCCGTTATTCACTTGTAGTTTAAAAGCGGCCAATTTAGACCGTTCTACGAGCAGCCACTGTTCTTGGTGCTGAACAAGGCGAACAGGCGACGGACGCATCCATTTGCTTGTTGCATCTATGCAGCACTCTTCGTCCGGACCGTTCCAACATCGAATTTTTGTGAAGTCAAACCCTAACGTCGTTAGATCGCCATCTGACGTCACCAGAAAGGCCATTCGACCGCTTGAATCAATAGAAAACCCTCGGGTAGCGAACCACCCTTCTCTTGCTATTTCCTCTGGTAGACACGACGAGTAGATCGCAAGAAAAATGCCCGCGTCTCTGGCATTATGCCCGCACGGACTGATTGCAAGGGAATCTAATTTCATGCCACAGTCAACAACCCACTGGCCGGATGACGGGCAGTCACTCACTATCGTGAGAAGTTTATTTCTGAAGACTTTATGATATATTTCGAAGATGTCACTAAAGGTAACAATTGTTCCATCGGACAAGCACCAATTGCCCAGGATCATTTCGCTAGGGCCCAAGTACCAGATTCGAGCTACAAAACGAAGTAAATTTCTAGGAGGACCTAATTTTCATTTCTCACCCCCGTTAGTTGCGATCAAAAAGTGCCAAATATGTTCGAGAACATCGGCGCGGGTCATCTCTGCGGTTTCGATTATCACTGGCGATCCAATCACACTCGGATCAGCCAATAGCTTGTCGACAAGACAATCTCGTTCATTCAAGTTGTCAGAAAGATCTGATTCTCCTGTATCTTCGATTCTGTGTGCGTGTGAAGACTCACATACGCGGACTCCTCTTCCGTCGATAACCATAAGACGGTATCCAGATCTACAGACGACGTTTCCATCCGCTGCGAACTCGACATTGTCGGTAACGACGTTTGCGTGCGACATCTTGGGTTAACGTCACGTGATTTACGTTCGTCAAGTCCCCGGTAAAACTACACGTTTTGTAACGGTGGCACGTTATTAGTTTGAATGTTTTTATATTTGATTCTACCAATAATTCCACGATAGGTTCTCGAAAATTTTAGACTACTGCGCAAAATCTGAACAGATCAACTCCTTCAATTTTGTTCAGTTTGTTGCCAGAACGTAACATGAGAACGAAGGAGTGCGGGTAAGCGGCCATTTCTTTCTGCTTGCGATGGCCCACGTGCTGCGCGGCTTCTCCGCTCGCATGCCTAATGAAAGAAGTGTTACTATTTAGAACTCAATCAAAGGATACTACAAAAACACACAAAAAAGCGGGAAAGATTTTACGCTAACAAGAAGGTAAGTCATTCACGGGAAACTAAAAAAACAGATGTACAGACAACGATAACATGTAGCAAGCAACAGCAAGATTTTCGATGCCATTCCTACTGCCGTTCCAGGCTAGCCTGGAGTTCAACAGCAGCGCTCCAACACTGCATCAAATGGCGCAATTGCACGTCTTCGGGAATGTCGCGTAGACCCCTCAACTTTGAATAGCACCATTCTTCCAAGGCATCACAAAGACTACAAAAAATCATGCAACATTTACTTGACGCTATTTCCTCCCGTAATTAACTTACGAATACTCTTCCAAGCCCTGGGTCTCGATCTTGTTTTTCACTTCAAGCCAGGCCAACTGGACCAGGTCGTTCATGAAAGAGTCTAGATCGATCCTCCGTAGAGAATCCACAAGACGACGTTTTAAATCGGGATCCATGTCTTCCTTGTACGCATCAGGAAAATCCTCGAAAGGATCCTACACAGAAACGGTGTAACTGTGCACGCAGCACCCGCGACTACTTGTAAGTATATTATTACTCTGTGACTCAGAACGAGCCTTTTCCCTTTCTCCACCATCAGGAGTCGCCACAACGACAGTGTGTGCTTCAAGCGACAATACTGGCGCGCCTTCGCGCTGACGATTCCACGCTCTTCCGGCATTTTCAGAGTTTTGTGAAGGTAATCGTGCACGAGACATTCACCGTCACCGCCCGTCGAACCGAGGAAGCCGATAAGCACGTCAAGTACGGACAATACGCCGTACACCTGAGTCAAATCTCGCACTTCGTTAATTATCTGTCTCGAGACAGCGATAGACAGTTTTTCCTACGAAAAAATCACAGTCAAGGAGGTCTGAACAGATTAGCCAGTTTACCTGTGGTATCTTCTGTTCTATTTTGCTAAATAATGCTTCGGTATGAGCGTGTTGACTGAAAATAAATTCATGAGGCTAAACAACACAAGTCTCTATTAGAGTCGGGCGACAATACAAAAACAGAACCCGTACCTTAAACAATACGCGAGGTTTTCCAGTTAGAAACCGATCGATCAACTGGCGTTCAAGTGCAGCAAAGTCGTACGTCACGTCGCTTCCTTTTCCCACTTCCAACGAATAGTTGCAGTGAGCCAGCACTAGGGGAAAGAAATCTCGTTCGAAGTCGTAAGATATCAGCTGAGCACGAGTGATCTCATTCATAGGGATTGTTGGAATTTCCCTACAGCAAACAACAATTAGCGTACGCATAGGAAAAAAACTATAACCGTACCCTTTTAGTCCAACGAGATTCCTGAAACGAGGGACGAATTCATTGTGTACGCAGTTGATAAGATAATCCACCAACGACATTGCGCAACGGCCTTTTCCCGTAGTCGTCGGCAACAGAAATGCAATGGGCGTGTTTGCAGTGACCTGCACTAATTTCTCGTCCTCGTTCTTCGGTTTGAGACGGCCATGGGTGAGAATTTCGTGTCCCAAATGTGCCCAAACGCGTTGAAAGACTCCAATTAGAGGAGCATACTCTTGCCTTTCGCGATCTGAAACTCAGAAGAATATTAAGATTCACAAACGTTAGCAGTATCGCTGTCACCTTGAAGACGACGAAGAAAGTCGGTTACAGAAAAGGTAGCACCTTCATGCACTGCAAGCCGGCGGTGAAACTTCTCCAAAAGCATGCGCTGTAACTGTAGAATTTGAGGCAAGAATTGAAGAAACCGAAGGTTCCGCTCCTAGAGAAGAAACCCCAATAAACCAATCAATAAGTAAATATAGCTACTAACCTCTCTCAAAAATTCTCTAAGAATTCTGGGCTTCGTGTCGCCGGGTTTTCCTTCAAATTGGCGATCTAACGTAGCCGTCAAGTGCTCGACGGTGACCTGAGCTCGATATCGCCAAAGCGAGGCAGGCGACTCCGCACCTGGCGGCGCCTCGATTTCGTACAACCAACGCATCAGGGGATTATTGCCTGTCGCAGTCATAACATTTTTATCGTCTAGTTCAGATAATGTCAACGAACCGACTCTTTCGTCGTTTACAACACTGTCCAACCATCCTCTGAAGCTTCTTCCCGTCTCCTGGGAAAAGGATCGCTCTAGCCAGTAACTCAATGCAACAGGAACGTCTCAAACCTGCAAGGCTGGTTCAATGCAGCGACTAGCAAAGTCGGCTTCCCAACCCTGCCTTTCTTCCTTAGATGACAAAGTGCCATCTCCAACGACAGCAGCTGGAGAACAAAGAAAATCATACATATAGATCTCCTTCACCCCTACGATGGACGCTATCTACCCTGTCGTCGTTGGACAACAAGAGTGTTCAAAAACCAGTGAAGAACGACGCTGGCATCGTCTGGCGTGTGACCAATCGCTTTAGCGAACGCTCTCATGTCTTTTTCAAAATGATTCCAGAAGAACTGAGGTAAATGATTGACGGCCACGCCCGGCTTGACTATCTGAGCAATGGCGTGCGACAATCGCTGAATAAAAACACACGACAGATCAAAAGAAAGTTGCTTCAAAAAATTCCTTCATACCATATCACACGACCCCCACATCAACGACGCATGCATAAGAACGCGAATGAGCGCGCAGCACGCCGACGATAGACCTCGCTCCGGTGCAACGTTGTCGGATCGCGCTTCTGCTTGACCGAGAATGTGACCGGTTTCAGTTGTATCGTTCCTATGCAGTTAATTAATCAAAACCTGAAACGAGATCAGACGCGAAAAGTGAACGTACTCTCGAAGTCTTTGAACGTTTTGGTCTTGCAAACGGTATTTGAGACCGCCAATCGCAGCTCCGCAAAAACATTTTCCAACCCTAACTGCGCGTCCGCACTAAAATAATGTTTTCAGACCTTAGAACAAAAAAGACTTTGGAAATGCTCTCACATCATCAATAAAATAGGGATGTCCATTAGGGCATTCTAAACCGTTAGCAAAATAGCGATGCACGATGATCAATTTAGATATAGTGTACCGTGCCAAGTTGTTCCGCGATTTCCATGAGCGGTTCCCCTCACCGCCGCAAAATTGTCTTCCGGCATTGTTGGAATATAAGATCTCTTCATATAGCTTTATTAAACATCGCCTTCGATGGGTTCTTACGATGCCTTACAGTAAGCCTGTCTGGATCCTTCAACATGTAGCGAAACGGTCTCAGAAGAGGATTCTCTCCTGCTGCTTCAATTGCAAGACGCACGTGTAGAGCTACAGCTGCCGCTGCTCGCGTCTGCAGACTTTGTCCAGGAGTCACCAAAACCGGAAGATTGCAGTTTGCTAGCGAGTTGGTAAGAAGCTGATTTCCAATTTCTCGAGCCCACGGAGAAAAGTTCGGCGAAGTACGGCAATAGTCTCGCAAGAGATCGTGCATCTAAACAAAGAACAACAGACGCATGAGAGGGACGACAAAAAAAGTAGAAACCGGTGTTACCTTTCCCGTAATATGTCGATCTGCGTACGCTCGTCGCATCGTTACTTCGCGATATAAAGCCAGAAGAAGTATCACCGCTCTGCATTTTTTTTTCACGTTTCTACGAGTCAGAGTCTAAAAGCGCATTTGTGAATTTCCTAATCGTTTCAGACGCAGTCTACGTACAGTTGCTGCTGCATCGATAGGATTTTGCGATTCGGTAAGAATGGCACGCGCAACCCCTTCACGAACGTCTCTGTACGTATCACCAATCACAACTAAATAGTCTGGAATGACCTCTTCATCATTCTGAAACGCCAAAGGTTCGAATAGATGATACGACGCTTTGTTCTTGCGCTATGTACTTACTCGAGTGTGCTGCTGCACGAGCTCATCTAGCCACTTCAATTCGTAGACATTCTGTAGCTGTCTAAGTACGTCAGCCCCCCTTCGTTTCACCAGCTGTTTTAGCAGAAAAAGTAGAATTTGTGGGTCGTATGGAGGAGCGCATAGTTGACTAGCAAATTCAAGACCGGCAGCTGCGGCATGCAAAGGCGGTTCAGCCGTATCCATGAGATGCAATATCACATGAGCTGCCACGCACAAGCCGAAGCGAGCAGAAGCGACGGCTTCAAGATAAGGAACGCTATGTCGATCCGTCTGCAGGTTCTGCACTGCAAACTGTAATCGATCAACAAAGACAACGTCCTGAGCCTGAGACGCTCTTCGAGTAATAGAATCCTATAGAAATTGCTCGTCAGGGTTTAAACATTTAATCGAGTGAAATACCTCAAAACATTGCACGAAAATAACCCCGAGCTCCTCTTCTGATCTCCGGAAAACGTCGCCGTGAACGTGCTCCCTGATTGCGCTTCGCGTGTGTTCAAAGTATTCGTGAACGTGGATCATTGCATCTTGAGCGCTAAGAAAAAGCCTGATGATTAATTAATGAAAGAATAGAACACAGCTTTTAATGCCTTTGTCGAAGTAAGAGCTGCAAGAGAAACGATCGAACGGTAGGAGTTGCGTCGATCACATCAGAGGTGAAAGGCGAGAAGGCTCTAGTTTCCACTTTATCTGTACGTCTTTGGGTGATCAAGTTCATGAGAAGCTCAACAAGATCCCGTTGCGGTGGCGTTCGAGCGTTCTCGTTGAAACTGTACACAGCTACGAGTTCCATGAAGAAGGCTGTGCAACAGCTTTTGAATTTAACGAAACTGGACGTTTTTCGGCTACAAATTGAAACGGAAGCAAAGGATAGGCGTGAGATCATTGATGCGGACGTCACTAACTTTAGCTTCTCTGAAGGACGAAAATCGAACTGCTGTGGTACAACGTCTCTGCAAGTGGGACAAGTTCGACGCTCTTCGGTAATCCAGTCACGAACGCACTGAAGGCAGAAGATGTGACGGCACGGTAGTTCAACTGGCTCTTTCCACATGTTTTCGCACACAACGCATTCGACACCGTTTGGACTAGAGAAACGCCCAATGTCAGGTGTGCTGTGAAATCGACGACTACAGTACCGTACCCGAATAGTTTCCCTGAGCATTCCTGACCAGTTTCGTTCAAAAATCGAAGAATCAACTCCATTGTCTCAAGAGTACCAAAATCGGGATTGTGAGTTTCAAAGCACTGTAAGTAAACGTACTCGGGAGCAAAAATTCTGGGCGTGACTTTACCTTCCATAAATTCTCCCCAGCACTGACAGCAAAACTGCTTCTTCCTATCACCTTTGTGTGTTCAAAGTAGAGACGAACGGCGGATATTTTTGTCCAAATAGATCTAAAACGGACGGTAAAATACAAAGGGTGTTATCTGATTTTTTACTATACCGAGCCTCCCCACAGAGTGCCGTTCGCATTGAAAAGCCTTCAACGGGCAAAGCGAGCCAAGCCTCGACGCAAGGTCTCGCTTCCTGAACGCGATGTAACCAAGTCAGTCTCGATTTCTCAAAAGATAATTCGTTTGGCTTTGGCTGAAGATTTTCCAGAAAGATGGTAAACGCAACCGTATCCAATGTCTGAAAAACGGACGAGAGATGTTATTAGGATAAATAGCGCTATCATCAACCCTAACCATTTTATCTCCTGCTCTTGAGCCAAGCTGCTGATAAACAGTTGGGAGAACAGTCTTATCCAATACTGTAAGTTCGGAGTATCGGTTAAGACGAAGCTTGACGGCTTCGTAAGCAGCATGAATAGTCGGAATTGTAAGAAGGCGGACAGGAGGAGCATCTTCCAATGTCAGAACGTCTTGTTCTGTAGATGTCTGCGTCATCTCGTTGAATCCGCTCAGAATGGCGTTGAAAACGAGCTAGAAATACAAAAATAATTAAAAAAGGCACGTCGAAAAATTTACGTTACTTCAAAGTCCTCTGCTCCCTTTGGATTGTGAACCATATGAACAAAATCGTGCAAGTAAAGTTTGGCCATTTCTTCTTCGCTTTTCACCGAAACACTTCGGAGTATTTTTGCCATAGAAGAGACGTCAAACAGTCTCTGCAGAGCGTCGGCAAGGCGACCTCGCTCTCGATCTGAAAGTGAAACTGAATTATTCTTCACAAGTATCCATTCCTGACTACACTTACCTGCAAGAAGTCTCGCTTCCTCTATCATTCCATCCACTTCGTCTTTGATCAGTCTCGAAAACGGAAAGTTCGCCTGGAAGACGTGATCGTGATGTCCGGATCCTTTGACTAGAACGCGATGTCTCGGCTCTTGCTGGGTCGGCGAAAGGAACTCTTCATAACGCAACGGAGTCAATTGGGAGCTCGCAAAGAGTTTCAACCAAAGTTCGCCAATCCAATGAGAGACTCCGTGAGCCGTTTCCTGCAACAAAAGCAGATTCGAATCGACGTCAACGAACGCAATTAGTTCGGCAAGAATGGGCGTGACGACGTTGACGATTTTAAGCCAAAGCGAATGACGGAAAGTGCCGCCCGCTTGAATGCTATTCTGACTGAGAGCTTCGTTTTTCATCCACTCGCGAGCGTTCTCCTCGCCAGCGCGTTCCTCTCTCTCGATAAGAAGCTTGATTACTCTTCTCTTGAGCTCGACGTAGAAGCCTGGAACGCCAGTGAGCGACGTCTCGTCTTCGGGTATGAGACGGAGAAGAAGAGTAAGACGCATGTTGGCTGCTTCGAGCGCTGATCCGGCGGGATCGTCCAAGCGACTAGTCGCTGCGTGCACGCAGGAACGGAAAAGAACTGCGGCACTTAGAATAGATTCTTCGCTTGCTGGCAAACGGACTCTTGGTGAAGGCTCGACAGCTTCCTCGACTTCCATGTCTTCAACGCCTAATGCCGGCGTCTCTTGATCAATTTCAGTCATTTCTACATCAGACGATTCATGATGAGCCAATTGGGGCCCCTTCTCGACGTCTCCCAGCAACGTGCTCAATTTTCGACCCACTAGAGACGTTATAGAAAGCTGTTTGGCGTGATGAGCAGGTCGCAAGTCGTCAATGTGAACTTCGGTCCAAGCTCCGCCCTGAAATCCAACGAAGCAGCCACCGGCAACGCGAGGCAAATGAATTATAAAGACGATGTGTCTCGACACGGGTTGAAGGCCGTCCTCTTCGCGCTTGCTGAAGGCATTTTCGCGACACTCCTGCACCAGATATCGAGCACAGGCGACCAGTTCTCCGTTGACGTCGCCCGACTCGCACAGAACCAGTAACACACTGTTCAAGTCGTCCGCCTGGGAGTAGAACGCTGAGACGCGAGAACAGAACTGTTCCTCTGTATCAAACTGTTGCAAAGAGATACATGTTGTAGACAGATTTATGTGATTATCCAGCTCTATAACGTTCTCCCTTGCCAGAAGCCTTGAATGAGTGGTAACCTGAATCAACTGACTTCCTCTCTCCCTTTTCAACTGGCTGTAAAGGTAGTCAGCCAAACTGGAGTGCTTCTGCTCCTTGAAATAGATGTCCCACCATACGGACGCTTTAGTGCGAAGGCGGGACACTTGCAAACGGGCGACAGCGTCCGGTGCGGCGCACTCCATCAGAGTGCGAAGCGACTCGTTCAACAGCGTATCGTCCAAATCGTCGTTCTCCTCGCCCAAATCCATTTCGTTTCTTCCACGCTGCTGCTCGGCAAGACGACGGCAGACGCGTAGAACGATTGTTGCGGCGGCGTCCGGATGATAACCGACGAAGGCGTCACCCGGCTTGAACGGAACTCTTTTTCGCTCTTCCCGAAAACCGAACTGCTCTACTTCAGAAAAGTCTTTCACCCACTGATCGATGGCTTTGACGATTCGCTGCTGTTGATGAGTCAGAATAGACGACATTGCGAGGAAGTGCTTTTCCATGCGATTAATCAAAGGAATGGGAAAGTCCTTGTAGACGGCTTCTCGATCAGCAATCAAAATGAGACGAAATTTCCGATGCACTTGACATTTGACGCGATGGCTTCCCAACCCCAAGTCGACAAAACGCTGACCACCGTGATAGACGTAGTACTGATTCAAAGCGTCGTAAAGGCTTTCGTACAATTTGTCGAGATTGAGGAGAACGACGGTACGCCCCGTAGCCATGCACACTTTCACGCGATTGATGTTGCGACAAATCTGAGTGTACTCTTGATCTTTCGAAAAGCTACTGCCGAAAATGATTACGGGATCCTCGTCGCCGACAAGAAATCGTTGACGGACGATTGTCAGTGCCGCGTAGTTTTCTGTCAGTAAAAGTAGGTAACGACTTTCTTCCGAGTCTTGCTGCCCGGCATTGCTCAGATTGGCTCGTATTAGACCTGCAGGACTGCTGTCGAGCTTTAACTTGTCAGTCGCGTTCTTGTCGTCGACTTGCAGATGATTGAAAAAGATCGTCTCTGGATTGACTTTGGAGTCCAATCCGCCAAAATTGCGTCGAATTGCGTGAAGTAGCTGACCGCTGCGAGGAGGCGATTCCGTAATTTTGCAAAAAGAAAAGATCATCTTTACGAGGCTGCAGAAGAACAACGCTATCAATGCTACAAGAAATTCAATTCGATTACACTACACGTACATACCTGTAAAAGTCTCGCAAGCCAAAGAACTCCCTTTCTCTGTCACGACTGTTGTAAATTTCCAAGTAAGCTTTCGCCATCCCGGGGATGAATGGCTCTAGTAAAAGCTGGGTCGCTTCGTCTGTGCTGCAAATCCCGCGAGCGCTGACAACCAACTGATGACTAGAGGGCATTTCCCGCTGGACAAGAATTCCACGGTTCATTTTCGCCGGATCCAGAGCCCAGTTGGAGATGCCAACAAAAGCAACACGATTTGATGCTTTGCCTTAAAATAAAAAAATCAAAACCGCTTCGAAATAACACTTGGAACCCTAATAACTAGGTACAGTACCGTTTGAAAGTTTACTATGCCTAATAGATACTCTACAAAAATTGCATTGCAAACGGTGAAGGCTTGAAGGGGACTCTTAAAAAGACCACTTAAAATTTGATGGGACGCGAGATGCGAAAGCATATATAGTGACGGAAGTACGCTGGGTCAGCAAAAAAAGGCCCGCTGTATCTAACCGGAGGAAGGAGTGAGTGGGAAGGGGGAATCGTTTCTCCGAGGTGCCTAAATTTTTTCTCAACGGTACTCTACATCTAGGAACTGCTGGCGTGAAAGTACCTTCTTCACCGTCATTATCCGCTCCTGCTGTTCCGTCGTCAAGGAGAGGATGGAGAGCCTTCAGAGGAAGACGAGGCGAATCTTCTGCCAATCCGACTTCGTCCAGCACGACACAAGCGACGAATCGCTCCAAGTCGTTTTCCTTCTGCATTCTTTGACATTGGCTGAATGTGCTGATAATTCCATCAGCCGTCGAAAGAGGACTGCACTGATACGAAACCATGTGAGCTTGTTTCAACTTCTTGTACAGTTCGCTGTTCGAAAGATCGCCTCTCATTGCATTCTTCACGACGTCTTTTGCCAGAGATTTCGAGCTCCCCGGTTTTCCGACGAGAAAAAGAGGAATTCGCAAATCGATGCACACGACCATCATAAAAACGTTTTCTTTGAGAGCGTGGTTACGACCAATTTTCGGCGGTAGTTCTAATTCGTCCAGAAAGACCGCCTGACAGAAGTTTATCTCTTGTCTCATCTGGGCAGCCCCGGACAGTGCGCAAGGAGCTCTAAAATGACGACTGATGGCACTACGGAACTGCTTTCGTTCCTGAAGCCTGGCCTGATAGCTTACGCCAAGCGCAAGAACGAGAGAACGCGTGAGAGGATCCAAAGGCGCAACGGCACCGCTCTTTGCTTTTCGCTCGTCGTATTTCCTTCTCATGAAAGGATCGAGGACTGCGTTTAGCTTGTAAAACCACACCATAACCATCATAGCTCGCTCAACGTCCCGAAGGCTTACGAAACTGCACTCGTCTTCGCGATCTCGCATGTAAGATTGGGACGCGGCAAGAACAGCCGTAACAACGTCAATGAGGTCAGGCGCGTCGGGAAGCGATCCACTATGAACGTGCCGTGCGACGATTTGACGAATGTATAGCCTCTCTGCGACCGAATTGAGCTGACCAAAATCCCACACTAGCGCCTTCATGCTCTCTGGAAGCGGATGAACTCGGTAAACCAACTGCCGCAGAGGAATGTCCCCAAGACGATCTTCCGTATCGCCAGTGCGCACGTGGTAACCCAGACCAGCGGACTCCAACTTCTGAATCATTTCGTTCGTATGTTTCCTGTAGGGATTGCACGCAGCAATAACGTGGAGGTCAGAGCCGAGACCGCGAATCGGATGACCGTTGACGCGTCTGTCACACATAATTTCCTTTATCAAGCCGACGGCGTCCGTCGTATTTGCCTCGTCAAAGAAGAGCACCGTTTTAACACCGATCTGAGCGTTTTCTTGAGCGCGAACGTCTGCTTGTTGAACTGTTTGAATAATATTTTTTCGAGTTACTCCGCCGTGTACTTTCATCAGGAACATGTTCTGAGCGCCAGTGCTCTGCGCCTGCAACGAGCACATGTATCGTATGAGACGCGTTTTTCCGCAACCGGTTTCGCCCATGACCACTACCGGAATGCCGCAGCGGAATCGCATGTGGATGGCGAGAATTTTAATCACATTATCGGATGTAAGCTCGTAACTAGGATCTGGATCTCCCTGGCAAGGAAGTCCCATTACATTGCACAGAGCAGCGATTTTCCTTTCTTTCGGCCACTCTTCGTAGTTTTCTTGCAGTCGAAACCCTTGAGTGTAAAGAGCCGTACTGAGTTCTCGAGTCATGATCTGTTCGTCGAGCAGGGCCGCCGTTAGGGGATTAATCAAGTTGCCATCTCGGGTGATTTGCAAACCGATGGGCGTCATCGCGTGTCGATCCTCGTTGAAGAACAGATAGGGATGTGGACTGTGCTCCCATCTGCGACGAAGTTGGTACTGCTTCAAATTGCCGGCGGCTTCCATTCTGGTCAAATTGGCGCTCAGTGACGGAGTTGAAAAGTCACGGGACATTCTAATTATTAATTTCATGACAAAATTTTTGAAACCAGGCAAATCCTCGCCGTAGGCCAGGGGATTGCAAAAATCGCTTTGTTCGCAGTCGCGAAGTTGATTGCTCAAAAAATTGATGAAGTGACGGAGTATTGCCCAGGACGGACTCGACACGCCGCAATGAGTCAGAAGAGTCTCTAAGCATACTGGGGGCGTTCCTTCGGTCGTCCCAGGTCTGAACACAAATGGATCGAGATTCTCGCCTTTGATAAATCGCACGAGATACTGAAATGCACGTTGAAAGTTCGAATTCCCAAATTCTCTCTTATCCAAAGACGGATCCTCGATCGTGGGATTTTTGCGCTGTTGAAGTAGCTCCAGAGCTTCTTTAGGCGATCCACGTGGAATTGCAGGAAGAAAGTATTCAAACGGTATGTGCCTCTGACCTTCTTTTGTTAAAGCGTTTTTTATCACGGTGTTCTGATCTTCGGACCACGTACATTCAAGAACGTACATGTCGGTCAGTCGTCGACGCCAAATTCGGCCTTTGGAATCGGTTATTTGACCGAGAACCAAGAGATTGAAAAGAAATTCTTCGAGTCCGTTTCGAACGGACGAAGATATGTCTATATGAATAAGTCTTGATAGAGCTTGTTCAGGATGAGGAAAGGCAGGCTTCAGCGTCTCCAGTATATCATCAGTATCGACAGACAATTCTTGAAGCGGAATAATAACTTTTGTCAGCGGATCGCCGCCTTTTGCTGCGTAGCTTCTAGCCTGTTTGTTGTTCGGGATATCGACAAGTTTTTCACTCATGCGACCGATAAATAGCGACTTTCCGACGCCGGCTCGAGTCGAATAGACGACGCGAACGCAGCACTGCTCGTGGTCCAGTTCCCGCGCGGCGGGGGTCCACATCGCACGCGTCGCGGTGCGCATTCTCAATCCGGCCGGGCCACGTTGAAACTGAGTCTTCAAATACGACTGCACCTCCTGAGGCGACGGGCAGGGCAAAGGTAATCTCCTCTGCTGATCCAGGGCCGAGATCATGTACGATTTGTCTTCGTTTTCTGCGGCGCAAATCACGACCAAGCGATAGTTTTCGCCACGCTGACCGGAGAGACCTTGGCTGAGCCTGAAAAGCTCATCGAAGGCTTCTCGGCTCACTTCGTAACTCAGACGATCGGCGCCGACTAAACAGAACAAACGACTCTCACTAGGATCTTTGATGGCTCGTCTCCAAAACAATGAAACCGCTTCAAACGTCGTGGTCGATGAGCAGAGCAGGACTTCGTCGGCCGACGGAAGTGGAAGAAGCGGGTCTGACATGTACAGCTGCAAAGCTGCGGGAATCAATTCGGATCGAGGTACGACAATCAAATTCGGACATCCGACTTCTAGTTGACTCATTGGAAATGATCGCGATGGCGGATGAGATGCACTTTGAGCCAGATTTTGAAGGAACTTGCCAAGCGTTTCCAGCGATAAGTACTTAGGATTGTCCACGTTGAAAACCGGAATATCCTGATCCGTTTCAACGATAGACTGTCGTGGCAGACTCCATCCAGCCGCTTCGACGCTCATTGGCTCCGACCTCCCGAAGTCGGTGACGTCTGTCTGCAGTCCGCTCAATCTCAAACCTTCCCCAGCCGAAACGTCACGGCCGAAGCTCGAAAAATCACCGCCAAGCGAAGCGTGATCTAGGGAGAGCCCTTCCCTTTCTCCGGCAAACAAACTACGGTCAACGTCCATTGGTAAAGAAGGCTGTCGTCGCGATGGCTTCAAGCACGCTCTTCTCATTGCCACTTCGACATCTTCAGTATTGATGTTCGGCTTGATGCACTCGAGTAGTCCATACACGAAATTGCGCAATTCATGCTCTCGGTCCTGAGCCAGTCTCCCGAGGTGTTTTTCAAGTAACAGAAGTTGCGATGTTGTGAAGTAGTTCAGATAGTAGAAGTTTGAACGGACTTTCAACATTTTTTCTTTCCACTCTTTGAGATCGGAGTTCATTTCCTCTTCAAATTCGCTCATTTTTTTTAGAAGTCGTTCTAATGCTGACGCGTTTACGTCATCATCACTTTGCGTCAAGGGCGAAACGCAGTCAAACACCTTCTTCCACGTCAAGTACTTGACGTGACCAGCCTTGAAAAGAGCTACCAAGTTCAGAGCAAGGCGCGTAATCTTGTCCAGCGTGCTTACGAACACATTGACTTCGCTCTGCCGTTCACTGCCGTGACCGGATATGAGAATAAGTTTGCTTTGAAGATCCTGCAAGTCGCCGAGATTGAATGTCTTTCGTGCACCACTCTTTTCGGTCGGTAACGGCTTTATTTCCAAAGATATGCAATCTCTCACGTCTCCTGCAGTACCGCCGACAGTGTACCGACCCCGCGAGTTGATGACTTCAACTTGAGAAAACGACGACAATTCGACCGAGCCCAGAGACTCTTTCATAATTTTGAAATCGCCGAGGTACTTTTGGGTGTCACGCCACTTCTGCGGAATTTGTTGGTCGCCCGCAAGTTTGTCGAATACAGATCTGCAAGCTTTTAAAAATTGATCCAGATCTACATCTTCATCTAAGTTGAAGAGAAGAGGAGCGAATCCAGCACAAGCAGCCCTAAGATGAGCCACTTTGAACGCTTCGAAGTCCCCTTCAGCACTGGATCTGGTGCCGGCCAACTCAACGAAGGTCTCGAGTTCTTTCCATTCTGTAAGAGAAGTGTCAAATGCATGACGTGCGCTCTACTAAAAACGGCTTTCTACCTTTGATCTCTTCTCTAACCCACTTTATGAGGGGGCCACAGTCAGCAAACTGATGCAGACATTGAATCTGTTTTGTAGTCATGTCAGCGAGAAATTTCCCTGCGGAGACTACTTTGCGAGTCATGGATGACAGAGGCCGCCGATGAAAATCTTCAGAGTCCTACAAAAAAGTATAAACGCGTGTGTTAGGCAGTCATTGAAAGCCACTACAGTACCTGATTAGCAATTTCAACAACAGCAAGAAAGGTGTTGGAAACGCTCAGTTGATCGCGCACACGGATCATAGCTTTGGCTGCGTCGACAGCCTTGCTTAGAGTGCTATACAAACAAATCTGATCCACGCGTTGCTTCACCCATTTGGCGCCGCGAGCGCGTTCTGATCTTTCCATTAGTTTCAATTCCGCTTTAAGCTTTTCACGGTCTCCAGAGACCAATTTGAAGTGCTTCTTCACTTCGTTCAAGCTGATGACGCCTTCTTTGACCCTTTCGCTTATCTTGTCCCACAGCCCAAACACCGGTTCTATAACTTGCTGCACTAAGTCGTCCAAAGTCATGGGCAGCGCCGCGGCATCCTCATCGTTCCTTCGGTGCACCAGATTTCTTTTATCGCACCACAACTGTTCGAAAATGAGGCTCGGCTGAAGTCGGTTCAAAGGTTCTATGTACTGGCCAATTTCGCGAGGAAGCGAAAAATAGACAACATCAGTCAAATCCTCTTCAGTTCGCTTGACGAGAGAAGAAATAAGCGCGTCAGACAGGTCTCGATTTAATTGATTCTGCAGATCGTCTAGAGCCACTGAAGAGAAACTATATGTTAAACATATACTGCGACAAAGAAGTACTTACTTTTCCCCAAAGATTGGCAAACGTTGACAAAACTCAAAACCAGATTCTTTTCTTTTTTGAAATGCTGCATCTCTTCTTCGCGTTTTGTCAAAGCGACAGCAACATTATTTTCCAACTCGTTACCAATGGGATTTTCCTCATCGAGCAGCTGACAAAATTGCAGAAAACGATTTCGATGCTTCTGAACAATTTCAAAATCCGCAACAGAAACCCGAGCATTCGTTACGCCAATCGCGAATTTCTTGATAACTTTTTTTGCTCGGTTAAGAGTTCGGAAAGGGATCGACTCGCTCTCAGGAAAAAGCTCAGCTAGAAAGGCAAGCAATCCTGTCATTATACTATAGGGCAACGATTCGAACCCTACCAGAGTAGCGAAAATACTGTCCCCAGAGAGGCCAGTCGAACAGGCAGGAAAGCCAATGACTGTCAGAAGATTGTTCCGCTGGCGAATTCAAAACGAGCATTTCTTTTAGAAGTTCAATAGCCTGCCTCGAAGCTTCTCCAACGCTCTTAGCCGTCGCTGAAAGACTGTTGAAGGCAGTCTCATGCTCAGCAGTCTCATGTTTATTCTTTGCCTAATCACCGAAACGACAGGAGGGATAATTTGAAACCAAACTAGAATTTACCAGTTCTTTTACAGCGGCTTGGGATCTTTGAATGAAACAATCCTTTAACGAAGGGTGAAGTTCGGATTGCTGAAGCAAACTAACCGTTTTCAACACTACACTGCTGCTACACTGTAAAGAAGACGGTAGGTAGGCGCAAGGCTAATTAGGCATGCTAATCATTCAATACCTCTTCCAATTTTTCTTTCAGCTTTTGAAGAAGTGCGTCGCACCAACACTTCGCCATTTCTGGCTTTAAAATGTCGGCATTAAACATGTAAATCCATAGCTACAAGATAAAAGGAATAGAATTACATTAATTATTAAATACCACTGTAAACTTGCTTCAATCTCAGAACGCAAGGTCGTGTCAGATCGATCAGTCGAAGAAGTCGAAGAAATCCAGTTTACTACCTCACCAGCTGCATCGCGCAACACTTCCTCCCAAGCAGCAGCCTCTTTAGTTGTTTTGCTTCTAGTCACTGGGCCATGCAACTCATGACACCCGGTGGCCGCTTCTTTGTTATCCGATATGCTGATGTAGCTAAAAATCAGGTCAACAAGTCTTCGATATGTCTCCTTCCTGGATCTCTGCAAACGAGTGCGCATCGTACGCAGCAACTCAATGCTTGCTTGAAGGCCAGTAGATGCATTGGTTAAATCCAAACTCGACTCTCTAAAGTAAAGATCCAAATAAAAGTACAGAACTTAAAAACTGCACAGAAGTGTACGTTTTCGCCTTTTCAACGTCGCTCAATAGTAGCTCAAGTAAATCGTGAAATATAGACTTCTACAAAACCATCACGCAATTGGTATCTGTTTAATTGCGCGAAGCGAGTCTCACCGTTGACTCCGTACGGATTTCTGCTCCATGTCTAATCTTTTTCACTAAAGCAACAACAGTTTCGCCAACTTTTGACAACGTATTCCACACTCTCAAGTCTTCTACTGGCGATACGCACATAATCACGTGCAATAGCAACGGATCAAGCAAAATCAGAGGCAGCAGCGCTTCTTGCTCTTCGGCGAGTCTAGAAGCGGTCTATTAGAGTATAAAAAATAAAGAAGTAAGTCTCTTACTCTTCTGACTTTCCTCGCAGTCGGTATGGGCGAAGAGCATTGTCTAGCTCCTTATCAAAACCCCACCACTCCTTCTCCTTCCAATTAAGTCGCTGCGGCAGTAAAAAAGGCTCGGCGAGATCGGATAGAAAGTGATACAGCGGCACAGCGAACACCCAGTGATAACTTGGCTGCTTTGTATCACAAAGAGTACGACAGACATAACGAACAGCGTCTAAGACACGTCTAAAAGAGACCAAATTTAAAGCAATTCTTTTTCTATTTAAGTAGCCGCTAATGGACTGCTAACCTTGTATCCGAAAAATTTTCTTTGACAATTTTCAGAGATCCACAGGTGCGATTATCAACGTCGGGCTGCAGCGCTAAAGCGCGTGACAGTGAATGCCAGTGCCGAAGATCCAAACCGGAAGGTGAAAATGAGACGCCCAACTCGAAGTCTTTGAAAACAATAGCGATTGCAATTGCTGAAACGAGCCTATCCGATGCCTTTCTCGCGTCTAGAAGTTTCACTGTGCCCAATTCCGCGATTTTTGGTTTAAGAATGCTGGCAAGAATCTTAGAAAGAAACTGGTGAAAACAAAAAGCGACGCTTTATATTTGATACCTTGGCAACGTCCAGTCCCTTTACTTTCCACGTATGAGGTGGCAGATAATCCAAATTGTCTTTGACACGGAGAAACTCTAGTTGCTCAATGACGTCAGCTAGATCAGCAAGGGCCATGTCCGCCGTCATGAAAGTCAATTTGATGCCAGAGACATCACTGCAATAAAAGCCAGACCATCTTGGCAACAGCTCTCTTATGGCCACTTCTCGTCTATCAACGTCACGCGAGTTGGACCCAAAAAACGCATGCCAAATTTGCCCTCCCAGGCCCCTTTTCCTCCGAATTACGTCGTCATATTTAACAAAAAAGCCTAAAGAAAATGTTTTGAAGTATTATAAAACGCCCGTTTATTTCCTGCCTTTTTCAGAGCCATGATGTTTTTTTGGTAGCAAGAGAATACGATTGACGGTCTTTCCGTCGCGACCTTTTTTCAGAAACTCGTATTCGTGTTCGTAGTCAACTTTACCCTTTTTCTTCCTCTTTTTTGCACAAACTATGTATTTGTAGGGAATCGCTTTCGTAGTGCAATGAATAGGGAGAACAAAATTGCCCGTCAGCTGAAGCAACTCCGCTCCTTGAGTTGTTTTTCTAAAAACAAGTAACGCAAAACAGACAGACAGACAGACAACTCTGTATCCTTACATTGTTCGAGTAACGGCCATTGTGATGGCATCCCACTTCCAGGCTCCAAGTTCAGTAATACCAAACCGTATGCAGACCTCTTGATCATCCTTCAACTGCCACTCAGGATGAAGTATTGCGTTAAAGGTCACGGCAACACCAGGCGTTGGCCTAAAAAAGCTCGAAAATCGCGACAGACAAGGACTACACGCGCGCGCAAACCAACTTACGCATTTTTCTCTCTTAAATTAATGTCACCGTCAACAGTTGAACCTTCGGTTGCATTCTCGAACTCTTCATCGCTCGCGTCATCGTCGCTCCTGTCTAATTTGCCTTCACTAGTTGCTGCCTTTTTTGCAGGGCTGGAAACATCTTTCTCGCCAGCCACTACATAACGTTTCTGATGTTCAGCCTCTCCTGTGCTTGACTCTTCCGACCGTTTCTGAGTCCTTTCAAAGTTTTCATCAACCGGAGGATCAACAGGTGTCCCGTCTTCTGTTACGTAGAGGTCCTTGGCGGGACGACAAATTTGAACTGCGCGGGTCCGCTTCTCTCCAGTCTTCGGAAAGTCTTTAACGTCTGAGCTTCTGCTTTTAGCAGAGCTGCTTGGTTGATTGACGCTTTTTCCATCACTCTCATCCTTTTCAGCAGCCTGATCTTCAATCGTTTTAGGATTTTTTGAATGTGCACTGGTCTCCGCGACGTGATCGTCAGACTTCCCTTGTTCATCATCTGACGTGTTGATTGTGGCTCTGCCAGATAATTTAGAAATCTTTGGAAGAATTGGTAGAGACAATTCTTCCTGTTCAGTTTTCTCCTTATCAGAAAAACGTTTGTCTAGAAATTCGAAATAAGATAGCTATCCCCCTTTCTGTATATATAATCTGTACCAGAATCCGATTTAAGAAGAACGGCTTTAGGAAAAAAGCCTTCTTCTCCATTAGCCATTCCCTTGCAAGTTCCATCTGGATATTCTTCAAGTATCATAAGTAAGGTCCCTCGGTTGAATGAAAGCTCTTGGTCCCTGCGAAGAGAATTACAGCAACATCCTTCTGATAATGGAGACTAACTTCTGCCCTTGGTATGAAGCAGGCGCTAAAAACACGCTTTGGCCCGCTTTCTCTGCCAACAATAATTTAAAAAAAATAAGTAAATTGGAAAGCAAACCTCCTGCATCTGAAGCTGGCGAATTCAACGAGGGCTTCAGTCTACTCATTATCTTTCGCCTATGACCTAGTTTGATTTTCATGGAAGTAAAGTCTTCCTCTGTAATTAGAAATAAAGACTCGATATCGTCAAAGCCTTCTTCAAGGAAAGTGTTGTAGTATTGCACGCATTGTGCACTTTCAAGCCATTTTCTGACTTCAAGCTTAGCATCCTCTACTAGCAAGAATCACCGCATACTGCAGTAACGTGGTCTTGTCTTACTCCGCTGTTGACTTGGGATTCCGATCTGCTTTCGGTTTAAAATTTTGCGCCTGTGACCCCTCAAGACTCCCAGTTCTTCCAAGTCGCACTCTCTTACGGCTGCCAATGACTCTAAATCGTCAAAGCCTTCCTCAACAAATTTTCTGCGGTACTGCTCGAGGCCCAACTCCTCAAACCATTTCTTAAAATCTTCTACACAAGAAGGTCAATTTTGCATACAACACAACATGACGCCATACTACCGGTATTATGCTCTCTTGAGATCGCTGAAGCATCAGAATCAGAAGCCTTGGCAAGTTTCGAGGCAGAAAATTCTTTTTCTGTAGATTTTCTGCGCTTTAGCGACATTTCACTCTCTCTGCCTGACATTTCTGCCTCTGCAACACAAGCCGCACTTTTGAACTCTTTGCACGCGCGGACATCTAAATGACTGCATTATACCGGGATTTTCCGCAGCCCCTTTTGCTTCATGAGAACTCATGGAGTCCTCTTTCTCAGGTGGTCCCCTGCCCATTCCACTGGCTTCGCCCAATGCTTCTGTCGCCGAAGACTCTGCTCAACGCAAACAGGATTCAAACACAGCCTTCTAAATAGTAGCCGCCGCTTTTAGTGCCGTACGCATACCGCGTAAATCCGCAGCTCCTTTTTCTCGAGAATATTCAGCAGGAGGCGTCGCCACATCGTCTAGAAATAATAAAGCTTCAGAAGTGAGGACGCAATGACGAGCGTGTGACTCTGTTTGGTCAATCTGTGGCTCGGTGCTCCGCCCCCGCCAAAAAAAACGACGCCATTTGCGTGGGATGTCGAAGGCGGAAAACCGTTAGTTGGCGTCAAATATACGCTGCGTTCATGCAAAAAATGGCCGAGAGTGCGTTCTCTAACCAGTTTCTGGCGGGGTTTCAGTCGCTGCGGTACTATCGTCATCGTCTCTCGCAGGGGTGTCTCCCTTTCGTAGTTTTGATTCGCTTTCGCCTGAGATCTTTTCTCGGCATCTTTTGCGCCGCCCGCCGCGTTTCATCTCCACAGAGAGCTCGAAAGGCTCGAGAACTCGCTTCGCGCAGTTAGAGCGAAAGCAAGTTCGTTGTCCCGGATAAAAGACTCGCCGCCCACGTGCTGAACTGAACACGCCAGTGCGACACCAGCAGAGCCCTATAATAAAAAGATTATAGGGCTCTGAACAATGCCATCACGAGCGGACTGCTACTGTCACGTGGTACTGACACGCACACGCACTTCTAGAAACTAGAAAAGAAACTAGAAACTAGTAGAAATCAAACCATCACTCGTACTCAAAATGGGAAAGGTACCACAAAAAAAGGAAGCAAATAATTCAAGGTTTTGCGCGGACAACAGCAACTAGAATGATTCATAAAAAAAGATAATGACAACAACAGCAGCGAAGTATCTAGTACGAAAATAACAGCTACAGCAAGCCTTCATATCTTACTGTCGTTCCAGGCTAGCCTGGAGTTCAACAGCAGCGCTCCAACACTGCATCAAATGACGCAATTGTACGTCGTCGGGAATGTCGCGTAGACCCTTCAACTTTGAATAGCACCATTCTTCCAAGGCATCACAAAGACTGCAAAAATCATGCAACATTTACTTGACGCTATTTCCTCCCGTAATTAACTTACGAATACTCTTCCAAGCCCTGGGTCTCGATCTTGTTTTTCACTTCAAGCCAGGCCAACTGGACCAGGTCGTTCATGAAAGAGTCTAGATCGATCCTCCGTAGAGAATCCACAAGACGACGTTTTAAATCGAGATCCATGTCTTCCTTATACGCATCAGGAAAATCCTCGAAAGGATCCTACACAGAAACGGTGAAACTGTGCACGCAGCACCCACGACTAAGTATATTATTACTCGGTGACTCAGAACGAGCCTTTTCCCTTTCTCCACCATCAGGAGTCGCCACAACGACAGGGTGTGCTTCAAGCGGCAATACTGGCGCGCCTTCGCGCTGACGAGTCCACGCTCTTCCGGCATTTTCAGAGTTTTGTGAAGGTAATCGTGCACGAGGCATTCACCGTCGCCGCCCGTCGAACCGATGAAGCCGATAAGCACGTCAAGTACGGACAACACGCCGTACACCTGAGTCAAATCTCGCACTTCGTTAATTATCTGTCTCGAGACAGCGATAGACAGTTTTTCCTACGGAAAATTCACAGCAACGAGGTCTGAACAGATTAGCTAATTCTACCTGTGGTATCTTCTGTTCTATTCGACCAAATAATGCTTCGGCGTGTTGACTGAAAATGAATTGATGAGGCTAAACAAGTCTTTATTTGAGCCAGGCAATGATACAAAACAGAATCCGTACCTTGAACAATACGTGAGGTTTTCCAGTTAGAAACCGATCAATCAACTGGCGTTCAAGTGCAGCAAAGTCGTACGTCACGTCGCTTCCTTTTCCCACTTCCAACGAATAGTTGCAGTGAGCCAGCACCAGTGGAAAGAAATCTCGTTCGAAGTCGTACGATATCAGCTGAGCACGAGTGATCTCACTCATAGGGATTATCGGAATTTCCCTACAGCAGACAACAATTAGCGTACACATAGGAAAAACCAAACCGTACCCTTCTAGTCCAACGAGATTCCTGAAACGAGGAACGAATTCATTGTGTACGCAATTGATCAGATAATCCACCAACGACATAGCGCAGCGGCCTTTTCCCGTAGTCGTCGGCAGGAGAAATGCAATAGGAGTGGTTGCGGTGACTTGCCCTAATTTCTCTTCCTCGTTTTTCGGTTTGAGACGGCCATGGGTGAGAATTTCGTGTCCCAAATGTGCCCAAACGCGTTGAAAGACTCCAATTAGAGGAGCATACTCTTGCCTTTCGCGATCTGAAACTCAGCAGAATATAGGATTCTCCAAACGTTAGCAAGCATCGTACCTTGAAGACTACGAAGAAAGTCGGTCACAGAAAAGGTAGCAGCTTCGTGCAGTGCAAGCCGTCGATGGAACTTCTCCAACAGCATGCGCTGTAACTGTAGAATTTGAGGCAGGAATTGAAGAAACCGAAGGTTCCGCTCCTAGAGGAAAACCAGAATAAACCAGTCTATAAGCAAATAAAGCTAGTGAGCTATTACCTCTCTCAAGAATTCTCTAAGAATTCTGGGCTTCTTGTCAACGGGTTTGCCTTCAAATTGGCGATCTAACGTTGTCGTCAAGTGCTCGACGGTGACCTGTGCACGATATCGCCAAAGCGAAGCAGGGGACTGCGCACCTGGCGGCGCCTCGATTTCGTACAACCAACGCATCAGGGGATTATTGCCTAGGAACAATATCATTAATTCATTATTGTCTATTTCAGATCATGGCAACGAACCGACTCTTTCGTCGTTTACAACACTGTTCAGCCAACCTCTAAAACTTCTTCCCGTCTCCTGGGAACAGGAACGCTATAGGTAGTAAGTCTATGCAACGGTAATGTCTCAAACCTGCAATGTTGGTTCAATACAGCGACGAGCAAAGTCGGCTTCCCAGCCCTGCCTTTCTTCTTTAGATGACAAAGTGCCATCTCCAACGACAGCAGCTGGAGAACAAATTAAATCACATATACAGATCTCCTTCACCCCTACCAAGACGCTACTTACCATGTCGTTCTTGGGACACAAGAGTGTTCAAAAACCAGTGAAGAACGACGCTGGCATCGTCTGGCGTGTTACCAATTGCCTTAGCGAACGCTCCCACGTCCTTTTCGAAATGATTCCAGAAGAACTGAGGCAACTGATCGACGGCCACGCCCGGCTTGACTATCTGAGCAATGGCGTGCGACAATTGCTGAATAAAAACACACGACAGATCAAAAGATAGTCGCTCCAAAAATTCATTCATACCATATCACACGACCCCCACATCAATGACGCATGCATAAGAACGCGAATGAGTGCGCAGCATGCCGACGATAGACCTCGCTCCGGGGCAACGTTGTCCGATCGCGCATCCGCTTGACCGAGAATGTGACCGGTCTCAGTTATATCGTTTCTGCGCAGTTAAAGTTAAAGTTAAAGTTAAAGCGAAAAGTCGTGAACGTACTCCCGGAGTCTTTTAACGTTTTGGTTCTGTAATTGATAGTTGAGACCGCCAATCGCAGCTCCGCAAAAACATTTTCCAACTGTAACTGCGCCTCCGCACTAATATGATATTTTTAGACAATAGAAAAGACTTTGGAAATGCTCTCACGTTATCAATGAAATAGGGATGCCCATTAGGGCATTCTAAACAGTTAGAAAACTAGCGATGCGTGATGATCAATTTTATAAGATCAGAGTGTACCGTGCCAAGTTGTTCCGACATCTCCGCGAGCGGTTCCCCTCACTGCCGCAAAATTGTCCTCCGGCATCGTTGGCATATAAGATCTCTATATTATCAAAAAGTGCACCCGATAAGTCTAAATATTTAGACGATGTGTCTTTACCGCAAGCCTAGCGGGATCCTTCATCATGTAGCGAAACGGTCTCAGGAGGGGATCTTCTGCTGCCGCTTCAATTGCAAGACGCACGTGGAAAGCTACAGCTGCCGCTGCTCGCGTCTGCATGCTCTGTCCGGGAGCTACCAAAACCGGAAGATTGCAGTTTGCCAGCGAATTGGTGAAAAGCTGATATCCAATTTCTCGAGCCCACGGAGGAAAGTTTGGCGAAGTACGGCAATAGTCTTGCAAGAGATCTTGCATCTAAACATACGTAGAAATAAACGCATACGAGGAACGATAGGAAGGCGGAAGTCGGTGTTGACCTTTCCAGTAACGTGTCGCTTGCGATCTGCGTACGCTCGTCGCATAGTTACTTCGCGATACAAAGCCAGAAGAAGTAACGCTGCCCTGCAATTTTCCTTCACGTTTTCACAAGCAAGAGTCTAAAAGCACATTCACAAATTCACAAATCGTTTCAGACGCAGTATATGTATACGTACGTTCGCTGCTGCATTGATAGGATCTCGAGATTCGGTAAGAATTGCACGCGCCACTCCTTCACGAACGCCTTTGTACGTATCACCAATCACAACTAAGTAGTCTGGAATGACCTCTTCATCATTCTAAAGCACCAGACGTTCGAGTAGAAATACAACGCTTTGTTATACGGCGCTGTGTACTTACTCGAGTGTGCTGAAGCACGAGCTCATCTAGCCATCTCAATTCGTAGACGTTCTGTAGCTTTCTGAGTACGTCAGCCCCTCTTCGTTTCACCAGCTGTTTCAGAAGAAAAAGTAGAATCTGTGGGTCGTATGGAGGAGCGCATAGTTGACGAGCACAGTCGAGACCGGCAGCTGCGGCATGCGAAGATTGTTCAGCCGTATCCACGAGATGCAATATCACATCAGCGATCACGCACAAGCCGAAGCGAGCAGAGGCGACGGCTTGAAGATAAGGAACGCTATGTTGATCCGCCCGCAGGTTCTGCACTGCAAAGTGTAATCGATCAACAAAGACGGCGCCCTGAGCCTGAGTTGCTGTTCGAGTAATAGAATCCTATAGACGAATGTTCGTTGGTGGAATTAAAAAAAGTAATTGGGTGAAATACCTCGAAACACTGCACAAAAATAACCGCGAGCTCCTCTTCCGATCGCTGGGAAACGACGCCGTGAGTGTGCTCCATGACTGCTCTACGCGTGTGTTCAAAGTATTCCTGAACGTAGTTCATTGCTTCTTGAGTGCTGAGAAAAAGCGAACAGTTTCAACAAATAGAAACATAAAACTTTAATTAATTTCGAACGTGTATCGAAGTAAGAGCTGCAAGAGAAATGATCGAACGGTAGGAGTTGCGTCGATGGCATCGGAAGTGAAAGGCGAGAAGGCTCTGGTTGTCGCGGCTTCACCCGTACGTTTTCGGGTAATCAAGTGCATGAGAAGCTGAACTAGATCCCGTTGTGGCGGCGTTCGAGCGTGCTCGTTGAAACTGTACACAGCTACGAGTTCCATGAAGAAGGCTGTGCAACAGCTCTTGAATTTAACGAAACCGGACGTTTTTTGGCTATAAATTGAAATAGAAGCCAAGGATAGGCGAGAGATCATTAATGCGGACGTCACTAACTTTAGCTTCTCTGAAGGACGAAAATCGAACTGCTGTGGTACGACGTCTCTGCAAGTGGGACAAGTTCGACGCTCTTCGGTGATCCAGTCACGAGTGCACTGAAGGCAGAAGATGTGACGGCACGGTAGTTCAACTGGCTCTTTCCACATGTTTTCGCACACAACGCATTCGACACCGTTTGGACTAGAAAAAACGCTCAATGTCAGGTGTGCTGTGAAATCGACGACTACAGTACCCGAATAGTTTTCCCGAGCAGTCCTGACCAGTTTCGTTCAAAAATCGAAGAATCAACTGCATCGTCTCAAGAGTACCAAAATTGGGATTGTGAGTTTCAAAACACTGTGAGTAAACGTAGTCGAGAACAAAAAATTCTGGGCGTGACTTTACCTTCCATAAATTCTCCCCAGCACCGACAGCAAAACTGCTTCTTCCTATCACCTTTGTGTGTTCGAAGTAGAGACGAACGGCGGATATTTTTGTCCAAATAGATCTAAAACAAACGGTAAATTACAAAGGGGCTTATCTGATTTTTTACTATACCGAGCCTCCCCACAGAGTGCTGTTCGCATTGAAAAGCCTTCAACGGGCAAAGCGAGCCACGCCTCGACGCAGGGTCTCGCTTCCTGAACGCGATGTAACCAGGCCAGTCTCGATTTCTCAAAAGACAACTCGTTTGGCTTTGGCTGAAGATTTTCCAGAAAGATGGTAAACGCAACCGTATCCAAAGTCTGCAAACGAATGAGATATGTTAACAATTAGGAGAAATGGTGTTATCATCAACCCTAACCATTTCATCTCCTGCTCTTGAGCCAAGCTGCTCATAAACAGCTGGGAAAACAGTCTTATCCAAGACTGTAAGTTCGGAGTAACGATTAAGACGAAGCTTGACGGCTTCGTAGGCAGCATGAATAGTCGGAATTGTAAGAAGGCGGACAGGAGGAGCATCTTCCATTGTCAGAACGTCTTGCTCTGTAGATGTCTGCGTCATCTCGTTGAATCCGCTCAGAATGGCGTTGAAAACGAGCTAGAAATACAAAAATAATTAAAAAAGGCACGTCGAAAAATTTACGTTACTTCAAAGTCCTCTGCTCCCTTTGGATTGTGAACCATATGAACAAAATCGTGCAAGTAAAGTTTGGCCATTTCTTCTTCGCTTTTCACCGAAACACTTCGGAGTATTTTTGCCATAGAAGAGCCGTCAAACAGTCTCTGCAGAGCGTCGGCAAGGCGACCTCGTTCTCGATCTGAAAGTGAAACTGAATTATTCTTCACAAGTATCCAATCCTGACTACACTTACCTGCAAGAAGTCTCGCTTCCTCTATCATTCCATCGACTTCGTCTTTGATCAATCTCGAAAACGGAAAGTTCGCCTGGAAGACGTGATCGTGATGTCCGGATCCTTTGACTAGAACGCGGTGTCTCGGCTCTTGCTGGGTGGGCGAAAGGAACTCTTCGTAACGCAACGGAGTCAACTGGAAGCTCGCAAAGAGTTTCAACCAAAGTTCGCCAATCCAATGAGAGACTCCGTGAGCTGTTTCCTGCAACAAAAGCAGATTCGAATCGACGTCAACGAACGCAATTAGTTCGGCAAGAATGGGCGTGACGACATTGACGATTTTAAGCCAAAGCGAATGACGAAAAGTGCCGCCCGCTTGAATGCTATTCTGACTTAGAGCCTCGTTTTTCACCCACTCGCGAGCGTTCTCCTCGCCAGCTCGTTCCTCTCTCTCGATAAGAAGCTTGATTACTCTTCTCTTCAGCTCGACATAGAAGCCTCGAACGCCAGTGAGCGACGTCTCGTCTTCGGGTATGAGACGGAGAAGAAGAGTAAGACGCATGTTGGCTGCTTCGAGCGCTGATCCGGCGGGGTCGTCCAAGCGACTAGTCGCTGCGTGCACGCAGGAACGGAAAAGAACTGCGGCACTTAGAATAGATTCTTCGTTTGCTGGCAAACGGGCTCTTGGCGAAGGTGCAGCAGCTTCCTCGACTTCCATATCTTCAACGCTTAACGCCGACGTCTCTTGATCAATGTCAGTCATTTCTACGTTCGACGTTTCATGACGAACCAATTGGGGCCCCGTCTCGACGTCTCCCAGCAACGTGCTCAATTTTCGACCCACTAGAGACGTTATAGAAAGCTGCTTGGCTTGATGAGCAGGTCGCAAGTCGTCGATGTGAACCTCGGACCAAGCGCCGCCCTGAAATCCAACGAAGCAGCCACCGGCAACGCGAGGCAAGTGAATTATGAAGACGATGTGTCTCGCCACGGGCTTCAGGCCGTCCTCTTCGCGCTTGCTGAAGGCATTTTCTCGACACTCCTGCACCAGATATCGAGCACAGGCGACCAGTTCTCCGTTGACGTCGCCCGATTCGCACAGAACCAGTAGCACACCGTTCAAGTCGTTCGCCTGGGAGTAGAACGCCGAGACGCGCGAACAGAACTGCTCCTCCGTATCGAACTGCTGCAACGAGATACATGTCGTGGACAGTTTTATGCACATTTCCACCTCCAGAACGTTCTCATTTGATAGAAGTCTCGAATGAGTCGTAACCTGAATTAACTGACTTCCTCTTTCCCTTTCCAGCTGGTAGCAAAGGTAGTCGGCCAAGCTGGAATGACTCTGCTCCTTGAAATAGATGTCCCACCAGTCGGACGCTTCATTGCGAAGGCGGGACACTTGCAAACGGGCGACGGCGTCCGGTGCGGCACACTCCATCAGAGTGCGAAGCGATTCGTTCAACAGCGTATCGTCCAAATCGTCGTCTTTGCCCAAATACATTTCGTTTCGTTCGCGCTGCTGCTCGGCAAGACGACGGCAGACGCGTAGAACGATTGTCGCGGCGGCGTCCGGATGATAACCGACGAATGCGTCGCCTGGCCTGAACGGAACTCTTTTTCGTTCTTCCCGAAAACCGAACTGCTCCACTTCAGAAAAGTCTTTCACCCACTGATCGATGGCTTCGACGATTCGCTGCTGTTGATGAGTCAGAATAGACGACATTGCGAGGAAGTGCTTTTCCATGCGATTAATCAAAGGAATTGGGAAGTCCTTGTAGACGGCTTCTCGATCAGCAATCAAAATGAGACGAAATTTCCGATGAACTTGACATTTGACGCGATGGCTTCCCAACCCCAAGTCGACGAAGCGCTGACCACCGTGATAGACGTAGTACTGATTCAATGCGTCGTACAGGCTTTCGTACAATTTGTCGAGATTGAGGAGAACGACCGTACGCCCCGTAGCCATGCACACTTTCACGCGATTGATGTTGCGGCAAATCTGAGTGTACTCTTGATCCTTCGAGAAGCTGCTCCCGAAAATGATTACGGGATCCTCGTCGCCGACGAGAAATCGCTGACGAACGATTGTCAATGCCGCGTAGTTTTCCGTCAGTAAAAGAAGATAACGGCTTTCTTCCGAGTCTTGCTGCCCGGCTTTGCTCAGATTGGCTCGTATTAGACCTGCAGGACTGCTGTCGAGCTTTAGCTTGTCAGCCGCGCTGTTGGAGTCGACTTGCAGATGATTGAAAAAGATCGTCTCTGGATTGACTTTGGAGTCCAATCCGCCAAAATTGCGTCGAATTGCGTGAAGTAGCTGACCGCTGCGAGGAGGCGATTCCGTAATTTTGCAAAAGGAAAATATCATCTTTACGAGGCTGTAGAAGAACAACGTTATCAATGTTAGAAGAAATTCATTTCAATTACACTACACGTACATACCTGTAAAAGTCTCGCAAGCCAAAGAACTCTCGTTCTCTATCCCGACTGTTGTAAATTTCCAAGTAAGCTTTCGCCATTCCGGGGATGAACGGTTCTAGTAGAAACTGCGTCGCTTCGTCTGTGCTGCAAATTCCGCGAGCGCTGACAACTAACTCTGCGTCAGTAGGCACTTCCCGTTGGACGAGAATTCCACGATTCATTTTCGCCGGATCAAGAGCCCAGTTGGAGATGCCAACAAAAGCAACACGATTAGATGCTTTGCCTAAAACAATAAAAAGCATATGAGACGCTTTCTGAAAATTGCATTGAAAACGTTGAAGGTTCGACAGAGACTTATCATATGTAACTAGGTCGCGACGTATTTAGACGAGAGATGCGCAAACTTAGTGACGGCAGTTAGTACGCTGGGTCAGCAAAATAAATAAAGGCGTTGTGCACTGGTGCGCTGTGCGGTCAAACTAACTACCTAACCGGGGTGAGTGCATGGGAGCGGAAATCGTTTCTTCCAGGTGCCTAAATCTCTTTTCAACGGTACTCTATATCAAGGAACTGCGGAGGTGGTAATACCTTCTTCGCCGTCATTATCCGCTCCTGCTGTTCCGTCGTCAAGGAGAGGATGGAGAGCCTTCAGAGGAAGACGAGGCGAATCTTCTGCCAATCCGACTTCGTCTAACACGACACAAGCGACGAATCGCTCCAAGTCGTTTTCCTTTTGCATTCTTTGACATTGGCTGAATGTGCTGATAATTCCATCAGCCGTCGAAAGAGGACTGCACTGATACGACACCATGTGAGCTTGTTTCAACTTCTTGTACAGTTCGCTGTTCGAAAGATCGCCCCTCATTGCATTCTTCACGACGTCTTTTGCCAGAGATTTCGAGCTTCCAGGTTTTCCGACGAGAAAAAGAGGAATTCGCAAATCGATGCATACGACCATCATAAAAACGTTTTCTTTGAGAGCGTGGTTACGACCAATTTTCGGCGGTAGTTCTAATTCGTCCAGAAAGACCGCCTGACAGAAGTCTATCTCTTGTCTCATCTGGGCAGCCCCGGGCAGTGCGCAAGGAGCTCTAAAATGCCGACTGACGGCACTTCGGAATTGCTTTCGTTCCTGAAGCCTGGCCTGATAGCTTACGCCAAGCGCAAGAACGAGAGAACGCGTGAGAGGATCCAAAGGCGCAACGGCACCGCTCTTTGCTTTTCGCTCGTCGTACTTCCTTCTCATGAAAGGATCGAGGACTTCGTTTAGCTTGTAAAACCACACCATAACCATCATGGCTCGCTCGACGTCTCGCAAGCTTACGAAACTGCACTCGTCTTCGCGATCTCGCATGTAAGATTGGGACGCGGCAAGAACGGCCGTAGCAACGTCAATAAGACCAGGCGCGTTGGGAAGCGATCCACTGTTAACGTGTCTCGAAACGATTTGACGAATGTAAAGTCTCTCTGCCACCGGATTTAGCTGACCAAAGTCCCAGACAAGTGCTTTCATGCTCTCTGGAAGCGGATGAACTCGATAAACCAACTGCCGCAGAGGGATGTCGCCAAGGCGATCCTCCGTATCGCCAGTGCGCACGTGGTAACCCAGCCCAGCGGACTCCAACTTCTTAATCATTTCGTCCGTATGCTTCCTGTAGGGATTGCACGCAGCAATGACGTGGAGATCGGAGCCGAGACCGCGAATCGGATGACCGTTGACGTGCCTGTCGCACATAATTTCCTTTATCAAGCCGACGGCGTCCGTCGTATTGGCCTCGTCAAAGAAGAGCACTGTTTTAACGCCAATCTGAGCGTTTGCTTCCGCGCGAAACTCTGCCATTCGAACCGTTCGAATAATGTCATTTCGATTTATTCCACCGTGGACTTTCATCAGGAACATGTTCTGGGCGCCAGTGCTCTGCGCCTGCAGCGAGCACATGTATCGTATAAGACGCGTTTTTCCGCAACCGGTTTCGCCCATGACGACTACTGGAATGCCGCAGCGAAATCGCATGTGAATGGCGAGAATTTTGATCACGTTATCGGACGTGAGCTCGTAGCTAGGATCTGGATCTCCCTGGCAAGGAAGTCCCATTACATTGCACAGAGCAGCGATTTTCCTTTCTTTCGGCCACTCTTCGTAGTTTTCTTGCAGTCGAAACCCTTGAGTGTAAAGAGCCGTACTGAGGTCTCGAGACATGATCTGTTCGTCGAGCACGGCCGCCGTTAGAGGATTAATCAAGTTGCCGTCTCGCGTGATTTGCAAACCGATGGGCGTCATCGCGTGTCGATCCTCGTTGAAGAACAGATAGGGATGCGGACTGTGTTCCCATCTGCGACGAAGTTGGTACTGCTGCAAATTGCCGGCGGCTTCCATTCTGGTCAAATCGGCGCTCAGCGACGGAGTGGAGAAGTCTCGCGACATTCTAATTACTAATTTCATGACAAAATTTTTGAATCCTGGTAAGTCGTCGCCGTAGGCATCGGGATTGCAAAAATCGCTTTGCTCGCAGTCGCGGAGCTGATTGCTCAAAAAGTTGATGAAGTGACGGAGTATCGCCCAGGACGGACTCGGCACGCCGCAATGAGTCAGAAGAGTCTCTAAGCATACTGGGGGCGTTCCTTCGGTCGTCCCAGGTCTGAACTTAAACGGATCGAGATTCTCGCCATTGATAAATCGCACGAGATACTGAAATGCGCGCTGAAAATTCGAATTCCCGAATTCTCTTCCATCCAAAGACGGATCCTCGATCGTGGGATTTTTGCGTTGTTGAAGTAGCTCCAGCGCTTCTTTAGGCGATCCACGTGGAATTGCAGGAAGAAAGTATTCAAACGGTATGTGCCTCTGACCTTCTTTGGTTAAAGCTTTCTTGATCACGGTGTTGTGATCTTCGGACCACGTACATTCGAGAACGTACATGTCGGTCAGTCGTCGACGCCAAATTCGCCCTCTGGAATCGGTTATCTGACCGAGAACCAAGAGATTGAAAAGAAATTCTTCGAGACCGTTCCGAACGGACGGAGATACGTCTAAATGAATTAGTCTTGACAGCGCTTGTTCAGGATGAGGAAAGGCAGGCTCCAGTGTCTCCAGTATATCATCACTGTCGACAGACAATTCCTGAAGAGGAATAATGACTTTCGTCAGCGGATCGCCGCCTCTCGCCACGAAACTTCTAGCCTGCTTATTGTTTGGGATATCAACGAGTTTTTCGCTCATGCGACCGATAAATAGTGATTTTCCGACGCCGGCGCGAGTCGAATAAACGACGCGAACGCAACACTGCTCGTGATCCAATTCCTGCGCGGCGGGCGTCCACATCGTTCCCATCACGGTCCGCAATTTTAACCCAGCCGGTCCGCTTTGAAATTGAGATTTCAAATACGACTGCACTTCTTGTGGCGACGGGCAGGGCAACGGCAATTTCCTCTGCTGATCCAGGGCCGATATCATGTACGACTTGTCCTCGTTCTCCGCGGAGCAAATCACGACCAAGCGATAGCTTTCGCCACGCTGACCGGAGAGACCTTGGCTAAGCTTGTAAAGCTCATCGACTGCTTCTCGGCTCACTTCGTAACTCAGGCGATCGGCGCCGGCTAAGCAGAACACACGACTCTGACTCGGATCTTTGATGGCTCGTCTCCAAAACAGGGAAACCGCTTCAAACGTCGTGGCTGACGAACAGAGAAGAACCTCTTCGGCTGATGGAAGAGGAAGGCGTCGGTCTGACATGTAGAGTCGCAAAACTGCGGGAATCAATTCGGCTTGAGGTACGACTATCAAATTCGGATAGCCGATTTCTAGTTGATCTGTTGGAAACGATCGCGACGGCGGAAGAGGTGCATTTTGAGACAAGTTCTGTAAGAATTCTCCAAGCGTTTCGAGGGACAAGTACTCTGGATTGTCCATGTTGAAAACCGGAATATCGCGATCGGCTTCAGGAACAGATTGTGTTGGCACACTCCATCCACCCGACCCTTCCATGTCCGTTGGTCCGGCGCTTCCGAATCCGAAATCAAGAACGTTTCTCTGCTGCAGTCCAAAGTCCTGAAATCCTAGACTTCCGCCGCCCAGCCCTAGACCTTCTCCAGCAGGAAATTCGCGGCCAAAGCCGAACAGATCAGTGCTAACGCTTCCTCCTCCTCCACCAAATAAACTACGGTCGATGCCCGCTGCGCGAGGCGCCTGTCGTCGCGATGGCCTTGAACACGCTCTTCCCATTGCTACGCTTACGTCGTTAGCATTGATGTTTGGCTTGATGCACTCGAGTAGTCCGTACACAAAGTTGGGCAATTCGATTTCTCTGTCCAGAGCAAGACGACCGAGGTTCTTTTCAAGCAACAGAAGCTGAGATGTTGTGTAGTAGTTTAGATAATAGAAGTCTGAACGGACTACTGACATCTTTTCTTTCCATTCTTTGAGATCGGAATTCATTTCCTCTTCAAATGCACTCATTTCTTTTAAAAGTCGCTCCAATGCTGCTGACGCGTTCAAGTCATTTTTTTCTTCACTTTGCTTTAAGGGCGAAACGCAGTCGAACACCTTCGTCCAGGCCAAGTACTTGACGTGGCCAGCTCTGCAAAGAGCTACCAAGTTCAGGGCAAGTCGAGTGATTTTGTCCAACGTGTTTACAAACACATTAACTTCACTCTGACGTTCACTTCCGTGACCGGATATGAGAATGAGCTTGCTCTGAAGATCCTGTAAGTCGCCGAGACTGAACGTCTTCCTTCCGCCACTCTCTTCGTTCGGTAACGGCTTTATTTTCAAAGATATGCAATTCTTCACGTCTCCTGAAGTACCGCCGACTGTGTACTGGCCTCGCGAGTTGATAATTTCAACTTGAGAAAAGGACGAGACTTCCACGGAGCCGAGAGACTCTTTCATAATTTTGAAATCGCGGAGGTACTTTTGGGTGTCGCGCCACTTCTGCGGAATCTGCTGGTCGCCCGCAAGTTTGTCAAATACGGATTTGCAAGCTTTCAAAAACTGATTCAGATCTACGTCTTCTTTGAAGTCGAATAGGAGAGGAGAGAATCCAGCGCAAGCGGCCCTTAGGTGCGCCACTTTGAACGCTTCGAAGTCGCCTTCGGCACTCGACCTGGTGCCTGCCAACTCAACGAAGGTCTCAAGTTCCTTCCACTCTGCACGAAAAAGAGTCCAAATGAGCACCAAATGTCCTCTAAAAACGGCTTTCTACCTTTGATCTCTTCTCTAACCCACTTTATTAGAGGACCACACTCAGCAAACTGATGCAGACATTGAATTTGTTTCGTAGTCATGTCAGCGAGAAATTGTCCAGCAGATACTACTTCGCGAGTCATCGATGACAAAGGCCGTTGATGAAAATCTTCATCGGAGTCCTACACAGGAAATATAACGCTAACGTACAAGACTAACCGTCTCTCTCTCTATACCTGACTAGCGATTTCAACGACAGCAGGAAAGGAGTTGGAAACGTTAAGTTCATCGCACACACGGATTACCGCTCTGGCTGCGTTGACAGCCTTGCTTAGGGTGTTATACAGACATATCTGATCGACTCGTTCTGTCACCCATTTTGTGTTGATCGATCTTTCCATCAGCCGCAATTCGGTTTCAAGCTTTTTACGGTCTCCAGAAAATCTACCGAATAACGTCTTCACTTCGTGTAAACTGATGTCGCCCTTCTTGACTCTTCCGCACATCATTTCCCACACCGTAAACACCGGTTCTATGACTTGCTGTACCAACTCGTCCAAATTCATAGGCAGTGCAGCGGCAGCGTCGTCTTTTCCTCGCTCCTCGTTTACCTGATCTCCTCTATCACGCCAAAGCTGTTGAAAAATGAGACTAGGCTGAAGTCTGTTCAATGGCTTGATGTACTGCCCAACTTCCTGAGGAAGGGCAAAATAAACGACGGCAATGCTACCATCGTCGCTTCGCCTAGCGAGAGAAGAGATGGGCCTGTCAGATACGTCTTTACTTGAATGGTCTCTTATGTCCCCCAGAGCAACTAAAGACAAAAACACCACGATGAAATACGAGCAAACAAGCGAAATGACTGCTGCACTTACTTTTCCCCAATGCTAAACACACATTCACAAAATTTAAAACCAGTTTCCTTTCCTCAGTGAAATGCTGTAACTCTTCTTCACGCTGCGTCAAAGCCACAGCAACCTTGTTTTTAAATGAACTAGCAGCCTGCTCTTTTTCATCAAGCAGCTGACATAAACTCAAGAAACAATCCTGATTTTTCCGAATGAGATTGAAGTCAGCAACGGAAACTTGAGCATCCAACACGCCAGCAGCAAAATTGCTAACGACATTTTTCGCCCGATCGAGATTTTGACGAACGTCTGACGTGCTTTCAGGAAAAAATTCAGCTAAAAAAGCAACCGGTTATGCAAGAATAAATTAGGACGACGTTTGGCTACCAGAACAGCGCAAATAGTGTCCCCAAAGAGGCCAGCTGACTAGGCTAGAAAGCCAAGTTCTGTTTGGGGCTTCAGCAGCTGGCAAGTTCCAGAAAAGTAGTTCTCGCAGGAGTCCAATAGAATGCGTCGATGCTGCACCGAAATTGCTTCTAGCGGTCGCTGAAAGACTTCTGAAGGCCGCTTGAGGGTCGCTTCGTGCCTAATTACCAGATTTGCCACGCCAAAACTATACAAAGTCTTAAAATCTATTTACCGTATTTCTTAAAGCTGCTTCAGACACTTGAAAGAAGCATTCGGTTACGACGGAGTGAACCTTAGCATCTTGCAATAAGCTAAACGCTTGCAACAATATACGGCTGTTGATCTGTAAATGAGAGCATCGGTGAGCATAAAGCCAGTGAACAAAAAACTACTCAACATTTTTTAGTTTTTCTTTTAGCTTATGAGAAAGGAAGTTGCCCCAACACTTGGCCATGTCCGGCGTCAACAGGTCAGCAATAAGCATATCACTCCATACCTATAGAAAACAACAAATTGCACGGAGTACAAAAGCAAAGCCGCGTAAACTTGCTTGAATGTCACGACGCAACGCGTCGGCAGAGTAGCTTGAAGAGTGGTGCCGTAAGAGCCAGCTTACCACTTCACCGGCAGCACCGCGCAGCGTCTCCTCTCGGGAAACCGCCGATGATTTGCTTCTAGTCACAGAGTCTTGAGCAGCAGGATGCTCGGTGGCTTCTGTTCTCTCCAAAACGTTAAGATGACTGAAAATCAGGTCAACACCTCTGCGAATAATGTCTTTTTTTCCTTTTAAAAGACGGTGGCACATTTTATGCAGTAACTCAACACTGGCTTGAAGGCCAGTAGAGGTGAAGTATAAATCTTTTGAAACAGATTCTCTAAAGATAACGTTAGTCAACTAAAGAAACATTTTCATACTGAAAATCGTACTCCGTCGTCCTCTGAAGCCTAAAAATTACGGGGTCGATCACACTTCGAAATAAAGACGCCTGCCAAAAGACAATCTGCTGTCACAACTGCTTAGACAATCATGAAGCGCATCTCACCGAAGAGTCGCTGTTGACGTCGATTACTTGCTTTTCTATCTTCTTTAAAATAGCAATAATAGTTTCGTAGCCAAATTCAGAGCATTCATTCCACAGTTTCAAATCTTCAAATCGCGACGTAAACATGACTACGTGTAGTAGTAACGGATCGAGCAAAAACAGAGGCATCAGCGCTTCTTTCGCAACTAGTAGTCTACAGCAAACCCTCTTATTCATTAGGAAATTAATAAAGCAGAAAATCATTTTCAAACCTCAATTTGTCGGCTCTCGGTTTGTAACGACGAATTGAATCGCTCAGCAAACCGAGGCCCCACCATTCGTCTTTCTTCCAGTCAAGCTGCTGTGTTCGCACAAAGGGTTTAGCGAGATCGTCCAGAAAATGATACAAAGGCACGGCGAATGCCCAGTGATGACTGGGCTGGCTCGTGTCGGTCACTTTATCGCAAACGTTACAAATAGCATCCAGGACCGATCTAAAAAGACGCGAATAAATTCCTTTTCAAAACACTCCTTAACAAATTGACCTGATGTAAGGGAAATTTTGTTTAACAACTTTCAGACACTCACACGTGCGATTATCAAAATCAGCTGGTAGCGAAAAAGCGGAAGAGAGCACATGAAAATCCTGAAGATCCAATCCACGAGATAAGACATTCAATTTGAAGATTTTCACGACAATAGCGATTGCAATTGCTGAAACTAGTCTCTCTAGCGCCTTTCTTGCGTCTGAGGGTTTCGCTTTGCCCAATTCTTGTATTTTAGGTTTAAGAACACTGGCGAGGATCTTTACAAAAGATTAGGTGATAAAACGGCGCAACACTAGACTGAAAATGCTTACCTTAGAGACATCTAACCCGTCTAAATGCCAGGGAAACGGCTGTGAACCCTCGACGTTTTCTTGAACAAGAGGAAATTTAAGCTGATGAACAACTTCTGAGAGATCAGTAAGAGCCTCGTCAGCAAGCATGGTGATCAACTTTATATCCGAGACATCAGCGCAATAAAACCCCGTCCACTTTGGCAACAGCTGCCGTATGGCCACTTCTCGACTGTCAACGTGACGCGAATTGGACCCAACAATTGCTTGCCAAATTTTTCCTCCCGTGCCCGGTGCTCTGCGAATAAGGTCATCGTATTTAACGTAATACCCTAAAGAAATATGATATAGACAATGCTCTTCAGCCGTCAGGTGTGTCCATGCCTTTGTCACAGCCACGAAAAGAATTTGGCAACAAGAGAATGCGATTAACAATACCTCCGTGACGACCTTTTTTCAAGAACTCGTATTCAACTTCGCCTTCCGGGTTAGGACCATTGTTCTTTTTTTTCCCTTTTTTCCTCCCAATCGCGTATTTGTATGGAATTGCTTGATGAGTGTGCATGGTTGGGAGAACAAAATTTCCGGAGAGCTGCAGTAGCGTTACGTTTTCTGCCGTTCTGAAGAACAAGAGTGCAGTGTAATGCAAAAAGAAAATTTTCATTCTTACATTTCTCGAGTAATGGTCATCGTAATAGTATTCCACTCCCAATTTCCAAGTTCAGCAATGCCAAACCGTATGAACACTTCTTGACCTTTCTTCAAATTCCACTCGGGATGAAGTAGTGCATTAAACGTCACTACAACGCCAGGTGCTGACCTAAAGTAAAAATTTTTGAACATGCTACAAACACACACGTAAACAGCTCACTGTTTGATCCGTAAATCGGCTTCATTACCAACACTTGGGTCTTCGAAAGCGTTTTGAAACTCTTCGCCACTGTCTTCATCGTTGCTGCTGTCTAAATCCTTTTCCTTGCTCAGACTAGTTTTTTCTGCGGATGTGTCCCCCTTAGAAAGTTCCTTCTGAGCAGGGTTTGCTGAACCAGTGCGAACTTCTGCCTCTTCTGAGTGTGTTCCTTCTGGCTGCTTCTGAGGTTCGATTCTTCTATGAACAGGACTCTGAGGAGCGTCAACAGGAGAATCACCAGGAGCATCAACAGGCGTCCCGTCCGACAAGTATTGATCTTTAGGGGGACGACGAATTTGAAAAGCATGAGCCTGGCTGCCGCGTTCTTTTCCCGCAGCATTTTCCTGTAAGCATTGACGTTCCAACCCACTGCCATCCGAATTTCGGCCGTCGTCAGCATTGCTCTTCGGTGGGCCAATACCTGAGCTCACGACGTCTCCTACTTTATTCCCGTCCTCTTCAGCGGCCAGTTCTTTAAGAGTTTTAGTGCTTTGGACAGGCGGCGGGGTGTCTGAAGCGGAATTCTTGTCGGCGACATCACCATCTGACCTTGAGCGTTGAACATCTGGAGTCGGAGCGTTGACGTTAAGTTTCTCAACAGATGATTCGGAAAGAGGCGTTTGAAGAGACTGCTTTGAGCGGAGAGGTTCTTCCCTATCAGTCAAATATTCGCCTAGATAGATATTCGAGGTAAGGCAGCTATCCCTTTCTCTCTACGTCTACGTACGAGCATCAGATTGAAAAAGAGCGGCTTTAGGAAATAAACCCTCTTTCCCATCAGCCATCCCCTTGCAAATTCCTTCTGAATATTCTTTTAGTATTGTAACCGAGGTCCCTTTGCTAAAAGAAAGCTCGCCTTCCCTACAAAGACAATTAATTACAGGGGCATATATTTGGAAACAGATAAAACGAACTTTTGCCCCTTGAATGAACTTGACGCTGAAAATACGCTCGGGCCCGTGTTCTCTGCAAACAATAACCTACAGGAAATGATCAAGCCAAGGGCTCAACAGCAAACCTGATTCTGAAGCCGGAGAACTCGCCGGGGCGGCCGGATTCAGTTTGCTTAATATCTTTCGCTTAAAGCCTAGCTTGAGTTTCATGGCAGTCAAGTCTTCTTCTTTGATTAGAGATAGAGACTCCATATCGTCAAAGCCTTCATCAATGAACGTGTCGTAGTATTGGATGCATCCTGCGCTGTCAATCCATTGTTTAACTTCAAGCTTGGCATCCTCTATTAGCAGGAATCCCAGCACGGCAATGAAACATGCTCAAGCCTTACCCTGCTGCAAACTACGCCGTTGACTTGAGAATCTGTTCAAAATTTTACGCCTGTGACCTCTTCGAACTCCCAGCTCTTCCAAGTCACACTCTGTTATGACCGCTACTACTTCTAAATCATCAAATCCTTCTTCAATAAATTTATTGTAGTACTGCATGAGGCCCAACTCCTCAAACCATTTCTTAAAATCTTCTAAAGCGAGAATGCCAATTTTGCAAAGAATATACAGCATAATATCATACCACTATGCTCCCCTGAAGTCCCTGCATCAGCATCAGAAACTTTCGCAATTTTGGAAGCAGACAATCCTTCTTCGGCCGATTTTTTGCGCTTTGAAGACGCCTCTGTCTTTTCTTGTGACGATTCTTCACGTGAAGGCTCCTCTTCTGCAACGAAAGCAGGGTAAAAGTCCTCGCATAGACATCTAAACGATACTATACCGCGATTTTCCCCAACTCCCTCTTCTTTATAAGAGCGCGAGAGGTCCCCTTCAGGTGATTGTTTGGTGAGAGACCGTTTCTCCGCGGAGTTCTCTGTCATTTGACCCGATGAATCTGTGATCGAAGACTCTACGCAACGAAAACAAAATTCAAAGACGCGCAGACTTCGAAAATTACTAAGTAGCATACGCATATCACCGCATAAATTTTCTTCTTGAGAACATTCCACAGGAGTCTGATGGGGCGTCGCTCCACCGTCTAGGAGATATCTATACACGGAAGCCTCAAAAGCTAGAGACGCGCACCGAGGACTTCAGCACATGATTGTTGCGCCGCGCCGCTATCCGAGCTGCCGCTAGAAGCCTGTAGCCCTGTTTCCGCCCCCGAAAAAGAGAACGACGCCATTAGCGTGGGATCGGAGACGGAAAAGTGTCAGTTCGCGTTGAAGCTACGCTGCGTGCATGCATCCTATTTCTTCCTACTTGCGTCTTCTAACCTGTTTCGGTTGGTGCTTCCGTTGAAGTCGTTGTGGAATCGTCGTTCTTTTCTGGGACGGATCCCTTTCGTATTTTTGATTCGCTTTCGTCGGCCTCCATCTTTCGCTGTCTTTTACGCAGTCCACTACGTCTCATGCCCGCAGAGGGCTCGCAGTCGCTTCGGACGTAAGCATCGGACTACGGCTGTCCCGGATAACCTTGAACGTTGGTCATCACGTGCAAGTAAACCTGGAAGAAAGAGCGTTACTCACTCGAAAACAACAAGTCAATAAATGAAGCTGGCTAAGCCAAGAGACACATTGGGAATTGTGAAGCGCTCCATTACAACGCAGAAGACTGCTACTTATGAACAATATCCACATACCTGCAATTAGGTCCAGAAAGGAGGAGTTTTTTGGGCTTTAGACTCGTCTGGCAAAGGATATGGCTCAAGGTCGTCGTCTTCGTCGTCGCTAAAGTTCGGGATAGACAAAGCATACTACCACGGATTCTAGAGAGATTCTCTAGAATCCGTGCTACAGTAGAACCCCGATTATCCGGACCCCGATTATCCGAACTTTCGATTATCCGAACCCCGAATTTCTAAGTCACATGACCGAAATTGGGCGTGCCGACAGAAAAAACTTTGTGTTACCAGCTTAAATAACCGCCACAACGGCGTACAGCGCACCGTAGCTCTATTTTTTCTCTCACTCAAACACCTAAGCTATCTAAAACCTAAAATTTCACCCGTTTTGTGTAAAAAAACTCCTATTTCGATTATCCGAACGTTTCGATTATTCGAACCCCCCGCTGCCCCAAGGGGTTCGGATAATCGGGGTTCTACTGCACTACCTATCGTTATCATTGACCTTTTCCACCACACATCAATGGTTCAGATTCAGATGCTTTGGAAGAATCTTCTTCGGTCTCTCTTCGCTCAGGCAGCCTTTTATTTAATATTTTCAACTAATACAAATTAGCAAACACTAGCACCTATTAGAATTTTCGGGAAGCTTAGATAGAGGACCACAACAACTTCACTTCATCGTCGACATCATACTAAGAATTACAGTTCGCCGAATTTATCCTCTGTATAGTCACGTGAGAACGACTGTGGGCGGGGCTCAATTTGCAAACAAACCATAGATGCTCTCATACATCTATGGTTACACATTTCCGTACACGTATTACCCCTCACGCTTCAGATTACGGTCCGATCTTGCCTAAGAGACATCTCACGAGTGGCTCCAGCGTTTGCGGTGGCACGTCTGTGAAAAGTCGTTGAGCCAATCAACGTCAAAGCAGATCCTTTAGAGTCAGAGAGTCAACGCGAGACAGCAAGTAACTGACGATAACATCTAAGGAGAAGAAGAAGAAGAGACGCTTACTGTGCACGAACGTACAACCACATCCAATATTAATTATCATTAATTAAGGAAAATTTCCTCCCTAACTATTCGCTTGGCACCGTTCGCGTTCTTCACCTGCGTGACCATGAATAGAAACCTTTCTAACAAGGGCCGTGAGAAAACCTAAGGAGCAGTCACTCCCACCTAAAATGAAATATAATCTCCCCTGTCGTATGTCTTTGAAAGGATACCTCTAAGCCGATTCGCTATCATGACAAGAACGTTCATAAATGACTTTGCTAGTAGACAAAAGTAAGCCTTATTAGGTAGAAACACGGGTCTGCAACAAAAGATAAATAATAGTCATATAAAAACGATTGACAAAATTTCTAGTACACCTGTTCTGAGCGCGTAATCGATTGGCTATGAGATCAGGAAGGGATACGATTCGCTTCACGAGCCTTTCAGTCAGAAGACGTATTCCGTGTTGCTGGGACGTTGGAGGCTGAGCTGTCTGGCATTCGTTTCATAGCAAATTGCGCAGTCTTTCTCCGTCTAGCCTTCGTTCGAGGATGTTGAATGCGGTTTCTGTTCGATTTCTGTCGCTGGAACGCGAGCGATCTTTTCTTCTTACTGTTTCGTGTCTAGCGATTCGGTGAGGAGAAAGAGGGCGCCTTTTGGAGGACCTTTTGAGGAAGAACTAGTCTATATTCAGTTGATCTTTGTCGGAAAACGATTTCGAGGCGGCAATTTGGAGAGATAGTCGCAAAAATCGACGTAAAAGTCGCTACGAAAGGCTTCGGACATTTCGGCGCTATCGCTCAACGTGCGAAAAAGCGACGACAATATTCCAGTAGCCTTCGCAGCTCGTTCGCAAGTGTCGACACCATTTTTCGCCTCTTTCAGCGCGAGAAGCACTTCAGCCGCCATCTTGTGGCATCCCGGATACGGAATGGGAGACGCAAAGTACAACCAGGGATAGTCTAGTATCCCTGGTACAACTAGGGCGTATTTTCGAGCAAGAAGCCATCTGCTTCGTCAGACAGAAGCAAGGCAAGGACGACTAGAAACGAAAGAGGGCGGGAATTTGCGCGATAGAACGCCAACGCTGTCTATTTATTCCTTAGCTTCCTAATCGGGGGTGTACAAGATCAGTCTTCGCGCGCTTCGGAAAATCGTGGCCGTACATAATTCGGCAAAGTCAATTTCTTTCTATTCGGCATCCATCAGTTTGAGAAATCGCGTCGTTCGCCGTGCAAGCACGTGCTGGCGTCGATGACGTCACTATACGGGCATTGATACGGAATCGCCATTGACGGTTCGAGTCGACATCCGGCCGTTTGATAGAGAATCTCCTTCGCTTTCTCCACTTCGTTATTCTCGCGCTTTCGTCTCTCTTTCGTGCGTCGATTCTGAAACCAGACCTTGACCTGATGCTCGGACATCGACAATTCCCTGGCCATGTGAACGCGTTCGGAGTAGCTCACGTAGCGGCACTGCTCGAAGCGTCTCGACAACATGTCGATCTGATAGGCGCTGAATTGCGATCTTGGCTGTCGTCCAGACTTTATCGGCCGAAACCGCGGATGAGCCGTAGCGATAAGCGGTGGTGGTGGAGGAGGAGGAGGAGGAGGAGGAGAAAGCAACCGCGGCATATCCTCAAGCCCATTAGCACTGAATCCGATTCTTTGCCCTGCAGCACCGATGTCGTCGTCTACAAACAATCCCCACACTCACAGCATGCTCGCGGAGTCAACACACGCGACTTTTCCTGTGTGCCGTTTAGTCAATCAACCGCTCTATATATGAGTAAGCCGTGCCAATGATGACTCTTGTGTACAGCGTGCACGCACTTGGATCGTGACCATATATTGGTCACGTTCGAATGTCCAATCGAATCCGTTTAGTTTCCACGACGCGCACGAGTGCGAATGTATGTGACGGTTATGCGCGGAATGCGCACCGCCGCCTGCAACTATACATAGTAATGTCTTTCTCTGCATTTAGAAATCGTGGACTGATCGAAGCGGGGAAAGCGGTGCGCGGCGCTCTACTTTATTCATCGTCAGGGACGAAAATCGTTGATTAGATGCAGTGCTCGTGCATCATATGGAGGGCCGGCCCTAATCTCGCGTTCAAGTCTGAGAAGACATCGACGCGGCCTGTCGTCATTCGGCTCCATTCAGTGGTCGGCATGCAATAGCCGACTCGCTTCTGGGTACTGTACATGCTCCGGGAGTTGCTCCGGGGGGCCCCCCAGCCCATGCATGGTACTGTACGTGCGCGCGCGCCGCGTACTTCCTTCTTCGTAAGTCACGGAGACCCCGCTTCGTTCGTCCCACGAGAGGGCAAGAGAATTAGGAGCCCAGAGTCCATTATGAACGCGCTTTCTGTGCTCTACACTCGAGTCCCGGCCACGCGCGGCAGCGTCTCTTAGTTTTACGCAAACGTTTTAGCCGTCAGTGCGCGCGTACAAGACTAGAATGCTACTTTACCTTCCTCCTCCATCGATGCACTCTTCGCGCCGCTGCAACGGTCACAGTGCTTTGAAGACACGGTTAATCCGAAGACCACTGAGCGTGGCTATATATTGCTATATAAGCGTGCAGTGAGCTCCGCGGCTTTGGACGATCGCCCGTCGGTAAGACGTGCGAAGGAGAAACAAATGACACTGCAGATAAGGTGTCGGCTCGCCTTATAGGGAATGCAAACGATATCACGTGATGAATAACAGAATTAGAGAAATAAAGTTGGCGGAGTCATTGTCGTTTCCCCTTTGCTTCACCCAAGTTGAGGTTTCTGTAGAATAGTCATAAGAGAACGTGGGAGACCGGTTGACCACAATATGTAGAAAGGCGATGGCGATTTATTTGAGTAGTGCTGCATTCGTTAGGCAGACGTTCTCCTTTGTATCTCCGCTATCTCGTGCAAGCCGGATCTCACTCGGGGCAATCAGAGTTGTTGTCCGAGCGAGGCTGAAATTTTTTCTATAGCAGAGAAAGATTGTTCTCAACAGAAGTCAGACGATATCCTTACCTCGATCTCAGAGTCCAGTCACGGTAACTTGTATTAGTGTTGGTGAGTGCTACACGGCAAACAGATTCAATCAGTGCTTGGCTTCACTAAGGGCGTAAGGCAACCTGTAGGCAGAGGATGTCGAAGAGACATCTTTCTTTTGCAGCCATGCATGAATTAATGATGAAAGTTGCTGGAAAAGAGACGAGTGCAAGACACGCCTGAGATAAGCACACGTAGGCAAGTTGTTTTGTTTTCCCAATTAATTAGCCAGACTATGAAAGTAGAAGCTTTGGAACGAGATTAGGTATAAGCAGGCCTTCTTACGCTGACCGAATATCGCATTCACACTAGGGACTTGACGTTGAACAGCCGGTGGGATTGCTTTAGGGAAGCATGCACTTCCAAGCCCTGCTGTAGTTCCCAAACGTAGTGCCTATAGGACATTTATCCTAGTTATCATAATATACAGTATATAAGTTCAAAACAGGCTAAAAGTGTACTGTCGTAATCTAAGCGAGTCGCTGGGTGAACAACTCGTCTCATGAAAGTAATACCGTTACCGGTATAGCTTAATTAGATAAGCGTCACTCAGTCGTTGACTGTCTTTGCCTATGTATCATTATTCAGCATCGTAATTAGTCACCGAGTAAAACTGTCGCTTACAAAATCGTTCGTTACAAACATTGCTGCTAAGTTGAGTAGATTTCTGCAAACGTTGCAAATTCACGTGTAGAACAAAAGTCTCCTTTTGAAGCAGTACTCGTTCCCGTCGGGAACTGAATCAGAAAGAAGACAGAACTTAATTAAAAGAGCTAGCTTGTAAAACGAAGATAAAAATTCTGTTGTACTACCTTCAAGAAAAAAGATCAATTTCCGCTCTGCTGCCTAACCCAAGACGATTAGCCGAGCACCGATGTTCCGCAAATCTTGTACGCAAGACCGACGGCCTAAATCAAGTTCACGCTGATTCAAGTCTATTTCTCGTGCATGGGCCCGGTCGCGCTATAGTCTATTCTCTATTGTATATTATACAGCCGAAGCCCCGCGTGACGCTGAAGTGACTTGTACCGTCGCGCGGCTCTACTTGTACTCGCCTAGCGCATACCTCAGCGCTGTAAATGGGGTCGTCCTCAAAAAGACTTCGTCCGCCCGGGCGGCGAGGCCGCGACCGGCATGGTACGTGACCGTCAAGCGACTTCCTTTGCTGGGTTGGCCGAGCCTTCTCATTCAAACGCTAAAGCAAGAGCTTTCTTCTGGTTTTTGTTACTAGAAGTTTCTGTTGTCTGGACCTCGAAACTGCCAGTGGGAATGTTGACGAGTTCTCTGCGGCACTGGCTGCATCGCGTTATGCTCTCACAAATTCAACGCTTCGTTCGGACGAAACAGGCTGCTGGCTTTCGATTGATTCGGCAAGATTTTTGCGAGAAACAGTCAGTGTCACGTGACACGTGATTTATAAGTAGGCGTGGAATGTGTGCGCGCACTTGAGAAGTACAGTACAATACTAAAGTGATAAATGTTCGAATGACTGTCTAGTAGAAGCACTGCTGTACCGTAAAATTCTGCATACCCTTGTTCTGGATATATAGCTTTTGATTGAGTGAATGAAAATCAAATACGGTACCGTATGTACTGTATGTAGAAAATCCCTGTAACAAGATAGGCGGATCTGGCTCGAATAAGGAGCATACCAGCAGCTGCTATGATCAGCTTACTACGTATCGTTTACTATCGTCATGGATCAGTTTACAGCAAATACCGTCACGTGACGTTGAAGAGCGCAGTCTCAGTTCGTGGGGCCATGAAGGTTGGAATTTCCTTCGTGCGAAGCCGAATGGACTCTACTGCGAAGCGACTGGACGCGTACGAAATGGATATTGCAGAGCTCGAAGATCTGAGGTGAATAGACTGTCTAGGACACGAGTTTTCCTGTCTGATCGTTTGCTCTGGCTCTAGTAGTTGCGTCGATCAGTTAGAAAGAGTAGACTTATCGAGAAACCGACTGAAGAGTCTCGAAGGACTTCGTAAGAGGGCCATATTTCGAGTACGATCACAGAAAAAAGATCTTTTTTAGGCAACTGCGTTAATATCAAATGGCTCAACGTTGCTAAAAATCAACTGAGCAGCCTCGATGGTCTACGCTATCTCAAGAATATGACTGGTAATCGCTTTGAAATATTTTAGCTCTGCAGATACCGGTTTTTCTAGTTTTCAATGCCAGCGGCAACAAAATCTCATCGACTAATCCAATTAAAAAATTGAAAGGTGAGGAAACCACATGCACGTGAATTGTTTCGAGCGTTGCGTCAGGTTTGAAGGCGCTAATATTGAGTGGAAACGAAATTCGAAATGCCGACGAAGTGAAACGCTTTAAACAACTCAATACATTGGGTATACATGCGTTTTTTTTATTTATTAATCGCCTTCTCAATTAATGGTGTTCTCTCTTTGCACGCAGTCTTGTCGAATAACGAGCTGACAAAGTTCTTTGCTAGTCGACTCGTGAATCTTGAAAAGCTCTCCTTATCGCACAACCTATTGCCCTCTATTCCCCTTATACCTGTACGTGTAAACAAAAGAAACGTTCTAGATATAAAATACATTGACACCGGATGGTTTAGAAACTGTCTCTTCTCCGAGAATTGAGACTGAATGACAACAGAATCAAAGCGGTTCCTGATCAGATCGTACTGAATGCTCAGCTTGTCATCGTCGATCTAGGGAACAACAGGATTAAACGATTAGCGTACGTGCTGCTTTTTTTACGCTCGTCGAGTGATTTGCTCTGATTTTTTGGATATCTTTAGCCATGCGCTGCCTCTTGGCCAATTGCCTCTTCTAAAAAATCTCAACTTGAAAGGAAATCCGATCTGCAGTGAAAGCGGCTATGGCAGTGAAGCTTTCCAAATAAAGTGCGGGTGAAATATAATATTCTTTTCTAAAATCTGAATAAATGAGTAGAGCTCGCCTGGAGATTTTTGACGGGAGGCGATTACAGCCAAAAGAGACAGGTACGACTAGAAGAGGGGCTCCGCTTTTTTGTGGATGATATTCCACGCGAAAGACCAAATAATGCATCTATTTTTTCACAGGCGGACCCGAAGAGGAAGAAAGCCTTACTGAAGTAACAGATTCCGTGGTCAAGGAGGAACCGCCTCCTGTCGAAGCACAGCAGATCAGGTCTCCTTCGCCTGCGAAGAAGCCCGCCTCCAAGAAGGATAGAGAAGCGTACGTATCGGTTTCCAAGAAACCTCGCATTGAAACATCATCCTCGTCGTCTGAAGACGAACTTGGGGCCCCGGAGCCTCCTCGAGGAAAAAACGCCCTGCGTTACAAGGATTCGGGAGTAGTTGCAATTCAAAAGGTGAAAGCGAAAAAGAAACGAAAGCGAGCTCCCTTCGATCCGAGCGTGCGACACGAGCCGGACTTGGGCACGTGGTAAAAGATGACACTGAAAGATAAAATGTATTCTTGTTACAACTGGTTTGATGACCGAATAGCAGTTGTGCAGTGGTTTTGCTTCTACTGCAGTTCAAAGCAGCGCGGCCGTCGACGTTCAGCTTGTGACTCCGTGAGGGCTGAAGTCTCGTGGTTGCATGCAAGTGGACGCCCGTTTAGTCTTACCTCTGGTCGTGTTATGACCGCCTGCCAACCTCTTTCCTTAATCTTACTAACGGTTACTTCGTGCTGTTGGCTTAGATGGTAGAATAGTAGAATCGTGGTTATGGGTGTTCTCTTTATATGTAGATGACTACGGAAGATCGAAAAAAGCGACTTTACATCGCGTTGATCAGGTGAGGGTGGGGGGTCCCATGTCATCCAGGACGACTATCCGCCCAAGCCGCAAGGAGGAGGCATTAGATGAGTCGCTCTTCTGATCTCGCTTGAACTGGAGGCTCAGAAACCGTGCATGCTTTACTCGAGTAAGTCGCACGGTACCACGCGCCTAGCGTGAACTTCGCGAGCTATACATGTACCCTGCGAGTGCTAGTGCTGCCAGCGGAACGTTGTGCATCGTTCTTCGCACTCTCGATCACGCGCTCTTACGTCAATTGCTGTTTTAGGCGATCACGCGAGCCATTAGGAGCGTCCCCTAGCTGGCCCACATCACCGCGATCTTCTCAACTTTGCGCTTCATTAGTTAATTGTCCGTCACCTTCAAGGTACGCATGCATCAGGATATATCCGCGCTCGAACGCTCGTATGAGCTTTCCTCAAGTGCTGTTTGTAGCTGTGCAATGACGGAAGCAACGCCTGTAAAATCGACTCAAAAGGCAGCTACTAAGCTGCCGTCAGTCGAAGAAGTCGTCGACATGTCGCTGCCGAAAGCGATGCAGTGGTGCTTCCGGCTAGGAATCGATTGCGAAGAGGAAGGCTTAGAAACGGCTTCACACTGCAAGGAAAGATTACTTCAAATACTGAAGGAGAACGGAGTGAGAGGGAAAAGTCAACCGGTAAGGACGGAAAAAGAAGAGGGGTGGGGCAGAATTAATAATAAGTCGGCCGTGATTGATCGAGTCACTGGCAGGCTGTACGACCGTCCCGATCTAAGCGAGACGGCTAGTTTTCACAAAGCAAATTGGTGTCTTTTACTTTGAAGTCGGGTGCGTTACTTCTAAAAGCGGCGGTTTTCACTTTGAAGTACCTAATATTTTGCTGAACGTCCCGCTTTCGTGGCTTTACGAAGTTGGACAGCCTAGGGCTCGAGTGCATGTACTAATGAACCGATATAAAAACGCCATTTCTAAGGTTCTGAAGTTTGCTGCCCGTTCGATTGAAGTTTTCAAGAAGAAACGCACCGAGTTCGAAAGTCTTATTGACACAATTCGAAGTTTCGTCAACAGCCAGGACATACTTCCGCTTTTGCGGGATCTTGGCATTCTGGAAACAAGTGCATGGATGAGCGATGCCGATTTTCAAGCAGCAAAAAAATCGTGCACAAGGGGAAAGCCAATGATATTAGTGGCAGGTAAAGAAACAAATAAGCTTCAAATTATTTATCGTCGAGCTAGACCACGCATATTTTTCCTTGAAGGGCCCACGTCGTCCGGTAAGAGCACCCTTGTGAATGCTCTCCTTGGCCGGTCCGTGCTTCCAACGTCGCACAACGCGACGACGTCGACCCTCTGCGAAATCAAGCAGGGTGCAAAGAAGAAAGCCGTTATGCATTTGGAAACTCGCGCCGGCGCGGCTGGTGAGGTCAAGGTCACGCACACGGAGCAGTTGCTAGACATGGAAAGCGAACGAGAACGAAAAGCCTTTGTTTCCCTCGTTAATCCTGACCGGGGGGAGTTGGCTGGAACAACAGCAACTTCGTGCAATCGAGCTGAAGTCTATTGGCCGTCGCAGTTCTTACAGGTGAGGTGATACCACTTCCTTGTCGTTTAAACCGTTGATATAGTTTCTATCACTTTCAAACAGGAGTTTACTTTGATTGATAGTCCTGGAGTTACAGAAAACGATGACTTGTCACCCGCTTCGCGTCAAATCACAGAGCAGTGCCAGAAAGATACGGCATGCGGTTTCATGTACGTCATCGACGCAACTCAGTCAGCAGAAGTCGGAGCTCAGGCAATGAAACGTCTTCTTTCTTGTTAGACAATCAATAATTAATAGTTTAGGTCGGGGGTCTTTTGGCTGCCATGGCGCGAGGAACAAAGACGTCTCCTCCTGCTGACTCCGCTTTGTTTGTGCTCAACAAATGGGATCAGTTCCTTGAGAAGTACGGACGCAAGGAGAGCGAGAGGGCATCAAAGGAGTACCTGGAAAGGCTCTACTTCGAGCTGGGGCGACGCTGGAGAGGATTCAAGTCGTACCAGGTTATTAAGATGAATTCTAAACTGGCTGGATTGGCTCAGGAACTTGGCGTTCTGACCAACGACATGAAAAATCTCTGCGAGGGCATATCGGACGTTCTGCCGAGAGGAATGAACAATATGATATTGAAAGCACTGAAGTAAGTTTTAATGCGTCACATGATTGTATGTCGTAAATTAATAAAATAATTCTATTCTCTTTCTGTCTCTGTGTATAGGAGGCCCATTGATCTACTAGATTATGTCGAGCAATCGATTGAAGCAACTCTGCGCGAATTCAAGCTTCCCGATGATCAGAGAACGCGCAAACGAGATGAAAATGCCAAGCGTCTCGTCGAATTTCAAGAGTCGCTTGCCAGCGGAAAAATAGCCAAACTGCGTCGTCAGATCGACGAACGACTCGATGATCTCACTCACGACGTAGCCGAGCACCTCAAGACAAAAGAAACGATCGCAAAAGCTCTAGATTGGGACACAATGAGCACCGACAAGAACACAAAGAATCTCTTCAGCGAGCGCGAAGTAAAGGAACTCGTCGGTCACCGTCTCGCCAAGATGATTTGCCACGACTCGAGAGTCGGCAAAGTGAGATACGCAATCGGCGAAGAAGTGGGACCCCACGTCGAAGAAGAGCTCCAGCGTCTAGTCTCATTTCGCTCGGAAATATTTACAGCAAAGCCGTCGCTCTTGCCGAGAAGCGACGACGCGCTGCCAAACGCGTCGGGGTACAGCCCCGCTCAGGTCGTCGGTATGATTGCCGCGCTCGCAATCGCGCCCATCTCAGTGCCCATCTACGGCATCGTCAAGCTCGTTCAACTCATACGAGATCGCAGTTTTCGCAAGGTCGTCGAGACGGCGTACAAGGCGGCGGTCAACGAAGTTAGCGCCGGATCGAAGGGTCAGCTGCGCGACAGCGTAAAGAGAGTGATCGTGGCGACGAGCTTGACAGCGCGAATCGTCTACGAAGGCTTTGAGAGCATGGTGAAGGAAATTGATGATGAGCTGTCGGCGCGGAATCAACGACGGGAGAAAGATTTGCCTAAGTACAGGAAACTCTTGTTGCTGTCTCAGCAAATGATTGGGAAAGCGTCGACGTTTATGCTGGAGCTTGGCATTGAGGACTACGTCGAAGGCGATATCGTCTGGCCGAATCCGTGCATTCCCGTCGACTCTGGCGTGTTTGGGGAGGTCTTCAAAGTTGAGTTGGCGAGGAGGAAGGACGTCGCTTTGAAAGTTCTTAAGGATCCAATCAGCGAAGAAAATGCAGAGGAATTCCTTCGCGAACTAGTTATTAGCAGGTAAGAATTTCGTTTTGTGGTGGCTCGTTTGGCGCGCTGCATGTGGGGACTTTGAAGTTCGCAAGCAGGTGTGTAGGCGTTATCCGCTTCGCTTGTGAATTTTGGCAATGAGAGATAGCTCTCCTTTCTCTTTGCTTTGTTTCCGTTGATTCCCACCTCAATCATCTGATTGCTGGCGGAATAGGTAACACTGTATCGCAGTTCTCTTCAGGCGCCCTATTAATTAAAAACGGGGTCAAATACATCCATGAAGTTAAACACTAATTAGACATTTGCCATACCTATGCGTAGTAGTAGCTTTAGACAATGTCTTCTGATCAAACTCTATTTGTGTAGGAATCTGACAGGAAAGGACAGCTACGTGGTAGAATTCTACGGTCTTGTTCGAGTTCAGAGGTCGCCTCTGAAACTCGCTCTTGCATTCGAGTGGTGCAGTGGAGGCAATTTGGCCGACGAAATGTTTGGCCCAAGCAGTCAATTTGTTCCCGGCCGAAAGTCAGGAGGATACCTGCACGCGAGGCGTATACTACTCCAACTCTTTTCTGGTGTGATGTTTCTGCACGGCGAGAATCTGGTGCACAGAGACATCAAACCTGAAAACATATTGGTAGGACAAGTGAGACGAAAATATTATTTATATGAATTTTTTTTCGTGTAGCTCACAACTGACAAGGAAGTTCGAATCGCCGATTTAGGTCTTGCTAAGGATCTCGAAGAGATCACTGGCACCCAGTGTGGCACCGTTTTGTACATGGCGCCCGAAGTGATGGTAAGGAACGCCTATGGAACGTCAGCCGACATCTTCAGCGTTGGCATTATTATGTGGGAGCTTTGGCACGGCGAAAGAGCCTACGTCAATTCGGGAGATCCCACTCTCGGTCATCCGGCTCTGTTTGCCATGAAAGTGTTCGCGGGCAATTTCCGTCCTCCTGGCTTTGTTGCAGCTGAGTATAGCGGTCAAGGTGCCGATCCGAACGACGCTGCCGTTGATTGGCGAAGCTTGATGAGGAGATGCTGGGATTCGTCCGCTTCAAGCAGGCCTACCGCGAAAGAGGCTCGCTCCATCGTTGAAAAAATGCCGCATTAACCTCTTTGAAACGGCGCTTCAAATGCTTGTGCGTTTCTTTTGTACCCGCACGTCCTTCTGTTTGCGCTTGTGTCCTACGTCATGATCACATGATTTCGCGATTCGCTGGACGCACGGTTGGCAAAAACGGCGCGTTCCGGCATTCGAACCGCCTTCATCCCCGTCTCGATCGTACTAGGACGCTTCGACGAGACGAGGGTAGACGTAGAACGGTGTCGGCTCGTTGTCGAGTCGGCTTAGGAAGGGATTTCTCGGAGCGGCTACGTTCCCTGGATAGAAAATGAGATTGCTCCGTGCTCTTGAGCATCTAAGCGACATAGTTATCGAGAATGATAGAAGAATTAGAGGCCCGAAGTGACACGTAAGTAAAACTGCAGCAGACTTCTAAAGCCACCCCGCCCCTTCAGCGTCGAGCGTTCGCGCGACTTCCTAAAAAATAGATCGGGCTCCTTGGTGCCTAGATTTATAACTATGACGTTTAATTCACATATATCTGCGGCAGGTAATTCCAATTTGTTTTTTCATGAGCAGACTGGCACGCGTCAGTAGCCAGCTCTCAGATTTTGGTGTAGGCTTATTGAAGGTCAAATGACACGATCATTGTTAAGATTAACTTGTAAGTGGATTACTCAGCCTGGCTCTGATCTTGAACTGTGCGTTCGAGGTTTGTCTTCGCTCTCTCATGTCTGCACGGATCGACCTAACTTGCTGACTCAAGGCGCGTTCAGTTATTTCTATTATTAGTTTGGATTTTTTACGAGTTTCAGTATAGTGGAGTTAGCAGGCAAATGGCTAGCTGGCTAAGAAAGGCAAGCACCGTCTCTGCGCAGCTAGAATCAGCACAATTCCTTTCTAACCCCCACTAAAGGAGAACTACCTACTCGTGATGCTGAAAATAAACTTCGGACTGCATGCAAATGAGATCTTCCAAGAAAACGACAAAAAGCTTTTCAATGCTGTGCCGGTGGATTCGTGCCGGCAGCACGGACGGACTTCGCGAAACGTCATCCAGATCGAGGAACAGAAGAGCACGTCGTCGCCGGCGACGACGCCGCGCGTTCTCGCGGAGGTTGATTGGAATTTACAGCAAGTTTGAGGATGGACTAATAGGCGGAGGTTACTAGTGTGAAAGGGGGCGTTCCGCACCAGACCCTCTCTCCCCGGCGTTGCAAATCACCGTCGCTTTTTAGAAGGCGACCGCCGCTAATTGCATCATCGGCTCCGTTTCTTTCTTTTCTATACCGTCGCGTTTTAGAAGGTGACCGCCGTAATGTAACTATTGCATCACGTGCTCCGTTTCTTTCTTATCTATAAAACCAGGCGGAGCGCTGCAGGTGGATCAGTTTAGTAGTGCACTCTCTAACACATCAAAATGCGATTTTTTTTAGTTGCTATCCTGTTATCAGCTATCTTTGTTCCGTCTACCGTCACTGGATGGGTACGAGTGAGACGTGCTGTTAGACGCGTCATTAATATACCGTGCAAAGTGAGTACATGGTTGTCATGGTCAGGCTGCTCTCGCTCTTGCGGCTCTGGTCATCGTACACGCAATCGAAATGTAATATCAGCTGCAGTTGGTGGATTGTGCAACTTCAGTCTGAAAGACAGTACGTTATGCAACACTAGGCCTTGTCCATGCAAAGTCGGAACATGGTCGACATGGTCAAGCTGCTCTCGCTCTTGCGGCTCTGGTCATCGTACACGCAATCGACGTATTGTTCAACTTGCTCAAAACGGTGGATCATGTGGCTACAGCTTGACAAGTATTGTATCATGCTTCAAGAAGCCCTGCCCAATACCATGCAAAGTCGGTACATGGTCGACATGGTCAAGCTGCTCTCGCTCTTGCGGCTCTGGTCATCGTAGACGCAATCGACGTATTGTTCAACTTGCTCAAAACGGTGGATCATGTGGCTACAGCTTGACAAGTATTGTATCATGCTTCAAGAAGCCCTGCCCAATACCATGCAAAGTCGGTACATGGTCGACATGGTCAAGCTGCTCTCGCTCTTGCGGCTCTGGTCTTCGTAGACGCAATCGTCGTATTATTCAACTTGCTCAAAACGGTGGATCATGTGGCTACAGCTTGACAAGCAGTGTATCATGCACCGATAAGCCCTGCCCCGTGCCGTGCGATGTCAGTGAATGGTCGGCATGGTCACGCTGCTCTCGCTCTTGCGGTTCTGGTCGTCGTTCACGTGATCGATATGTTGTTCAATCTGCTAAACACGGCGGATCGTGCGAAGACAATTTGAAAGAAAGTACGTCATGCAACACTAGGCCTTGTCCCGTGCCATGTAAAGTTAGTACATGGTCGACATGGTCAAACTGCACTCGCTCTTGCGGGTCTGGTCGTCGCACACGCAATCGACATATTGTTGAATCTTCTCAGCACGGAGGATCATGTGACTACAATTTGGAAGGCAATGAGTCATGCAACACTAAGCCCTGCCCAGTACCATGCAAAGTTAGTACATGGTTGACATGGTCAGACTGCTCTCGCTCTTGCGGCTCTGGTCTTCGTACACGCAATCGACATATTGTTGAATCTTCTCAGCACGGAGGATCATGTGACTACAGTTTGAAAGGCAGGGAGTTATGCAACACTAAGCCCTGTCCCGTCCCTGTGCCATGCAAAGTTAGTACATGGTCGACATGGTCAAACTGCACTCGCTCTTGCGGCTCTGGTCGTCGTACACGCAGTCGAGGCATTGTTGAACCCGCCAAAAATGGTGGATCATGTGAACGTCATCTGGAGGACAGTAAACCGTGTGAAGTCGGAAGACTCGCTCATTGCCAGGTTTGAGAAAGTTTAATTAGGAGACCAAATTTCGTGGTAGAAAATATTTCTCATATAGGCTACTGAATGGAGTGCATGGACTACGTGCAGCGGAAACTGTACAAACACTGGGTATCAGATTCGACAACGGCAAATCTTCCAGCATCAGCAGTGCGGAGGCCGTCCCTGTCCTGCTAATCTTCTCGAGAAAAAGCTGTGTCCTGAAAAGTGCTGCGATGAATGCGTTGTTTCCCAGTGGACTGAATGGACACAATGTTCGTGCTTTGGCGGCTGGTCTGCCAGATGGCGCAGCATTCAGAATAAGCCTACAATGTGTACACCGTGTTTACATAAATTGCGCGATATAAAGTTTTGTAAGAATCGGTGTCATTTTAGTGAATGGGGGCAATGGTCAACCTGCAGTTGTGGAGGCCAGAGGTGAGTGTTGGTAGACGCTCCAAATGATAATACCAACTAAGAAACGTTTATTAGAATACGCAAAAGAACACCATTGACTCCGACAGTCTGCGGAAAGACGTGTGATAGTCAGAATGAGACACAACACTGCGTTGTTCCGTGTAAACTAGGCCAGTGGACAAATTGGACACCTTGCGATACCCCTTGTGCACCTCAAGTACGTTTCAGAGAAGTTCCCGCAAAATGTAATGGAACTTGCGACTCAAATGAACTAAGATTTTGTAAGGGTGATAACTGTCCCTCATTGACAGACACAGTCTGACTATATTATAAACATAATCTGCAACTGTTTTCGTAAACTGAAACTGAATTTTTGTATGCATAAATGGTAGGTAGTCGTATACGAAATAGCCAAATTGTGACCAAACACTTCATGTTCGCTTATACATACCTACAGCGTAAGAATTCGCGCCTGGAACAATGTGGCTGCAACGCACGGTAGGAAGTCGATCATCCGAACGACGCCGCCGTTGATTGGCGAAGCTTGTGAGATGTTGGGATTCGTCCGCTTCAAGCAGGCCTACCGCGAAAGAGACCCGCTCCATCGTTGACGCATTAACCTCTTTCAAACGGCGCTTCAAATGCTTCTGCGTTTCTTTTGTACACGCACGTCCTGTTCGCTTGTATGCTTTACGTCATGATCACATGATTTAGCGGGACGCATGTGTACGCAGTTGAAGAACTTGGTCGAGAAACAGCACGGCACGTTCCGGCTTTCGAACCGCCCGTCTCTCTCCCGCACTCTTTCGATCACCGACGCTCGGAGGAGACGAGAGTACACGTAGAACAGCGAATATTGGTGTCGACTCGTTGTCGATCGAGTCGCGGCTACGACTCGGAAGGGATCTCTCGAAGCGACTAGATAAAAAATTAGAATGCTCCATAGTCTGGAACATCTAAGCGCCCAGAGAAGCGACGAAGTTTTCGAGAATCACACCGTCACGGTGACGTAAGTCAAACTGCAGCTATACTTCTAAAGCCGCCCCTTCCAGCGTCGAGCGTTTCCGCGCGACTTCCTGAAAAATAGATCGTCGAGATTATAGTACACTGTGCTGTATAGGCTGTATAATCACTGGCATGCATGCACGTTAAGGGTCGCGATAAAGACCGCTTCTGTAAATTTCAAATCGTTTGTAAGTATTGCACGTTGCAACTAACATATCTTAAGATCCGTTTTTAAGACCATGCGCTGCAAATATTAATTTTTTGTTCTCGACATTTGAATGAGTCGAGTCAGTAAAGTTTTTTTGAGAAGGAAATAACTTTAGGTTGAAGTTTCTCTTGCTTGTCTGCGCTTGAGGCACCATGCCAAAACAGTTAGAAAAATGAGAAGTATTGCTGCCGACACAGAAAGACCAGCTGTTGCTCCACTACTCAAATTGCTTTTATCACCTGCTTTATCTAATTTTCATTCTTTCCTAATGTTAACGATGGTGCCGGGTAAATATCTTACCTTGAAGTGTGCTTGCTAAAAGAAGAATTAGAATATGAATTATTACGTTTTGCGTTGTTTACTTATTGAATGCTGTGTTGTTGGGAGACTTTGGTTATTGAACCTTTCGTCAAAATCTATGTTGGTCGAAGCGTTTGTAGTAACATTATGAAAGTGATAAGTGATGTTGGGCCTTATCTCTTTCCAAGTTTGTATTTTTTTAACAGACATTGTTGGCTTCAATGGCATTCTACTGTAGTATTGAAACCACGTTTCTATACAGTGAAGAAGTCAATCATATTCCGATCAGTACCAAATTGCTCTTACCGCATTCAATCCAGGCAAACCAGTGGCAGTAGTCGTTTTCCGTTAGTTGACAATTTTGAAGCTGATCCTTATTGCACTGACAATTGATGTCAATGCCCCACCACCTATTAAATTGAGAGAATGGTTTTGCTTCTAGAACACCTGGATAGCCAAGTTGCTGGCAGAACATCTTGGCGGTTTTTGAATTGCAAATCGAAGAGCAAACGTAATGCCAAGTGTTGTTAATGAATATTTCCGCAAAGCCTTTGCTTAGGTCTTCGTTCTCACTTTGAATTCCAACGCCACCGGAACTTCTTAGAGGATTAACTAAGAGTTTCGTCAATTTTGTAAACAAAGTTTTGGCGAAAACCACTCACCGCAATGGACACCGACGTCTTCGTAATGGTCACAGGTACTATTGCTTGAATACCGACACTTTTGAATTTCGGTCTCGGTTCCCCTGCAATTCACTTTGTTCATTAAAATTGGGCCGTTCCCCGGTCCGTAGTAGGCGTTGAGAAAGTATTCTACTGCGTCCGGGTAGCCAAGCTGACGACAGAGAACTTTTGAATTGATTTGGTTCCAGTTTCGACCGCAAACGGTTCCCCAGACGCCGTTTATTTTGACTTCTACAACACCTGAGTTGGGCTCTTTGGTTTTTGTTAAGCGAGCTAAGATAGGTCAAGCACCTTATAAGTGTTAGTTACGGAGAGATTATCCCTTTAGAAAGTGATACCTGTTTTTGATTTTTGTGCAGTGTATGATGGCGTTGGAGCGTCGGAGAATAATGAATCTGAGCTAGAGGTCCACATGAAAACTGAATTTATTTCAGGTATGGCTTTGAAATCTAAAAGCATTTGTAACAGTTGCAGGATAAAGCAACGAAGGTTTTAGAGTAGGTGCGTACCGCAAACGACTCCAACGTCTTCGCTATGATAACAGTTATGACTTCCCCATCCGTTGAAGGAGCACTTGTCGATACTTGACTCGTTGCCTGAGCAACGTAGGTCGTCAATCCATATGGGTCCACTGCCTCTTCCATAGAATGCGCGCGACTTATAGCCTACGTACCCTGTTGTAAAACCAAGCTGTCGGCAAGCAACGATTGCTTCGTTCAAAGCAAAATAGTCGTCACAGATTGTGCCCCATCTGTTGTTGTGATAAATTTGTAGTCTTCCCGATCGCCCCCCAAGGTCTCCTCCAATGAGTTGTAAAGTGTTGGGTAAAAAGGATCCTTAACAAATATTATACTGTAGTATACTATAGAAGCGGGTGGCAAGGACGATACAAGTTTTACCTTTAACTAGGCTTACGATAACCAAATAGACGCTAAGGCACTGTGACACACTCATTCAACTGTCAGATCAAAAATGAAACGTTTGCGTTATTGCTAGCTTAGACTGTTCTCCCCAGTACTAAAAATGAAGGTGTATCTTTGCAAACTTGGTTTTGCTAACACGCACTCTTATCTTGCATGGGTGGTATGCGTGGCGCTTTAGTTTCAGGCACCTTTTCTTTCAGTTTAATTCCACACTTGAAAAGGATTTTATATAAGTGTGTTTCTACTTTCTGAGGCAGCAGAGAATGTGCATCTGTTATGAGAACATGTCAAGGTAACGCTTCCAATTCTCTTGTTATGAATCAAGACTATAATCTGTGTCCCGTGCAGGTACAGACTGCTATCTCATATTTTGCTGGCTTGTGTTATGATAAAATTTTCAGTGGCGTTGACGTGCTTGTAAAGATTTATATATAGAGATGTTGCATGAAATACATCTAACTAAGTCTTCGCTTTAGTGATTATTTAATGAAGCCGGTCTACTCTCGGAATTTTTACGTTGAAAGTCTCTCCTTTAACGACTTTTGCTGTGAAGGATGGAAGCAGAACAGCTCAAATGATTCTCTTTGCTCTGCCAGTACTGTAGTATCTCGCAATTGCTTTAATTAAGTTGATAGCCTCTTTCCTAGAAACATCAATTTTTTTCACTCTTCATCCCAAGGACTCGGTGATCTATGCAGGTGAAAGTGTTTCCCTCAATTGCAGCGTGAACCAAACGAATAGTTCCATATCATGGTGGAAAGGCAACACGGTATTTGAAGGGATTCTGTTAGATAAAATGCTGCAATCAACAGCAGAAACCGAATCTGGAATCACTAGTGTCCTGAAATTGGAAAACGTAACGCTGTCTGACGGAGGGTATTACTTTTGCAAAGCCCAATTTGAAAACGACTCGTTTCCTACTACATCAAAAAGTGCTCGTCTCGGCGGTACCTCTTAAGCTGTTTAATTTATTTAATTTCATTGGCTTTTAGTTCTAGGCAAAATAACTGCGTGGGTTAATAGCAGCACTTCGTTTAGGGAGTTGGACTGGGGCAGGGGCTTTCGGTGTTTCTTTTCTGCCAACCCCTTGCCTCTTCCTCAAATTTTTGGTGGCGAAAAGAACCTGAAAGTCACGGTTGTACAATCTCTAGGAAATTTTCAATGGATGTTTACGTACTACTCATACTATTCTTCACGAGATGCTCCTCTTGGAAATTACACCTGTTTCTTGAGTTACGGTGATTCACATAAATCTTTGCGCCGAAGCTACCTCATCCAAAGTATGCAAGTTTCATCTATACAGTATCAATGCCGTATATTTGCAACTTTACATGTATAGAGGCTGCAAGGCTTACGAGACTCTCGCCTTCTACCATTCATATGAATGCTTTTCAACCTACTATTGCCAGATGCGCAGCCTTTGGAGTACCGCTGCCTGAAATTAGGTGGTACAGATGCGATTTCTATGCTAGGAATAACAGCAACAACGACTGGGACTGTCTAAAGCCTTCGTCAGTGCTCGTGACAAGCGATGACATCGCAGGTAGTGTCTACTACAACAATACGTACAACATCAGCGAGTGGAAAACTGAAAGTATACTACGTTTTGAGAAGGCTGAAGTCTCTGCTGCCAGATGCTACTTGTGCCTTGCGTCTAACACTGTAAGGGGAATGCGACATGAAGTATCAAATTCTGTCCTCGTTGCAGGTACGCAAGCGTTGCATCACCAACTAAAATACTTTGTGACTCTTCTTCTTTATAGTTGATCCTCGCATCGAAGCACTAAATGATTCAATAAGTGCTACTTCTAAAAGCAAAGTTATCCTTGCTTGCAGAGTGACTGGATCTTTTCCGGCCAAAGTAACGTGGTTTTACAGAGGAATTCAGACAGGCTCTCATAGAGTTCTGGCGTCTTATGCCGAGCCTATTTTGTACTCCTATTTAGTGATTGAAAGCGCCGTAGCCGAAGACAATGCTGGGGTGTACCGTTGCTTAGCGTCTGTTTCTGGATTTGATCCTCTTTCTGCTAACATTTCACTCTTAAGTATGAGGAGCGCACACAACTTTCGTTTTTTAATTAATTCATTTCTTGTGCTTAGTTCCTTCTAGACAGATCACCTGGCCCAAATCTCAGTATGTTTGTGCTGGCTGCAACCTTACCCTCAGCTGCAGAAACGAATCGTTTCCTGTTGAAAGCAATCCGGCTCTGTGGTTTCATAATGATGTGCCTGTGAACAATTCTAAAATTACCACTACAGCGTATTCGAGCTTCTACAAAACTGCAGCAATATACACACTGAGTGCAGCTTTCATTTCAGCAGAAGACGGCGGAAATTACAGTTGTTTCAATCAATTCTCTGCTGCGGAGATCAAAAGTAGTAAAGTGTTTTCGGCAAGTGACGCGGCTAATTGTGTATATTTCAGTCTCTCCTTTGATTGTGAAAGGGCCGAACAATATATCTGTCACTGAAGGTACCGATGCCGAGTTTTACTGCCTTGCTAAAGGTAACCCTGTTCCATTATTAATTTGGGAAACACTAATTGTTGAATGGGATTCGATGAGCGTTGATTCGCTTAATTCTTTTCATTATCAAAACAAATTTACCATAGAAAGTCATTTTAAGATTCGACGAGCGGCGAGGCAATTCTCCGGATGGTTTCGTTGTAGGACTGCTGTTGAGCAGCCGCATTCAAGTGATCATGACTATGACGAAGTAATCGTTCACTCTGGTCCAGCTTATCTTGAAATTTTATGTAATAATTTCGATGTAAAGCGTACTTTTCTTGTTAATTAATGCGTTTAAAATTTTAGACGTGGAACAGCCGATCTTTTCTACACAAACGGCTCACATTGTTTTGAATCAGGGCCAGCTTTTCTACGTACGGTGCTACGCTGAGAAAAGCAATCCCAGTTCTACGTTAGCTATCGTCAAACGAAGTAGCAATTCTTCTGAAGACGAACTTGTATTGGCGCCTGCCGTTGGCTCAATCGAAATCTCCTCGTCTGATACCGAGCTCGGTCTCACTTTTCTGAGGGCGTCGGAGAATATTGCTGGATTGTACAGATGTAGAAATAAAAATGTAGCTGGGATGAAGTACTCTAGAGAAATACACATCAGCCTGTTAGGTACCACCAATTATAGTTCGTGTTAAATGTACAGTATTTAGCTTTTTTTAATCGTTTATAGGCACGCCGACTGCTTCTCCAAAAGACGAAGTCGACAATTCGTCTCTCTACATTTCTTTGTCTGTTATGTTTGGCCTTCTACTTGCATCGGCACTATTAACAATTTTTATTCTAAGAGAAAGGCGTAAGCGTAAACGACGGAGAGCACAGCAAACGGCCAGAAATGACATCGATATGCAAGAGATCGCAGCAACGCTTGAAAACGACTACACCGAATCAGATCGCATGTACACTCTACCTACTTACGAAGACGTGCAATTCCCAAGAAGCAAGCTGCAAATTACCTCCCAAATCGGCGAAGGCCATTTTGGAAAGGTCTACCTAGCAAAAGCCGAAGGCATTCGTTCTGACAAAGAGACATTACTGGTTGCCGTGAAGACAATAAAAACCGGCTGTAGTAAAGCAATAGCTGCGGAGTTCCAGGAAGAAATCGAAATAATGATGAACTTCAGCCACCCCAAAATAATTTCTTTGCTGGGAATATGCTCAAGAGAAGAACCTTACTATATCATCACAGAGTACATGTGTCACGGAGATCTTCGGGATTTTTTGATCAAACGAAGACCTACTAGCTACAGAACTTCGTCATTGTCGCAAGCTGATCTTTTGGATATTATAGTGCAAGTCTCATCCGGAATGGCCTACTTGGCTTCGTGCAAATTTGTTCATCGCGACATTGCTGCACGTAACTGCCTAGTTGGAAATGATCAGCTCCTTGTCGACAGTTTTGTGGTAAAGATTTCAGATTTTGGCATGGCAAGAGATATTTATCAAAGCGACTACTACTCCAAAAAAGGTGGTGCTCTTCCAATAAGATGGATGGCTCCGGAAGCAATTTCTGACGGTCGACACACCGTGCAGTCGGACATGTGGTCATTTGGCGTGTTAATGTGGGAGGTTATGACATTCGGATATCAGCCTTTTTTTGGAATTGACAACGAAACAGTTTTGTATGGCAAAGTTAGAGGAACTCTTCAACTCGAAGAACCCGACGAATGTCCCAAAAAATTGTATGCTCTCATGAAGAGATGTTGGCGCCAAGAACCGGAGAAGAGAATCGAAAGTCAGGAAATGCAACAAGAATTGAATGAAATCCGTATCAGACTGAGTGGTGTTTCGAAAAAGTCCGACGATTACGTGCCCATGGAAGCGCCGTCTTTTGTGAGCTTTCTTCCGCCGAAAGCGATCTCTCTAGAGACAAGAAATCCGACTTTCAATATCGAAACATCAAGCTGCGACGACTCGTACGTTCCAATGAAAAGTGAATAAAATCTGGTATTGAAACGCGGGCATGATGGCATTGTTAGAAAACCTCCGCTCTTTGTTCAATGTTGCTTTAGCATGCAGATATGGTGAAGGCGAAAGTGAATGCATGAGAGCAAGAACCTTTGTTAAAAAGTGTAGTTTTGACGGCTGCATGGCGTCTTCTTCTTTCTAGCTCCTTTTTCGAACGCCTCGGGTGTTACTCCTCAACGGTGACGTTCCTTTCTTGATCTGCTTCCAAAATACCGCGTAAGTGTTGCTTTCCTTTTGATTCTATATATTAATAACCTTCCTAGGACTGCATGACGCCTTTACACATGTGGCGTCTTCTATTTCAATTTTGCAATTTTCTCCGAGCGTTAGTAGTCATGAGACGTGCCACCCTTTGGCCTATCGTCGTTCTCTGCGTTTTCTCTTCATCGCTTGGCTTTCCTTGGCCTGACGATGTCATCCAGCATTCAGGATACATTACCGTAATAGCTTTAAAACTAGCTATGCATGATTATGCGTAGAAATGACTCGAAGTGCCGCACTAAAAAGGTGAATACGACTCATAGCGGCGAGATGTTTTACTGGATGTTTGAAAGTCGAGCCAATCCCGAAAGAGACCCTCTCATTCTTTGGCTCACTGGCGGACCTGGTTGCGCGAGTGATTTAGCGCTTCTTGCCGAAAACGGACCTTTTCTTATGAACGAAACAACTAAAGAACTCTATTATAATGAATTTGGTTTGCGGCGATGAGTCTCTAACACACTGTGTTGTATTTATTTCAATGCACAGGTTGGAATTCGTTTGCCAATCTTCTTTACATTGATCAGCCTCTTGGAACTGGGTTTTCGTACCTCACTAATCAGGTATATGTATAGCAGAAGAAGACAATTTACTCATTAGATACGTTGTTAGAAAAAATACGTTACCAACGAGAGCGAAGTTGCTGCGGACTTGCTCTATTTTATGGCTCAATTCTACAGTCGTTATCCCCAGTATGCAAACGCAGACCTTTACATTATAGGAGAAAGCTATGGCAAGGCGGAGATAGAAGCTGTTTTTATGCGATTCTTTTCAAACTTTCTTGTTTAGCTGGTCACTATATTCCAGCAACTGCTGCACTCATGCTGAAAACTGACTCACAATTTTCAAAAAACTTGAAGGGAATAGGTGCAAGGTGTCATATACACTGATTGCCAGTTTACACATTGAAAATGTAGCTATTGGAAATGGTTGGGTTGATCCTCTCCGTCAATACTATTCCTATGGCAGTGTCAGTCGTTTCTATTGAATATGACCTTTACAATCAGTAATGGTAATTCAATACGCGTGTATTTAGTTTGCCTACTCTCAAGGCCTACTAAGCGAAGAGCAGTACGCTGCAGCTAATGCATCATTTTTTCCTTGCAAGGGTAAGAAATAACTGCCGTCTTCCAACGAACTAGCATAAAACCTATTTCTCTTTAAGAGTTTATTGAAAAGCGTAATCTACATTTTGCCTTTACTGTATGTCAAGTAAGAAGTGCCAACTGAGGATTTTCTATTTTGTTTCACACTTGAGCACTTAGGGTGTGCTTGAACGTATTAAAGTTGCAGCCGATTTCAATTTAAAGAGAAGGTGAACTAGCAAAATTACGCCATTCCTTCATAATATATAACAACTGCCATTAGGATCAACATATACGATTTGCGCAAGTCATGCCCCAAACCGCCACTGTGTTACAACTTTGATGCTGTATAATATGGTTGAGACCTTTAGTAGGCCATGCTTATCTTCACTTAGATACACGAATTTCTCAATCGCCAAGATGTTCAAACAGCTCTTGGCGTTAAAAAAGTCTGGAACGGCTGCAGTCCACTTGTCCATCTAAATGTTAGTTTTGGCTTGATAAGAACCCTACGACCAAGTACCATAGCTTTACTTAGATGTTAAACGATTGGATTTTTTCTTTCCATGACGACGTTGCCGCAGCACTAAATGCCGGCGTTAGAGGTGACTCTCTATATAGCGGAGTCAATTTCGGCCGTAACAATCAGTTGACAAATGTTCTCCTAGTTGTTGTTTACAGTGGAAAATATGATCTTGTTTGCAATTACTTTGGTGGAAGCAACTGGGTGTCAAATATGAATTGGCGAGGACAAGTATGATCTAACCAAATTAATTAGTTAATTTATAAATTCCGTTCAGACAAACTATAATAAAGCCTTGGTGAAAAAATGGTTTGTAAATGGAACTGAGGTAAAATAATTAACTAAACAATTCCAGGATTCAACCCTGTGGGATTTACTATATTTAGGCTGGTGAGGCTCAAAGCGCTGATGGATTGACGTTCCTGGCTGTTAATGACGCCGGGCATATGGTTCCAATGGATCAAAGACAAAACGTACGTTCCGTTTAGCACTAATTCGGCTACTTAATTTTCAGTATCTTAGGCGTTGGATATCGTGAACAGGCTGCTGAATAACCTGTCTTTCAGCTAGCAGCTTATTAGTTTAAGTTTGTGAGACTGATGAACAAATGCTTTCAAGTATCGAAAAACAATAATGTGCGAGGCAGGCGCGTGCACCGTTACGTCAATGTCATGTGACACGAGTCACGTTGCCAAAAATATGATCGGGCTCGGCGTATTCCTGCTGCAGGCATACGCAGCTTTTGCCTACACGTCTTCATGCAACGTCGGTGGCTGCGAAACAAACGGACACATGTTCGTCAACGCTACTTTTACCGCAGACTTCTCCCTTCTGTGGAAAACGAATGCCTTTCTCACTCTTTCCTGCGTGTCCGCAAAGAATCAAGCTGCCTGTGCCGTTCTTGACAACAGCGACATGTACGGAGACGGAGTCCCCATAGTTTAGGCGTAGTAGCTCCCGGATGAGTAAAACCAGAGCATATTTTTTGACGGAATCTAAAGTTCACTGCCTGCGATAGTTTGTCAGCATGTGAAGGTACACGACCGTAATTCTAAATACGCTCCTTTCTAGGAAACCCAAGCCTCTAAATCAAACCCCGGGAATTGTCGTATTCAACCCTCAAGGAAAAATTGACTGGGTATCTTGCGACGCCCATCCTCTTATGCCGGCTTTCTACGGAAGTGAGGATGCGGAGGATAAAGGGATTTTTGCTTTTGACTTATCGGGCATTTCTTCTTTTTATTCCAATGGTACCATCCGTCATTCTCCCTACTACATAACAGAGACTCCATTGGAAGTTGGCTATACAGTCACACCTGACGATATTCTGCTCGCAACAGCCAACCGCGGCGTCGTTGCAGTTGACAAAGGTGCGTCACAGCATTGCAAAAACTCCATTTTATTATTTATCCAGATGGGGTAATGCTTGCCAGCGAGAAACTTGACGACGTCTATTTCCCCCACGGTACGCCAATTGTAGGGGACAACGGTGTCATCTACGTCAGAGCGGCGAGCAATTCGTATGTTTTGCCTTCGAACGTAACTCACTTGACAACAAAGCGACTGTACGCTCTTCGCTTGAGCAACGGCGCTATCACCATTATGTGGTACTACGAGTTCTCTTCTTCTGCGGACGACAGATGGGACACGCATCTGGTGTACGAAAAGGGAGTGATCTATCACCGATCCTACATGTCATCGAGCAATAGCTCTCTTCACGCTGTTCGAGATGACGGTCACAGTGGAACGCTATTGTGGAGTGTTACCTTCAATGATTCCGTGCACTCGGTAGGATTTTATCCGAAGGACGAGGATCCTCTTTCAGGCGTCGTCGTCGCTCTGAGAGGAGGGTCTCACTCTGATGGTCCAATCAGCGGCCAAATCTACATCTTATGTCGTTTGTCGGGTGCCGTGTTGTTCTACGTGAATTTAGACGTTCCCTTTGGTCTGACGACTCGCCCTGATGACTTCGTTTGGATTACGTCTCCCGTTATGACTGCACTGCCGATGAACGAGTCGTTCGCAACGCCTACTTTTGTATTTGGAGTGGAGCTCATCACAGGTTCCTCGTTAGCGACGACGATTGTTGATACCGTTGCTGTGCTTGGAGCGCGTCAAGACGGTCAGCCCATACTGACGTCGCTTGCTTCCAGCGTGAACGGAGATAGAATATTCACTCAGATTGTGCCTTTCGCTCCCGACGATGCAGGGCGACCAACTCAGCTAGTCATTACCTCTCAGCACACGTTTTATTCCGTTAGAATCGGATAAGGCAAGGACTCGCTCTTACTTTTTTTTATATCTATACTGACTAGCTGCGCTTTTGACGTAATGTGATTTTACCTTCATTTATCTAGTCACGTGATTCAAGAAAATGGCAACGAAAAAGCTCGTCAACGATCCTGACAACGCCGTCGAGGAGGCGATCGACGGCCTCCTCATCTGCAATCCGACTCTCGTTCGCCTCAACGGCACGCGCGCCGTTATACGACGCGATTTCTCCGCCGAAAACAAAGTCGCTCTCCTCTGCGGCGCGGCAGCGGCCACGAGCCGGCTCACGTCGGCTACATGGGCCGCGCAATGCTCTCCGCCGTCGTTCCCGGCTTGGTCTTCACGTCGCCGCCGCCACGCGACATCTGCGCGGCGATCGTCGAGTTCGGCTCGCGCGCGTCGTCCGGAGTCCTGATCATCGTGATGAATTACACGGGCGATCGACTGAATTTCGGCTTGGCTGCCGAACGAGCAAAAGCGCGGGAGTGGTCATCGTCGACGAGAGGAATCCGCCGGGAGGCAAGGCCTCTGCGGAACTGTTTTCGTTCACAAGGTTCTTGATTAAAAATTCCCCATCCGTTTTTTTAGATCGCCGGTGCTCTTGCTGATCAAGGACCTTACTTGAAGGAGGTGGCTGCAGCTGCAAGGAATGCTACAAGAGAAATGGGTCGGTTATGTTTGATTTTGTCACTGGCCCAGGCAATAAACACTACGTAATTGGACGCTGATTTAATTTTCTTATAGCCGTTGCCACTAATCGTCACACATGACATCATTTATTTGACTTGCCAAAATGGCACCTCTCTTTATGCACAATAGCCGTCAGTTTGTCTTCTTGCAGCGTGCCAGGACGCCCACCGTAATTTATTTTAGGCTCCAATGAAATGGAATTGGGTTTAGGTCAGTTGTGAGTTCAAACGCCTATTGAGTCGTAAATTGAGATATCTGCGCAGGCATGCACGGGAAGGCTGGCGTCGAAAGATGCAGAGTGCAAAAATCTTTTATTTATAATTTCATTGACGACATACTTTTATTGTAGACAAAGAAAGCTGCGGAAATTGTCTCTATTATGATTGAGCACATGCTGAAATCGTATGATGAAGGCAGCTACTTGAAACGTTGCCCATGTTTGATTTTCTCTCTTAGCTGTAATAATGGTTTTGTAGGAGATAGTATAGCTCTGATTGCGAATGTCAACCGTGCAAGAGCCGCCGTTCTGTGTTTGAGTGAAAATTGTCTTCTCCGTGAGAAATCGAGCGTGTTCTATGTTCAGCGAACAGCAAAGAAGTCAATTTGCTACGTTGGAACGTTTACGACGTCACTTGAAATGGCTGGAGTTTCCCTGAGCATTCTACACGTCGACGACACCCGTCTCTAGTGCCTTGGTAGTATAATAGTCATGAAATATGTTTTTATCTCATCTTTTTTATTTACAGGTAAGACCTTGGAAACTGTAGTCAGCTCCATTGCCAGAACGCTCATAGAAAACGGGTCCAAATTAAACGAATTGGACAGTGGTGTTGGCGACGGTGACAGCGGTAGCACCCACACTGACAGACAGGGAGCTATAGCTGTACAAGAAGCTCTTGATTATTAGACCCTGCACTGCAACTGTCCATCTATGACTAAGAACAACCGTGTCTTCGGAAGTTCTATCTACGGGCTGTCCACGAATCGGGGCGACGAACTGTTATTTGGTTTGTCCCGTCCGGTACCTAGCCGTGTAGTTAGAACAGACGTTGACTGAACAGTGATATCCGCGACACAGGACATTTTGTCGTAGAACGCAGTTTGTGAGACGGACGAAAAAGATATCAAGCAGCTGCAGCAGCAAAATTAAAATAAGGTATGAAACCAGATATGTACCGTATGTATAAGACATTTTGCTACGTCACGCAATGTCATGTGACACGTGTCACATTGTCAACCTGCTGCAGGCATACTCAGCCTTTGCCTACACGTCTTCATGCAACGTCGATGGCTGCGAAACAAACGGCCACATGTTCGTCAACGCTACTTTCACTGCAGACTTCTCCATTCTGTGGAAAACGAATGCCTTTCTCACTCTTTCCTGCGTGTCCGCAAAGAATCAAGCTGCCTGTGCCGTTATTGACAACAGCGACATGTACGGAGAGGGCCCCTTGATATGAGGAGTCCCCATAGGCGTAGGTAGCTCCCGGATGGGTGAAACCATCATCTGAGCATTTTTTGACGGAATCAAAAGTTGACTGCATGCAATAGTTTGTTGGCATGTGACGGTACACGACCGTAATTCTAAGTACGCTCCTTTTTAGGAAACCCAAGCCTCTAAATCAAACCCCGGGAATTGTCGTATTCAACCCTCAAGGAAAAATTGACTGGATATCTTGCGACGCCCATCCTCTTATGCCGGCTTTCTACGGAATTGAGGATGCGGAGGCTGAGGGGATATTTGCTTTTGACTTTTCAGCCATTTCTTCTTTTTATTCCAACGGTACCATCCGTCATTCTCCCTATCACATAACAGAGACTCCATTGGATGATGGCTATACAGTCACACCTGACGATGTTCTGCTCGCAACAGCGGACCGCGGCGTCGTTGCAATTGACAAAGGTGCGTCACAGCATTGCAAAAACAACATTTTATTATTTATCCAGATGGGGTAATGCTTGCCAGCAAGAGACTTGACGACATCTATTTCCCCCACGGTACGCCAATTGTAGGGGACAACGGTGTCATCTACGTCAGAGCGGCGAGCAATTCGTATGTTTCGCCTTCGAACGCAACACACGTGACGACAAAGCGACTGTACGCTCTTCGCTTGAGCAACGGCGCTATTGACATTATATGGTACCACGAGTTCTCTTCTTCTGCGGGCGACAGTTGGGACACGCATCTGGTTTACGAGAAGGGAGTGATCTATCACCGATCCTACGTGTCATCGAGCAATCACACTCTTCACGCTGTTCGAGACGACGGTCACAGTGGAACGCTATTGTGGAGTGTTACCTTCAATGATTCCGTGCAGTCGGTTGGATTTTATCCGAACGACGAGGATCCTCTTTCAGGCGTCGTCGTCGCTCTGAGAGGAGGGTCGTCTCATTCTGATGGCCCAATCAGTGGCCAAATCTATATCTTATGTCGCTTGTCGGGTGCCGTGTTGTTCTACGTGAATTTAGACGTTCCCTTTGGTCTGACGAATCGCCGAGACTACGTCTGGATTACGTCTCCCGTTATGACTGCGCTGCCGATGAATGAGTCGTTTGCAACGCCTACTTTTGTATTTGGTGTGGAGCTCATCACAGGTTCCTTGTCAACGACGACGATTGTCGATACCGTTGCTGTGCTTGGAGCGCGTCAAGACGGTCAGCCCATACTGACGTCGCTTGCTTCCAGCGTGAACGGAGATAGAATATTCACTCAGATTGTGCCTTTCGCTCCCGACGATGCAGGACGACCAACTCAGCTAGTCATCACCTCTCAGAGCACATTTTATTCCGTTAAAATCGGATAAGGCAAGTACTCGCTGAGCCGCTCTTATTTTTTTATATTTTAGCTGCGCTTTTTGATGTCATATGGAATGCGATGTAATCTAATCACGTGATTCAAAAAATGGCAACAAAAAAGCTTGTCAACGATCCGGACAATGCCGTCGAGGAGGCGATCGACGGCTTCCTCATCTGCAATCCGACCCTCGTTCGCCTCGACGGCACGCGCGCCGTCATACGACGCGATTTCTCCGACGAAAACAAAGTCGCTCTCCTCTGCGGCGGCGGCAGCGGCCACGAGCCGGCTCACGTCGGCTACATGGGCCGCGCAATGCTCTCCGCCGTCGTTCCCGGCTTGGTCTTCACGTCGCCGCCGCCACGCGACATCTACGCGGCGATCGTCGAGCTCGGCTCGCGCACGTCGTCCGGCGTCCTGATCATCGTGATGAATTACACGGGCGATCGACTGAATTTCGGCTTGGCTGCCGAACGAGCGAAAGCTCGCGGAATCGACGTCGAAGTGGTCATCGTCGACGACGACTGCGCTTTGCCTATGGGAGGGAAATCCGCCGGGAGGCGAGGTCTCTGCGGAACTGTTTTCGTGAACAAGGTTTTTGATTTGGTTTTGATTAAAAATTTGACATCTGTTTTTTTTAGATCGCCGGTGCTCTTGCTGATCAAGGACGTTCCTTGAAGGAGGTGGCTGCAGCTGCAAGGAATGCTACAAGAGACATGGGTTGGTTATGTTATCTCATTTTGTCAGTGGCCCAGGCAATATGCACTACGTATTTGGACGCTGATTTAATTTTCTTATGGCCGTTGCCACTAATCGTCAACGTGACATCGTGTATTTGACTTACCAAAATGGCATCTCCCTTTAGGCACAATAGCCGTCAGTTTGTCTTCTTGCAGCGTGCCTGGACGCCCACCGTCATTTACTTTAGGCTCCAATGAAATGGAATTGGGTTTAGGTCAGTTGTGAGTTCAAACGCCTATTGAGTTGTAAATTCAGAAATATCTATGCAGGCATGCATGGGGAGGCTGGCGTTGAAAGATGCAGAGTACAAAAATCTTTTATTTATAATTTTATTGACGACATATATTTTATCTTAGATAAAGAAAGCTGACGAAATTGTGTCTATTATGATTGAGCACATGCTGAAATCCTATGATGAAGGCTGCTACTTGAAACTTTGCCCGGGTTTGATTTCCTCTCTTACCTGTATTAATTTAATAATAATAAATGATTTTGTAGGAGATCGTATAGCTCTGATTGTAAATAACCTAGGAGGAACGTCTGTTCTGGAAATGTCAATTGTGGCAAGAGCCGCCGTTCTGTATTTGAGTGAGAAAGTGTCTTCTCCGCGAGAAATCACGAGCGTGTTCTATGTTCAGCGAAGAACAAAGACGTCAAGGTTGAGCGTTGCTACGTTGGAACGTTTACGACGTCACTTGAAATGGCTGGAGTTTCCCTGAGCATTCTACACGTCGACGACACCCGTCTCCAGTGCCTTGGTAAAAAAACATGCACACAATCCAATGACTTTGTTTTCATATTCAAACTGCAGATTATCCTACTGACGCTCCGGCTTGGCGTTTGTCTGTGCTGACTCCTCAATGCGACTTGGATCAGCTTTGGGTCAAGCCCAACGTATTTGAAAAGCACGCTTTGCAGGCATCAACGGGAAATTCTGGAGCAGCGACGATATCATCTGCAGACGGTTCTAAATTTCTTTGTCAAATGTATTTTTATCTAATCTATATATTATTTTTAGCGAAGACCTTGGCAATTGTGCTCAGATCTATTTCCGTCGCACTCATAGAAAACGAGTCCAAATTAAACGAATTGGACAGGGGTGTTGGTGACGGTGACTGTGGTAGCACCCACAGGCAGGGAGCCATGGCCGTACAGGAAGCTCTTGATAATCAGACCCTGCACTGCGACTGTCCATCTGACTGCCTGGACACGTTGGCGAAATTGTTAGAGTCGAACATGGGAGGCACGTCAGGAGCAGTACGAGAGGCTTGTAGCTATTGCATTCAGTATTCCAATATATTTTTATCTAAGGTATACAGCATCTTCCTAACTGCGGCTGCTAGAGAATTGGTTTCTGAAGTCGCGATCTCTACTTTTCAGAAAGCGTTTGAAAGCGGAATTGAGGCAGTGATGACGTCAGTTTAGACTTGAAAAGTATTAACCTTACTCTTTCTAATCATTTTCTGTGCTAGACATGGCGGTGCTAAGGCAGGAGACTGCACTATGGTAGAAATGGCATTTTGTCTGAAGAATTGTTCCTGTTTTAGTTATGTTTCTTTAGCTCGATGCTATGATTCCTGCTTGTGCTTCTATGCGCAGCCTTGCTGCAACGTTTGCTGACGTCATTGACGCTGCGGCCAAGGTATACTCGCACTAGTAGAGTGCAGAAGTACTCATTCTATCTTCTTTTGCAGGAAGCAGAGTTGGGTGCTCAGAAGACCATCGAAATGACGGCAAAAGCTGGTAGATCAAGCTACGTGAAAGCAGGAGATCTCAAAGTTCCGGATCCAGGCGCTGTAGCTGTTTCGTTGTGGCTTAGGGCCGCGGCTGAAGCGCTGAAATAAGGCGATCGCCATGCAAGTTGTTCGTTAGTCTCCAAACTTTTTTACTTTCGGTCCTCTGACTCTTTTATACTGGTGTGAGCAAATGGATAAATATTTCTAGAACGCAGCTCAATTATTTACGGATCTTCTCACTATATTCTCCGAAAAAGAAGCGCCGGATAAATAATAAATGTATTGCTCAGGATCGGGGTCGTCTGCGCACGTTCACAAGTCGTTCAGCTTTCTTTCCTGCAGTACGATCCGTGGCTCTGACGGCCGAAAGGTGCTAGTTCTATCGCATTCACGATTGTTAGCGAAATGACTAAGCGCAACCGTGCCTCCCATCCACGCGCGGCCCACGAATCGGGCCCACGAACTGCTCTTTGGTTTGTCCGCGTACCTAGCCGTGGACAGACACGAGTCTTATGTCCACGACGAAAAATTAATTGCTTTTTATTGTAGAACGCAGCTGCAAAAGATGTCGAACAACTTTCAAAAGTGTCTTCATCGAGCAAAGCAACTTTCCTCTCTGAATGCCTTCATATCTCTCAACGAAGCTCACGTGTCTTGTGAGCACAATAAGGCTGAAGGAAGACTGGCAGGGATGGTGGTTGCAGTGAAAAACACCATTCACGTTGCAGGCATTCCAAACACTGCTGGGACTCCCGCTCTTAGGAACTTCGTCCCAACTGAAGATTGCCCCGTCGTCAAACTTCTCAAAGCCGAGGGAGCTGAAATTCTCGGAACAACCAATCTCCACGAACTGGGTTTCGGTATTACCAGTAATAACTCCTTGTTTGGTCCAGTAAGGAATCCTTATGACGTGGAGAGATTCGCTGGGGGAAGTAGCGGTGGATCGGCGGCGGCTGTTTCGGCTCGAATCGTCCCCGTTGCGATTGGCGGGGATACCGGAGGCTCCGTTCGTCTTCCTTCTTCTCTCTGTGGAGTCATTGGCTTTAGACCGAGTTTGAATCGCTATTCAGTTCAGGGTACGACTCCGATCTCTGTGACGAGAGACACTCTTGGACCAATGGCTCTCGAAATGAAACATATCACTTTGCTTGATAGCGTCATGTCAGAGAGACCAGAGGTAAAAGATTCAAAGCCATTGGAGAATATAAGATTAGGCCTAGCAAAGAAAGCGCTTCTCTCCGATCTTGACCCAGAAACCGAACGCGTGTTCGAAGCGGCGATAGAGAAGATTTCAAAGGCCGGCGTCACAATTGTGGAGGCCGAGTTAGACGAAAGGTTTCGCGAGGTGCATTCTAAAGGTTTCAGCATTGTGCACTACGAAACTCGACCCACGGTCGAATCGTATCTCAAGCAGTATTGCTCCGACGTCACTTTCGCCGATTTGGCTGGACAATGTGCCAGCCCGGACGTTTGCGCGGTTTTCCAATCGATCCTGAAAGATTGCAGTGGCGTGACTAAAGAAATGTATGACGAAGCGCTTAGCGTACACAGGCCTGCATTGGTCGAGTTCTACAAAGAATATTTCAAGCAGCACAACGTCGATGCCCTCGTTTTTCCTACGACGATTCTTCCGGCGAGCAAAATCGAAGGAAGTGTAGAGAATGTCGTTCATAGAGGCAGAAGCGTGCCGACTTTTCCTTCGTACATAAAGAATACGGATCCAGGAGCATCTGCCGGTCTTCCCGGGATCAGCATTCCTATTGGGTTAACGTCTCAAGGGCTGCCTGTTGGATTGGAATTGGATGGATTGCCTGACCACGATGACAGGCTTCTTTCCGTTGCAATTGCAATTGAAGCGTTGTTTGGAAAGCTGCCTCCTCCGCCGGTCGTAGAATCAGAACTGAGTTGAACGTGGGGATGATTTTTTCTGGGGCTTAGATTTCTAACCTCGTCACCTGATTGTTTTTAGTGAACTTTATTTATTTTGTAGATTGTGACATCCTCACGCGTATCAAAGGTTTTGTGGGTGGTAAGTCTCTTTTTGTAGCTTTTAGCGCGAGTCTGTAGGGTTTAATTCTCAAGCCTGCAGTGTTAAAGATATCAGCACATTGGCATTTTTGCTCACAAATTTGGTGCAATGGCATTTTAGGCAGACTTCACAAATTTGTTTTTTTATCAAAGTTGAAGAATTGCAGTCAAGTCACAAGCTGTAAATTCTTTATACAGAGGCATCGAATGAAAAAAGTCAACAATTTGTATGTATTCTCAGCTCGCTGTGTCCCGGATATGACATGGCTACTTGCAGAACAAGAACACTCTTCGTCGTTGATACAGAATACACAGCCGATTCTGTTGAGTGGTGTTTGGTCGAGCCGCATTCCAATCTTTTGGCGTGTGCTACGTATCAACTTCGACCGGAAAACGTCGATAGCGCAGCGAACATTCGTATAGGCCACGTCTCTCTGTACAGAGCCCAAGTGTCTGAATTGGACGCTCCTGAGCATCGATCTGTAACGATCTCTAGAATTCACCGCATCGATTCCTGTGGAATCCTCGACATGAAGTGGTGAATGACACGGCAGCAGAATTATTAGGCATTGAATGCTATTAGTGGCTTTTTAATTAAGGTGTCCTGTTACAGCCTTTGGGAAAATCTGCTTAGCCATTGCTTTCTCCGATGGTCGAATTGGAATTTATGACGTCAAAGATGGGGTTGATTTATGCAGCTGCATTCCGTTTAGGGTTTCTTGTTATATATTTTTGCAGGAGAATGACGTTCGTCTGGAATTGGTGTGTGATCATCGTATATCTGATGGGTTGTGCTTGTCATTAGACTGGGCTACTGCCGATGAAAGGTCCATGCGCCGCTCTCCTTGATTGTTTTCTTTCATAGATCATATGCTTTAGGTTTTGTTTAGTTGTTAGTGATTCTCTGGGAAAAATTTCCGTTTTGCGCTTTGTCGATGGGGTTCTGGTGCCAGCTGATAGCTGGACAGGACATGGCTACGAAGCGTGGATATCAGCTTATAGTCAAACGGACACAAATGTAATTTATACCGGTAAACAATACCCCATGTGCAACACGTCTTGGTTCACGTTACCTCGGAGCTCATTTTAGGTGGCGATGATTGCTCATTCAAATGCTGGGATATTCGGGACACGTCACGGCCACAGAAAATTTCTCAAGAGTACGTAACATGCAGTAATTTTTTTTGACCAATTCTGTACTCTTAGACATCAAATGGGCGTCTGCAGTATAAGAAGCAGTGACAAAGGAGTTCACTGCGTGGCAACTGGAAGGCAACTACTCTTCGTGTCTGGATAAAATGTATTATTCATGATCTCTTGCAGTTATGACGAAAGTGTGTTAGTTTGGGACGAACGGCACATGGCACGGCCCGTTGGTCGAGTCGAAGTGGGAGGCGGCGTGTGGAGACTAAAGTGGCATCCCAGGAAGGAAGGTCGTCTCCTTGCCGCCTGTATGCACAACGGGTTTCAGGTTATTGATTTCGCGCGTGATAGAGATGCTTCTTCGCTGCACGTTGTTGCTTCTTATAACGAGCATAAGTCGTTGGCTTATGGCGCTGATTGGAGTCAGGTGGATTGGACTGACTCCAGGGCGGAGGGGAGTGGGTTGGTAGCAACGTGCTCGTTTTACGACCATCAGCTTCATGTGTGGGCATTAGACTGTTTTTGAAGGGGCCATATCATAGGTTTACGTCACTTTCTTATGATAAATGTTAATTATTAGAAATTCTTTATGGTACATCAGGTTGCCTGTGGCCGATTAGAAATTGCCTACAACTGAAAATTCTTTTTTTCCAGCGGGTTACAGCGCAGTAGCATGCACGTGCAGCTGACGTTGAGAACAATCACGTGTGAAACTCAGAAGATGGGAGTTGTTTTCCTCGCTTTCTTCGTTCTCGCTGCGTCAGCGATGTCGGTCGAGGCATCCAAAAATGTTCTCTACTTCGTCATCGACGATCTACGTCCAGGCTTGGGCGCCTACGATCAGCAGAACATCCTCACGCCGAACATCGATAAACTCGCCGAAGAATCGCTCGTTTTCGAGCGAGCCTACTGCCAGCAGGCCGTCTGCGGTCCTTCGCGCAATTCGTTCATGACGGGCCGCCGTCCCGACACGACGAAAGCGTGGAATTTCAAGGATCACTTTCGCGAGCCGAACATCGGTCTCAACTGGACTTCGATGCCTCAGTACTTCAAGAACCACGGCTATTTCACATCGGGAGCCGGAAAACTGTATCACCCGGGCCTTCCGCCGAACAACGATCCGCCATCTTGGTCAGATCTCGACAAATTTCCCTACGTTTTCCCGCCCGTTCGCGGATGCCCTAATCGAACCACGTGGTGTCCATTGCCGCGTAAAAATAACACGTTTTGTGACGTCAATTCGACTGACGTCATTGTGGCGCGACTTCGCCACGCCGCCGAAGCGAAAATTCCATTCTTTCTCGGCCTGGGCATACACAAGCCCCACCTGCCTTGGCGCTATCCCAAAGATTTTCTCAACGCCTATCCGTCAGCTGATCAAATCGTCCCGGCGATTCATCGTCTAGTGCCGGAGGGAATGCCGCCCGTCGCCTTTCATCTGACACTGAATAAGAACGAGGACTTGGCAAAGTACGACTACAATATCACGCATCCCTTCCCCGTCGATCTCCAGCGCGAAATGCGACGGCAATACTACGCGGCGACGTCCTACATGGATTCGCTCGTCGGTCGTCTGCTCGACGAGTTGGATCGATTGGGATTGAAGAACGACACGGTCGTCGCTTTTCATTCCGATCACGGCTACCAGTTGGGCGAGCACAACGAATGGTGCAAGTCGACGAATTTCGAACTCGGTACGCGCGTGCCGCTCATTGTCCGCGCGCCGTGGATGAGCGAATCGACGGGACGGAGAACGTCGGCGCTCGTCGAACTCGTCGACGTCTATCCGACTCTCGTCGAATTGGCCGGTCTGCCGCCGGCGAGTGGGGAGAATCTCGATGGCGTTTCTTTGGCTCCTTTGTTTAGGAATCCCAACGGGACGGTGAAAGATGTCGCGCTTTCGCAGTATCCGAGATGCAATCCCAATCCGGACGCGTTTCCCAATAAGTGTCTTAGTATCAATCGCACGCGGTTTGATTTTATGGGGTATAGCATGCGTACGGATCGGTATCGATATACAGAGTGGGTGCGATGGAATGGGACCGAGCTGAGACCGGAATGGTCGGAGAATATTGGAGTTGAGCTGTACGATCACCAGGGCGATACGGAGAATGACTTTGACGCCTACGAGAACGTGAATATTGCTGAATCGCAGCCCGATCTTGTCAAGGAATTCAGTTCCAAATTGCACGAGCTTTTTAGTAAGTGACTTCTTACCAGCTCGAGTTCTGGAATGTCTGCTGTAGTCTGTATCACGTGCATATGCAAATTGAGATTCGTTCTCCTGTTGTTAGGTTCAACGACAAGTCAGAAAAGGAGTCGGCGTGGATGACGCTAACGTGGTTTGTTTCGTAGCGGCATCAGAACGGGTTTTGCGGCTTCAGATTCCTTAGCAGAACGGTGGCGCGCTCCTTGTATGTACCGTACGTACATCAATTAAAAGATATTTTAACTAATTAATTTATTTATTAAGTGAGCGAATTTTCCGTTTCCGGAAATTTACTTTGAATTGGTTTCAAGAAACCATGTCAAAAGTTCAAAATGATGCAATAGGAAACGTGACTGCTAATATCGTTATGCATTTTATAAGGTCTTCCGTCAGTTTTGTTTTTTCTCAAGGAGAAGCTGCACTGTTTCCGTTATTGAATCTTTGAATTTTGGCTTGACGAATTTTGCTATCATTCTCAGGGATTCTATTAGGTGAGAATTAATTTTTTCCCTCTTCACTAATGGAAAGGAGAGCAGGACTTGAAGAAGAGATGACGCAGCTGATAAGTCGGCTTCAATCTCTTCAATCTCGATTTGTGACGACACGCTTGTCACATAGTCCGATACAATAGGCAAAACTAAGCTCGACGAGTCAGCTATAGAAACCATTGAACAGTGACGCATAAACTTGAAAGTTAGTAGTATTTATTACTTATCGCCTTCACGCTAGTTTCTGTTGTTGTTAAAAAGTGTAGCATTGTGACAAAAATCCCAGCACGCGAATGGTCAGATTCCCTACTGAAAAGGTTTTCACAAAACTCGTGTCGCATGTCTAGGCAAGGGATACCTGACTTGTGTGAGGGCTTCGCACATGGCTCTGATACATTGCTCGTGATTAGCCATGCTATCCACGAGAGAGTCGTCCATGTCGAAGCCGTCATTTATTAGGTTGCCACAAGCAACCAAGAGTTCAACTAACAATTGATGTTCTGCACTTTACATTGTAATCAATATACATACCATTTAACGAACTCTCCAATATGAAGAGCAAATGATCCTGATTTTGACGATTTTGTAGCTCGCTTAGCCAACGCGAACCAACTTCTTTATCGTACAAACACGTACGAAACAATCTATAATGAGTGTTGCTGAAAAATTAGCCAAACTTAATTAAATAAACGTTATGACCTAATTGCTTCAAGTAGAGTAGGCGGATCGCCACAACCCAAAATCGATGTCAATTTAGAACTAGTTATAAATTAAGTTGACGATGAACTGTAATGACGTAAAACTGCGTGTCTTTTGCTACCTACATTTCTAATGATATTTCTTTGCACGCCGAAGGAATACAAGCCATATTGCCTAGTATTCCCACGCAAATTTCCTACATGGGCGTAATAAGACTGATATTTTTTTCATTCGTTCTCTTGCGCGTCATTGAATACCTTTAGACGCGGCTTCGATGTAGTGTCTATAACTTTCATAGTCACTTCGATGGCGTCGAACTGGAGCAGAAACTCTACGACGTCCTGTACAGCGGTAATTTTCAAGAAAACAGATTCGTCTTCGTAGTTCTCACTTTATCTGTAGCCGAATCCCACAGCTGGCATAAAGAATCTTCGAGATCGGCTTCGAGGTCCGAAGAATCGGCCTCTTCTCGAGCCAGACGCATCAATACGCGCAAAATCCAGCGCTTAGAGTAGACCGTATCGCCAATTGCTTCCTTTTCTGCAGTTTCTTCTCTTGTTTCGTGTGCTGGCGGCGACGGATTTCGAAATTTTTCTTCCTCAGCGGCCATAGCATACGGGGTTTCGACAGACAAAAATGGGTCTGTTTCAGCACGGATTCTAGAGTAAACAGTGGCTTCTGTGGTTGGTTTTCTTGCGCAGTTTGCGAGTGGGATGCTCGTCTGTTCAAGCACGGTTCAAGCGCTACAGTAAAGCAGATTTTATCGTTCGATTTTGAGGCTAAGAGCTTTGCTGTTTAGACAAAGTCGCATTTATGTAACGCTTGTGGCGAAACTTTCGCTTGTGTACCCTCCTGAATCGCAGTCAGTAGGGTAGGATACATTTGGCCTCCTTCCATAATTTGCAGAATAAGAATTTTAGTTTTTTTCGCGGATTTTACTGACGACGAAACCCACTACAGTACCACTTGTACCACTGAAATTATTTTGTCGAGCGGGCGAAGTTCATGACCACGCCTGCTCATGCATACCGCGGGCGGAGCCTGGTACCTCCTCCTCACGTGTTGATACTCACGTGAAATCTTCTTGCGCTGGCAAGTGTGGTGCAGAAGTGTGGTGCAATCTGCAAGTTTGAGCCATGTTGGGACGCAACGTAATCACTTTGCTAGCTCTGATAGGTACGACAAGGTGATTTGAAAGGGGTGTGGGTGGGGTCGGGTGATATAGTTGTTTACCAACTTTAGCGGCTTGCACTCATTTACGTTGGGCCAGTGCAGCGACGCCGCCAAAGGCTTGTCTGTCGAGCGAATTTATTTGCACAACGAGCGGCACGTGCCTTGCCAGCTCTAAACGTTGCAACGGCGTCGTCGATTGCAACGACGGATCAGACGAAAATTGCTGTAAGTTTTTGTATTTAATCGAACGCGAAAGCGAGCGTTTAGGAATGAGCGATTTTTTTAGTTAGTTGTTTATGCTAGGAGTCCCCGCAACTTTTAATTTCATTAATATCCAACCTCGCTCATTGGCTTATAACGGTCATCGAGTTAGATCTATACACGTGCTTCGATTTTTCTGAGCGACTCGTTCTCCTTCTTTTTAGGCAATCAAAACAGCAACTCGGGCAAAAAGTTTGTCCTGGGATTTATTCCGAATTTGTACCACTCTTCAAATCTCGTCTTTTTTCTGACGTCCGACAAATCTCTAAACTATTCTGTCAGCTGTCCGGGTCAAAATTGGCAAAAAACAGGTTCACTGAAAGCAAACACGCTAGTCAGCGTAGTTCCTCCTCGTTCCTACGCAATGCGACTTGGATTGAATGGCAATAACGGCTTTCTCATCACATCTACTGAAGACATGGTCGTGTACGGCCTGAATCAAGCTCCGTATATCACCGATGCTTTTCTCGCCCTTCCTACGTACATCCAGCGATATGAATACGTCGTCTCGTCGTACAAAACGCGGAGTAGTAGTCCGAGCGTTTTCGGAGTGGTTGCTATCGAAGACACAACAACGGTGACCGTTTTGGCTCCATTTACCTTGAATGACGGCTCCAAGTCATACGCATCTAACAAGAACCACTCCTTTGTTCTCAATAGCATCAAAACGGCTCTTTTCAAAGCGGACGACGTGACGGGAACTCGAGTCTTCTCAGACAAAATAGTCTCCGTCTTTGCCGGACACGAATGCGCCAACGTTCCTTCCAATATCGGCGCGTGCGATCATCTCGTCCAGCAGATTCCGCCCGTCGCCACGTTGGGTCGTCGCTACGCTACGGCGCCGCTGGCGACGCGAACCGCCGGCGACATCTTTCGTGTCGTCGCCGCTCACGACGGCACCGACGTCACCGTCGACGGCAAGGTCATCAAGTCGGGTTTGTCGGCGGGAACGTATCACGAGTTCAAGGGATCGTCGTCGTCCTATTTGTCGGTCGAGACGTCGAAGCCGGCGATGTTCGTGCAGTACGCGCAGGGAAGTCAGGCCGATCGCGTTGTCGCCGATCCGTTTATGCTTATCATGCCGCCGATTGAGCAATTTCGCGATCGTTACACCGTCAGCACGCCGGCCGCTAAGCCCGTCGCTTTTAATAATTTCGTTGGGCTTATTGTTCCCGAGGGACAAGAGCAAGGCATTCGTCTCGACGATCAACCGTTGCCTAAAGCGACGGTGTGGAACGATATTACCGGTCAGAAACTCAAGGGGGCGACGTTGAAAATTGCGATAGGGACTCACACGATTCATCACATTTTGCCTGTCGTCAAGTTCGGCCTTATCGTCTACGGATTTGCGAATTACGATTCGTACGGTTATCCAGGCGGACTTCAGCTTCAAGCTGATTGCTCAGTAAAGCCCAAATCATCAGGTGTCCGCTAAGAGATTACTGTGTACTACTGTCATGTAAGGAATATTTCTTATTTAGATGTTAACGAATGCGCCACGAACAATGGACGCGGTCCTTGCGATCACTATTGCAACAATACGTACGGATCCTTTCAATGTTCTTGCAAAGACGGCTTCGTCCTCGAACCCGATCTCCGCACGTGCGGCAAGTCGCTCATCTCGTGTTCGTGCGCCAACAACGGTATCTGTCGCAAGGGTGGTTTCTGCGAGTGCCGTCTCGGCTGGGGCGGCGTCAACTGCACCGAGCCCCGATGCAATCTCGTGAACAACTGCAGCGGACGAGGTAAATGCGTCGCTCCGAATAAGTGCGATTGCGCGCCCGGTTGGTCCGGTTTCGGTTGCGCTGTCGACACGTGCCCCCAGTATCAGTCGTGCTCGGCGTGCGTCTGCAACGAGCACTGCGGCTGGTGCGACACGACGCGTCGTTGCGTTCGAGGCGACGGCGATGGACCGAGCGACGCGTTGATGTCGTGTCCTGCGTGGTTTCCTCACGCGTGCGTCGCCGTCACGAGCGGACAGGGTGACCTTCCAGTATTGAGCCAATTCTCGGTTCACGTCAAGGTCATCAACTGCGACGCTTCGTGCGGACTGTCGTCGGTTCTATTTCGCGGGAATTCTGTTCGCGTCTACGGCACGAAGGCTTGGTGCAGTCGTCGTAAGCGAGCGTGCGTCGAATACTATAATTGTTATCAGAAGTCTCAGTCAATTCGGTGTCCGGTGAATAATCAACGTGCCGTTGCTTGCAGAGTGTTTACGGATCAACGCTGCGCAGCCGGTCGACCGCCGATTTCTCTACCGGCTCTACCGCCTGCGACTCCAACACCCATGATTCCCACAACACTGTCGCCTCCCGTTATCGGTGGAGGCGGCGGCGGCATTCCCGGAGCAGTTATATGTAAGAATGCTATAAATTTGAATTCTCGAGTTATTCATTGATAGTCAGCGTGCTGGTTTTTCCGCACGATAATAGCCTAAATTTGTATACGTACTGTAGAAGGTATTTAAATTATCAGACGAATTTACTATATATTTTACTTGGTAGCCAGACTAGACAAATGCTTACTGATATTATTTTTACATAGCCGTTCTAACTCCGCTGAACCTTCACTTTCACATCTATTGCGCAACGGGCGAAAAAATGTCGAATTGGGACGGGTACGGATGCTGGTGCGATCAATCGTCCTACGACGTTGATCTGTCTCCACGTCTGCCAGTCGACGATACGGACAAATGCTGCTTCAGTCACAAGGTGTGCTACGACAAAGCGCCGGACAACTGCGATTGTCATTCAACTTCTTATGGAGTCTACTCGCCAACATGCGCCAATTGGAAACTTCAGAACGGCTACTGCGACGAGGTGTTCAAGCTCAATCGCTCGGACACGTGCCGCAAACACTGCTGCGAGTGCGACTATCAAGCTTCGCAATGCCTGCGACGGAATCGAGCAACGAAAAGAGACGATCTCTGGCGCAGGTGGGTGAGCACAGACAAAGGACAGTGTACGAAGACTTGCGGAAGCGAACCAGGCTGCTCTTGTGACAGAGGTACGAATAGTTGTGTTCTGCTTGTGGACTTATAATGACAAATATGCTCATCGTTCTTAGACTGCTCGGGTCACGGAGTGATGACGGGGGCTGGTCGAGACTCGTTCTGTTTGTGCTTTCCCGGCTGGGCAGGAAAGTGCTGCGACCAGGCGGACTGCTCGTGCCGACACAGTAATGGTTTGGAGTGCTCGGGTAATGGCCTGTGCAAGGCGGCAGTTGGCGATGGAAATCCATCGTGCAGTTGCAAAAGAGGTTGGACGGGTGCGTGCTGTGAGAGACGAAATCCGATACGTTGCTGGGGCGATCCTCACTGCTCGACCGCCGATGGTAGGTGCATGTTATTGTCGGGATTTTCATCTGAGACTTATATTTCTGAAGGCCGATCATTTGACTACATGGGAATTGGAGAGTTTTGGGCCTGCCGTAGCAAAAAGAATGACTTTGGAGCTCAGTTTCGCCTATTCGGGTATAGATCCGTATCACTAACTGGAGGCGTAGCACTGAAAACTGGCGACTTCTCGACGAGCGTGCTCACAATTGGCACCAAAAACAGCGGCGACACTCTACCGAGAATACACTGTAAAAACAGAACTCACTTGAACGCGATTTTGGCGTTAGCTCAGCACCGAACGGATATAACCCTCAAAGTGTTTCGAAAGGCTGGGCCGTTTGTGTTACGCTAACACCAAATTTGGTTCAGTGTAGCGCAAATGAATGCATGCATGATCAAAGTTGGGGCGGGATGTTCTGCAAATACAGTACTTGAAAGGACGGTTTGCGTTTTCCCTTAGTATCATAATTGAGTTTCAACTAAACGCTTTCTCCGTGAACGGTAAAGACAGTCAAATAATTTTTGCCCTTTTCTGACGAGTTCCGATTGAACACCAAGAGAATATCGCATCCGTTGAGTTGGTAGGCGCGGCTTTACTATTCGGTGACAATGCACGAAAAATTTGCTTGGCTAGAAGGTAGTTACTAAAATATTTGGCTTATGAGCTTGCGCAGATTGGCACTGAACCTCGTGCAAAGGTGTGACATAGTTCGCCATCGGAGCTCCTTACAACTGTAAGATATACTGCGTGCATGCTCTCCGAACGGCGATACTTGGTAGCTTTTTGATATATCTACCGTCCAAGTTTCTTTTCTAATCGTTCTACGCGTCCCGAGTTACATGATTAGGCGAAAGTAGCGTTTACAGCGCTCATGTCACTAATACGCGTGCCTAATGGTCTGTAAGAGCGTCCGATCTAACCCGTTTGCCTGGCTGTGACGTGGCGGATCGCTCCAGCGGACCAAAAAAGGTTTTCTTACACCTTAGTTCACGCATGCCGCATGCTAATTCGGCTTCTGGAGCCTCCGATCTAACCCGTCTGATGGCTGTGACGTGGCGGATCGCTCCAGAGGGCCAAAGAAACACTTGCTGTTTTGTGTGGGCATACCCCATGCTAGTTAGGCTACTGGAGCATCCGATCTAACCCGTCTGCTTGGCTGTGACGTGGCGGATCGCTCCAGAGCGCCAAAGAAACACCTGCTGTTTTTTTGTGGTCATACAGCATGTTAGTTAGGCTGCTGGAGGTTCCGATTAAACCCGTCTGCCTAGCTGTGACGTGGCGGATCGCTCCAGCGAACAGAAAAAATTAACTTACGCATACCCATGCTAGTTAGGCTTCTGGAGCATCCGATCTAACCCGTCTGCTTGGCTGTGACGTGGCGGATCGCTCCAGAGCGCCAAAGAAACACCTGCTGTTTTTTTGTGGTCATACAGCATGTTAGTTAGGCTGCTGGAGCTTCCGATTAAACCCGTCTGCCTAGCTGTGACGTGGCGGATCGCTCCAGCGAACAGAAAAATTAACTTACGCATACCCATGCTAGTTAGGCTTCTGGAGCATCCGATCTGGAGCATCCGATCTAACCCGTCTGCTTGGCTGTGACGTGGCGGATCGCTCCAGAGGGCCAAGGAACACCTGCTGTTTTTTGTGGTCATACAGCATGTTAGTTAGGCTGCTGGAGCTTCCGATTAAACCCGTCTGCCTAGCTGTGACGTGGCGGATCGCTCCAGCGAACAGAAAAAATTAACTTACGCATACCCATGCTAGTTAGGCTTCTGGAGCATCTGATCTAACCCGTCTGCTTGGCTGTGACGTGGCGGATCGCTCCAGAGGCCAAAGAAACTCCTGCTGTTTTTTGTGGTCATAGAGCATGTTAGTTAGGCTGCTGGAGCCTCCGATCTAACCCGTCTGCTTGGCTGTGACGCGGCGGATTGCTTTAGCGGACCGTAAACGTTCCTCTTCCGGTTTAGTTTACGCATACTGCATTCTGACTGCTGCTGACGCCTCTGACTAGTAAACTGAAAATTTTTTATTGTTTAATTGCGCATGCCGCATTCTAGTTAGGCTGCTGGAGCTTCCGATTAAACCAGTTTGCCTAGCTTAGACGCGGCGAATTTCTTCAATGAGCTGTTAGCATGCAATGATTGTTTAGGCACACCGCGTTCACCCTGTATATAGGCTGCTAGAGCAACCGATTTAATTAACTCGTCTGTCGTTTGGCTGCAAAGTGGTGGAGTTTAGAATAAATGCACTACTGTACTTGGCAAAAGATTTCTAATTTTAGCTACAAGCTTCCTTGTATGACTGACCACGCAATGTCAAACGGAGGCACTTCCCATTAACTCTTTTGGGTAATTTCGTGGCTGCAATGGATTCTAATATCAGTTCCATAAGAGTATGTGCATGAGAAACATTCAGCATTTTTTGATGAACTAGTTATGAGTTAATTTTTATGCTCCTTGATAGGTCACAAATTGTAACTAATAAAGATCGCTTTACCATAATAATTTTAAATTAAAGGACTGAATATCCGTGCATAGAGAGTAGCAAAAAAACGCCGTGAATGTTTGTGAATTTATAGGTAAAGTTATGCTTCGTAATAACGACGCGCAAATTTACCCACACCCTTGGGTAGGCTTGCTGGGGGCTCACGCATGCACATCATCAAACCAAGGCGGCTAATAATTCAAATTCACAAAAATATGTTGCAATTAATCTTTAATGAGGTTTACGTAGCCGTTAACACAGGATTGGCATAGCCTTTGGACGTGTTCAGAAAGAACTTTCGAATAGGTAAGCAAGCACCTCCCGGCTTATTCACAGTGCCTTCTAAAGCGTTATCGCAACACTAAAAGTTGGTGACTCTACAACACTGCGCCTAAGGTTACTTTGAGCCAAAGCTAAGGTTAGAATAGTTGCAGTGACTGTAACCTCGAAATTGTGTTAGCACAGCACCTTCAGTTTTAACAGTGTAAGGTAATTTATTTAGAAATGCAGATCATCTCTGTTTACGGTAAAGAAAGCGCTGACACTAGACGCTACTTGCCTCAATGCAGAATTAAAAGTCTTGTATTTGAGTTACCTTTCTTTTCTTTTAGAACGAATGGCACTTTGCTTTCCTCTGACTGGTCTAAGTATCCGATGACGTACGATGTGACGCCCGACATCAAGCTCTACGTTAAACCAAGACGATCGGGCGGCTCCGTCGTTGATCTCGTCTTCCAATTCTCTTCTGGTGTCGTTTATTCGGTTCACGTGCGATACTCCGGAGGAATTGGCCGACAGTACGTGGATACGGAGTTTGGCATAACACCCGCGTTTTATAATGCGACTGAAGGCCTCTGCGGCATCATGGACAACGATGTGAGAAACGATTTTACTGGACCCGCCGGTAAAATCTATTCCAAACCAAAAGATTTCGGCGATTCTTGTATGGAGAATTTTTGAGTGTTTATCCTTCGTTGATGCGTTTTTTTGTTAGGGAAAGTGAAAGGCAGCGGGAAATGGACTCGCGAGTGGTCCTGGCTCAACTCGAATTTTCATCCAAATGACCCAATGGACGGCGCCTATACAAACCCGTTTCATGTTGGGGGCGGAAGCGTTGGCCAGTTGCCTGCTAATGACAAGAAGGCAAGGTTATAAGAATTTGTTAACTGGGATGTGACTCGTCGTCGATCAGGTCGCCGAAGACAAATGCAAAGCTCTTGGCCTTGCCGGCGCTCTTTTGCAGGGCTGCATTTTAGATCGAGGTCTAACAGGCGATGACGATATGCTACAGGCACCCATTCTTCACCAAGGTAAGAAAGACTTTTTGTCTTGCGTTTTAAGTCACACTATCATTTCTTAGGCAAGTGTCCAAATCAGTGTTCTAATCGTGGTTCCTGTATTAACGGAAAGTGTCAATGCGTCGGTACTTGGTCTGGAGACGATTGCAATACCGGTTGCTCTAATATGCGACAACGATAAACGCATTATTTTCAGTGTTCACGTATAGGTGGCTGTGTTAACTGTCCGGCAAACAGTCAGTGCATAAACGGATTTTGCGAATGCAATGTTGGATACTACGGAAAGAAATGCGACCAAGGTATTCTGTCACATAGCAAAGGCGTTGTACGAACATTGTCTGATGCTCATAGCTTTGTGCACCGGCGTGAGAGACTGTTCCGCGCACGGCAGCTGCATTAAACCGGATGTATGCAGCTGTAATCCAGGCTACACTGGAGCGGACTGCCGCAGGAAAGCCGTTTGTTTGCACGGCTGTTCTGGTAGTGGAATCTGTCTGGGAAACGAAAAGTGCCTGTGCAACGTTGACTGGACTGGAAGCAAGTGCGATGTGCGTTCTTGTGAAAGTCTGCAGTTTTGTTCAGGTAAATGTAGTTGGAAGATAAAAAAATACTGGCTTAGAAATTCTTTTTTGGTCAAGGTAATGGCAAGTGCCTGAATGGGACATGCGAATGCTTGCCAGGATGGGAGGGTTCCGCATGTGACCAGTACTCTTGCGACGATCTCAATGACTGTAACGGCAACGGGGACTGCACAAACGACAGTGTCTGTTCCTGCTACGCCGGCTTCACTGGGCCGGCGTGCACGCTGAAGACCGTCTGTCCTTCGGTGTCCAACTGCAGTGGAAACGGAATTTGTCTGAACGAAACAAAGTGTCAATGCTACAGCGGCTACTACGGTGACACGTGTGAAAAGTTTGAATGCACAAAGGGTTGCTCGGGACGCGGAACTTGCGAAGCGCCGGAGACCTGCTCATGCATTCTGGGCTGGACCGGCTTTGATTGTTCAACGCCATCGTGCGAACAGCTGCACTACTGCTCAGGTTTTATAATCTTAGAGAAAGCTTTCTTGATTTACCGTTATAGCATTTGCCTTTACGTAGGACACGGGCGGTGTGCTGGAGTGAATTATTGCGAATGCGACGACAATTGGACGGGAACTCTGTGCAATATTTTCACGTGCAATTCGAATAATCGTAGTGGAAACTGTTCCCACCACGGAAATTGTTCGACACCCGGTCAGTGTTCTTGCGATAAGGACTATTGTGGAAACGATTGCGAGTATAAAAGTAAGTCTCGGCACGTGTGCATCTAATGCTTTTGCGAATAATCAACGATTTTTGCATAAGTCCGCGACGAGTGCCGATTATCGAATCCGTGTAGCCACATTTGCACCGATACGTGCGAGTCGTTCAGGTGCTCTTGCCCCGACGGTTATCAGTTGGGACAAAACGAAAGGACGTGCACGGGTCTGCATTAGCTTTATTGGCGTTGTGTAATTTGATCGAGTCTATTTATGTCATAGACATCGACGAATGCGATAGCAAAGCCTATTCGTTTCGACTCAACAACTGCGAGCAGATGTGCGTTAACACGATGGGTTCATACAACTGCCGTTGTAAGAAGGGCTACTCTCTCGCCAAAGACAAAATCTCGTGCCAGGGTACGATTTCACCTGGCAAAGTACGTACCACTGATGTAAAGATTTTTTGTTTCAGATACTGACGAATGCAGTGACGGCTCTCACAACTGCGAACAGCTATGCAAGAACACAATATCGTCGTTTATCTGCCTCTGTAGGCCCGGCTTTGTCCTCGGCAAGGACGGCGTTTCCTGCATTGGTATGCTCTCTTTTAATTCTATTACAAAACGTGAAGCTATGTTCTTATTCGAATCAGATGTGAACGAATGCGGCCTAGACACCCACGACTGTGATCAGATTTGTCTAAATAACGAAGGATCGTATTCTTGTGGCTGTGAATCAGACTACCTTCTCGCCGCGGATAAAAAGTCGTGCGATGGTAAGTCATTCAAACGTAGATATTGCCTTCAACGAGAACAATCTAGAACCCCCGACTGCCGCTGATCAGCTTGTTGCGGACGGCCTAGTCAACGTTACGTTGCGAAATAAGACGGAAGATGAGGTGCAGTCCGCCTGTTTAGGATTGCTTTTCTATAGTTGACAGAGTCTCTTTGCAGTTTATGGAGCTTAAGAAGAACTTCTCAAAACGCGTCAAAGATGCGGCGAATAAGTTCTGTCCTGGCTCGTTAGTGCCGGTTGAAGATTGCTCGTTGTACGTCGTTCAAACGTATAATTTAATTTTTCACACGACGCGTTCTTGTTTGAAGGGACGATTATCTGCTGTTTGTTCACATCTACGACTACGCTTTCTTTGAGGGAGACGTGGTCGTCGTTTTCTACGTCATGGTTTACGGCACGAAAACGTTTCACATTGAAGTTCTACCCGCTCATGTGCTCGCAGATATTGTGGAAGAAAATAAGCAAGACTTCGATGAAGAAATGGTCGATATCGGACCATTTTATGTTGCACTGGTTGGAGGAACTTTCCAGCCGACTGAAATTTCTCCAACAAATGAAAAAACCACCACCAGTAGCAGCAGCCATTTTTTTACGTCAGCGGTTTTTGCTGCTGTCGTTGCTTCGTCCGTTGGAGCTATTTCACTTCTGATTCTCATTTTTATCACGGTTTGGTACTGTTTTCTAAAGAGGTACGGTCGAATGCGTCTATATTCTTCACGTTATCTGCTCACCTTTTGTTTGCTTGTAGTAAATCAAAAGCACCCCATTCCAGCTCTGGTCATGGTCGGAAAGGAAACTTTGATGTAGGCGAAATGCCATCGTTTAGTCAGTCTGGCCACGTGAGAGGAATGGCAGTAGCTAATCCGGTTTTTCAAATGGAGTAGGCTTCCGAGAAAGGACCCGTTGTCAATGTTTCAGTGTTATGATTATGTCTTCTCTTGACTGCTATCCTTATTTGTTCTTTCTAGTTGTTCTTTCTTAGTTGTCTTGTCACAGTTATAAAAATTGGTTTTTGCTGGTGAGCGCGTCAGAATTAGAAGAGGTTGGAGGGAGAGATAATTATTCCACCTCCTACCTAATCTACACACATACGGGAGTCCACGAACAAAATAGCAAGCGAGAAGAAGAGCTTCGGCGTCTGAAATGAAGACCCAAGAAGTCGATTTCTGCTTTTGCAGTGTCTCGTCTTCATCTGCTGGCGGCGACGGATTTCCTCCTTCGCCAAGACGCATTGCTGCTGTCCGTTTTCTTCTCTCGAAGCGGCTTTGCCGCCGTGCGTCTATTCTATAGCTGGTATACTCAGCTGCTTCGCATTGCAGTGCATTGTCTGATCGATCGCTAGATCTAACAATGTGTACGTAGCAGACGCACGTCTCGGATTCTCGGATCAATCACCTAATTTTCACTCGTCATTTAGGTTGCATCCAACCGTGCGTTGCGCTGAACTCTTCTTCGGTGCGACTACCGATAAATCACACGATGATCAGTTTTTGATCAATCGGTCATGAACTGGCAAATGTTTCTGCATCTGTAGCCGGATAGCTGCACGTGATCATTCCCCATCTTCGCGAATGCGGACGAGACGTATTTGATCTAAAACTGTCGGCACTCAGAATAAGCGGAGCAGCTCTTCTGTGTCGTGCAGCGAAGCCACTCAAGAGTTCGAGAGCGCGGAGGACGTAGAGAATCGTATGAGTGTGTGCTTACCTTCGCATTACGTAGGTAGTCTAATGCAGGAAACGGAAGCATACTTTGCCAAAAGTTCAAGGAGGTGGGTTAATTAACGTTACTCTTGCGTCGCCAATCGCAAAGAGGACGGCGCTGTTTGCTTCCTTCGTTGGAAATTGATGTGACAAACTTTATATGTACTGACTGACGCCGCCTTCAGCCAAAGCCAGGACTTTGAACCTTGCAACGTGCAAACGTAAGGCGGCGAAATGACGCGCGTGTTGTAGCGAATTCAACTGTTTCACCATCGCCTACGTCTGGTAATGACGCCTTCGCTGCAAACGACTTCCTCGCCTACCGGTGAAGAGCCTTTGTCTACTCCGTCCGGTACTAATTATACTGTATATAACATTAGCGCATATATATCTTGAATCGCACGTGCTGCTCTTCTATCCCGTATGCTCGAAGAATCGTCTGGAGTATTCTGCCTTGTGGCGGGCCTGTAGCGATCGTACGGCGAGTTCCTAGTAAGTGCAGCGCCTCTAATGTCGTTCACGAATCTAATCGCTCTTGTTTCCTGCAGCAGGAACCCGCAGCGATCCATTTGCAAGGTTTGCGCCGCTGTCGGGGCGAGACAACGCCAGATCGCGTTTGCTGCATTACAGTCGACATTGTAGCTGGTCTCCTAGGTATCGTAGACGTTATGGAAACCGAGTGCGCGAGGTAAATCATTGAAAAGTAGTCTGTAGCACCAATCCGGGGCAGCCCATCGAGCTTGAGGATCTAGTGACAGATAGCTAGAAAGCAAAGTTGAAGGTAAGACTGTTCGAATCGTCACAAAAAATTGCGTTTTTCTAGGCTCGCCTAAGGACAATCGGACGAGGCAGATGAAGAGCTTTCCGATGTCGCCATTCACCTCCGGGCCCCGAGGTGACTAAATAAAACCGGCCCAACTCGAGCCAGAGAGGTTAAACGCGGCGCAAACGCAGGGGATTCAATCCCCTACTCCAGTGGCACGAGTGATAACCTGCCACCCCACTTGGGCAAGACGCGGTGGGTGACAATAGCGGTCCACCTGTGCCTTGGTACATAAAGGCACCCCCGGGACAGATGGGTCACTGTCTCCCCGAAATGAGGGCCTGGGTGAAGGGCCCTCTCATTGAAAGACGCCAGGGAGGACGCTAGTTTTTCTTTTGCAATACTTCCGGGTTAGTTCCGGGTTTATTTGAAATAAAAATACATAGCTTCGCTACGTGCTCAATTCGCGGGCAGTTTTTGATGACGGGTCTTGCCCGGGACCCCGGACTTCGCGAAGTGCACCACGCGAATTCTACTTGCAAGCGCGCGCGCAACTTTCACGAAAAAACAGGGCTGGTGATTATACAGGAGATGAAAGGATTTTTTGACAATGGTCACATTTTGAACTGATACAGTGCCAGCGGGGTCTTCGACGATCTCCGGGCTTTCTCTGATGTCCTCCAAATTCCACAACGAGTACGAATAGGAAAAATTGACGCGAAGATGTTTGGCTGGTCCTTCATGTTCGAGCATTTCTTTGATCGCTTCAGAAGAAGACGTCTGAACGAGGGACGTTTCTCAGGATCAGCAAGCCCAGCATTGACACATCATTTTATAGCTAACGTGATCACTCTACTGTACGTAAAAAATAAAAGACTCACAGTTGATCTGAGCAATTCTTCGGACACGATAGACGATGTCCATTGCGTATGTGTGAAAGAAGATCCTTACTCGAAATAGACGGATAAGGAAAATTGCCTGTAAAATCAAAGATAGCAGGACAACATATCATCAAGGTCTCACATACCAAGAGTGCAAATTTCCCACATGACCACTCGAAAAAACCATCTACAAAAAATTTGAATTCTCGTTTATTATTGATTCATTTTATCTCTTACGTCGCTTTGTTTGGTGAAGTGGCGATCGCTGATCGCCTCAATCGACATCCAACGAAAGGGAAGTCGTCTCGTCGTTTTCTGCGGATAGATGCCGTCGTTGTGAACGACTCTCGTCAATCCGAAATCAGACACTTTGACGAGTTTGTCCTCCAAGACGAGAACGTTTCGACAAGCCAAGTCGCGATGAACGAGACCCTTCCCAGTCAAATATTCCTAATAGATACCCTGGGTCTTCCTCTCTTGAGATAACTGAGTAGGTCTCCGTGAGGAGAATAATCAACCACAATACAGACGGGATGGCATCTTGTTATGCATCCAAGCATGCTGACAATATGCTTATGCTTTCCAATACGTTTCATCAGCTTGATTTCTTCCATCAAATCAACCAGATGCTCACGTGTCCCATTCTCTAAACAGAAAACCCTATTAGCAAAAACCAATAACCTATTAATTAATCCATACCTTTCAACATCTTACAAGCGACGATTGTTTTGATTTTGCGTTCGCTGCTTCGACGCCGACTCAAGAGCCGATGATCGTCCAAGCTCATATTTCTCCGCGACGTCGACAGCGGTCTCATTCCACTGATTTCCGCCTTGAGTACGACGCCAAACGGCCAAAGAAGCCCTCGCCGATGACGTCAAGAAGCGTCATATCGTTCGGCTTGATTTCCCATGCATCCGGCGCGTCGACGAAATCGAAAACAGGCGGTTCGAGCTCCGACGGCGAAAAGGCTATCGATTCCAAATGACGATACTCTTTCGTACTGTGACGTCGCTCGCGATAGATGGCAATGAGGAAGACGAGCACGACAAAAAGAAAAGACGAGAAGATGATGGGTAGAGTAAAAACGAGATGAGAATGATCCAAGGGATCATTACCACATGGAGACGTCGTCGAACCTTGATAATGACAGTCTACTTATTAGAAGATTGCATGCGTTTTCTTACAGGGAACGAACACTTGCTTCTTCTCGAGCTGCATGACGATCTCCTTTGTCATCTTTCACAAAAAACTAAACAGGAGCTTATAAAAAAATTTTTAGGGGTCTCTCTGAGAAGAGATACCGTTATTGTGACGTTTGTGCAGAGACGCTGCAACGACTGATCCAGGTTTTCGTCTTTGGTTAACGTCTTCTCTCGCCGTTGTCGCTTTCGACGCTCAGCCACATATCCATTTTATTTTAAACTTGATGTTGAGCTGAGCGATGTCGCTTTTCCAATTGATGCTGTGAAATTCTTGAACGGCTGAAAAAATTTCTCACAAATCTATTATATACACACATGTTTAATTTTTAAATCTATTGATTCTCATGCTTACCCTTTTGATAAGAATTTCTTGTCTTGTTGTACTTCACTCTCGTATATTGCGTTCCGTTTTTACCATAGGCGTCGACTCGGAATTCATAGTCCGTATCGCATTCCAATTCGTCAACAAGTCGACGAATATCAACAGTCGTTTCCTAAAGGAAACTAAGAATCTAATTATCTTATAAGTGATTGTTTTACTAGCTGAGTTTCCAAAGGCTTCCACTTCGGACTCCCTGCTTTTGCGATGAAAGGCAAATAGACAATATCCTGACTACTATTTCCCCAAGGAGGATCCCAGCGCAGAATCGAGTCGTCGTCTAACCGCAGACTATTATCGCTCACTGAGAAAAAAACCGCGATAAATAAATAAAGAAAGACACATATCCGCTCCGCGGTGTGCCGCACTTCCTCGCCAAATAGTAGTCGCGGCGTCGTCGCGAAATTGCATAATGAACCGCAAACGTCGCCGGCGGCGGCGGATGTGGTTTTGTTATTCTAAACCGGTTCTGACGTTAAAAGCATCCATTTGATGAATACGCCAACGTTTCCTCACTTCCTTGCACGCTTCCGTGCAGAAATTCGTGCACTGAGAAAAACGACTTTTCGTTCGGCGTCTTGCATGGAGAGGAGTTGGACTCGGCTAGAAAAGAAAACAATGAAGCCGCAGCCTTTTTTCGTTCAATATGCACGAAAAGCCGCGATAAGAATAGAAAAGGGTGCGCTTCTGCTCGAGGGCCCTCTCCTTGCTTCTCCTACCTCGTCTGTACAATCTGTTTTGTTCTATAGGCAATAGGCGATGCATTGCGTCTGCTTTTCGGCTGTCTCGATGACAAGGAGGCGTCCACGTAGGCATTCGCGATAACGGCAGCAAAGGCTAAGGTGAGCCAGAGCCGTGGCATCGTGTAGGTACCTACACGGATACTAGAAGAAGGCAGGGGGGGTTGTGCGCTACCGCGCGCTAGAGACACACCTCTTTTTAAAAGTCGTTTCTTTCTGCTCTAGCAGCAGAAACCAATACAAACACCAATTCGATGAGATGCTTTTGAAGGTAGATTACGGCGTGTGGGATTTTGGTGACGTCCACTGGCTTCTTGCGCGACTTACCACCGTCTCCCTTTTTCCGCGTCTACTGCCTAAACCGTGATTGTTCTGCTTTCGCTTTTCTGCTGAATGTCTTTCTACTGCCTGTCTAAAAGTGGTCGATTTTTGATTCACAGTCCTACTCGTCTTCTAGTAGGCTTTCTTCAATGACGACGAATTTTAGGCACCAGAAGCAGACTCGGAAAGTGCCTAGTGCAAATATCCTAGTAGCTTAGATCTTCTTTGCCACTTTAGGACTTCGGGCGGCAAAAAAAGCGTCGTCGGGCGCTAGAGAATCGAGTCCTCACGTGCAGTTTCCGGCTACTAGATGAGCTACATCTGCTCTCCTCCACACTGACCACAGCTGCTTATTTGGACAAAGACGGCTCAAAGCAAAGTAATCCCGCGTTCGTAAGCCCGTTGTCGGTGCAGGTCAGCGAGGTATAGACCCAATCTGAGACGAATGGCTCTATAACTGCAAACAGCCTAACTAAAAAGAGTGAATCAAAAATCGACAGGCTTCTGCAGCCTATCAGACGTCGATTTGAACAATAAAACGTAGTACACGCTTAGAAGTCTACGCCGGTTTGGCGTCGCAAAAGGGGCGGCTCACTTCTGCTAAACTATACGAAACACGTGACCGTGGCACGCATCTAACTCGCGTTTCCAATCCCCTTCTTCTAGTATCCGTGGTACCTACGACATCGTTTGGCGATCAGATAATCGAATGTGGAGCAGAGGAAACGTTCAGAATGTCTGCTTGGCGCCCGGATGCTGATCAAAACTAATTTTACCAAGGGCGAGCACGTGTCGTTGGCAAAAGTTATGCAACTTTTTGAAGCATACGGGCATCGAGACCAACACTGAGCTCAAGTAAAGACAATGGTAAATATTGCGCAAAACACTCAAGAATTCAGCAGACAAACAATGACATAAAACAACAACACAGCAAATAAGCATTCAGCATGAGGTCTTTGCTTAGTAGAGATGACGGACTCTAAAATAAAAATAATGCGTGAGAGAAATAGAGAAATAGCCGAGTTACATCGACATATACTGTACTGTACCTTTTGTGACGCCAACCAATCACTGCTGCTGCGACAGCAGTGACAAAAATGACCGAAATTGCCAAAGCCACGACAACCCAGTCGACGAGAATCGTCTCCTCGTCGACAACAACGGCTTTCTTTCTTGGCATTGTAGGCTTCTCATACGACACGCCATAGGTGCCAGTGACACGGCATGGAACGCCAGAAGAGTGAAAAACGCCGTCGTTCTGTGACTGATTCGAGTCGCAAGGATCGACTATGAAACACTTTCATAAGCACACGCTGATAACTAATCACAATTCTACCGTTATCTTTGCCCATGAACGTGAGCTCAATGTCCTTTGTCCTTACTGGAGCCACGCCGCCAGGGTAGAAGGCCCCAGTTGGAAAAACGATTGCCAAAGTGCGATGATCATCCCATAATCCAACAGTAGGAACATCGTTCAAATGATCTGGTGAGAAGGTGACGAGTTTCAGCAACTGAGATTGACTGAGAACTGGCGGCGTATTTGTGTCGTGTGAGAATTTGACAATAACCGCTGTTCCTGGACGGAGGCTGTTGCTTGATGCTTCTTCGACTTGAACCGACGTCACTTGTACTCTCTACAAAAATAGACAAGAAACATAATCTCGTACATTAGAATTCTAACACTCTCCTAGACAAACCTTTCGCTTCTGACTGAACGTCTCCGTGCGCATCTCTGCACTTGGATTTTTTTTCCTCTCCACGTCACGACGACGGCGGCTGGTTTTTTCAGCAATGCAGTCCCTTCCACCTTGGATAAGAAAATCCGGTGAATTGTCGTTGACAGTAGCTATGTCCACATGTGAAACAGCACTGCTATTTGAAGGTGGTTGTTCATCATCAAAAACAGTGAAAACGATCTGTAAAAATGATAGTTAGTCACTCATGAGATTAAGCATTCTCTATAGTAATCTACACCTTGCGACCAATTTTCACAAGAGACATGCCGTTGATAAAAATTGTTGGTTCGTCGGCCGAAGACGCGTAGAATAGAGCTCCAACCACGCATGCATACAGCTATAAAGAAAGAAAACATTGTACGGTAGCATGCACTTGTGCCACGTGTTGACTATGCAAACCTGGCCACTATCTATACCGGTAAACGTAAGCAGTTTACCCGATCCATCCGGTTCATACTAAGACAAATATATGTAAATGAAATTTTGGACTCTTTTCTACGCACTGTTAGGCCTGCGCAGGCTGTCGACTTTCGTAAGAAGATATACTCATCGTCGTCAAGCTTGTGAGGATAGTTTGCTCTGCAAGACGTGGTATCAGTATTGACACCGCTAATTGCCGTTTCTTACGTCAATTCTACTGTCATTTTGGAAATGCTGTTCCCTTCAATCGAATCGTCAATAATGACGTCGTGTGGTCGACTCACGACGTTCTGGCCAACGTTCTGATTTTCTTTAAATCTTATGCGATCGTCAATTCCTATTCCGACGCCCAAATCCAATTGTGGACCATCGTTGACAAATACCGTGGAGACGTTCACAAACACTGGCAAGCTTGCTGATCCCTCTTTGTCCCAAACAGTAACCGTGATTTGAGTCATAACTCTCGCTGGTTCAGAGACTGTGTTGTCATACGTCGCCGAATGCAATATCTAGTAACACGAAAAGTCAAGACATCACCTAGAAAAAACGCTAATGTGCACCTGAAGGTAAACCGCCAAAGAGGCGACGCCGCTCAGATAGACAGCGTGAGTGCCTGATCCAACAACAACAACTCCGAATCCATTGGCAACGCTTTCATCAACTGCAATGACGTCTCCAGCACGCGACGTGCCAAATGACAGCGTCGCATTGCCAGCAAACAAACTGTCCACGTCAATCAGAACGGTAGACGCCGGGAAGATGTTCACAGGTGATCCGTTCTCGGTGTAGGTAATCAAATGAGATCTATCTGCTAGTGAAGCAAATTGAGGAGGCTGACTGGACGGCGAAAATCGTAGAATTGGGCCGTCGCTGACAGGAGTGACGAAGATGCGAAGTACGGCTGGAACGCTGCTGTTTTGGCTATCGTTCACAATCACATAAGCCGTTCTTGGAACCAAAATAAACATAAAAGCGTGATAAAATTCTATGGTACATACCTTGTGTCCGATGAAAGATTGACCGGAGGACTGACATTGTTGACGAAACCAAAAGACGACAGAACCATTTGGTAATATTTAATTTCAGCGCTTCCAGACAGTCTCTGCGAAAAAATTACACAACTTCCTTGCGCCGACGCACGACAGCCTTACCAAAATCTGATGGTTGTCATCACTTTCAATAGTTATACCAAAGGCCGCCGCAGCGGAAGAATTCAAAACCAAAGCATCGCCAATGTGATCATTCACAAGACTAACTGTCGCTCTTTGTGAGAAATACATAATTAAAATTAGTTTCATAGCTATTGGTGAAGATAGATTACCCTGTCATGTTCAAGTCATTAACATCTGTTATGGTGACCGAGCCATTAAAGAAAATTGATGGGTGGCCTTCTGTGTAATCCAGAGAGTCTGGCATGAATGTTATGATCGGAGCAACGTTAAAATCAATCAGGACAATGCTGAGAAAAAATGCTAAAAAATCAAATTTGCCATTGTCGCTGACGACGTACAGAACAGTTGCCGTTGCCGCGGATTTTCCGTCAAATACCCTGAATTCAACAACAACGTTGTCCAATCCTTCAAAATCGGGCGCCCTAAAATAAAGAATTTCAAAATGCAAAAATGTAACTATGAATTGTATTACGAATTGTTGTAAGTGACATTGTTGAGAAGAGCTCCAAAAACGGCAGTTGATGCGTTTCCGGTAAGACGTATTTCTTTCCCAACCATTCGAACCTTTTACACCAAAAGCGTTGGAAGAAAATACAACGGCAGTCAAGCACGCACCTCTGACTCGACAACATCAACATGATCTCGGATCTGCAATGTCCCACTTCCACCTGGCAAAATTCTTGCCGTAGCCGATTGCATAAGATGGCTGTAAAACAGGCAGGGATTTAGCTGCACATAGGAAGAACAATAAAAATGTCACATTTCATGATCTGGGTCCGAAAGACTAAGAGAATGGCTTGTGACGTCAATAGGAGTTGGGCTGTTCTCCTCGTATCGCGTAACAGGCGCTGCAGATAAAAATACAGCTATATATTACTTCTGACTTGAGTAGCAAAAACTTACTTCCAATCGCTAAGACAGGTTCATCGTCGTTCTTCCCAACGAACTGCACCGTCACGCCTATGACAGGACTTGAAAAGCCATTCGAATCAATGACAGTGACAAGAAGAAGTCTATAAAAGATATGCGAAAAGTAAGCATGATTATGTATGCCACCTAAGTAAAGATACCTTGGATCAAAATCCGGATTTGTTTCAGAGTTAAAGTAGCCAATGGCAAGAAGAACGTGTGTCAAATTTTTTGGTGTCGCGCCTCTTACAACTTTTATCCCTTCACTGAATTTTAAAAATATTATTCTAATCTCTCTAACACCTTTTCGATTGTAACGTACCCGCCAGATGCAGTTATAAATTGCAACGTAGAGAGACCGACAATGTCATCTTTTTCTTCAGAGCGAAGTTTTCCCGCAAGAACTGCTTCATCTGGATTATAGGTCACCTGCGCAGAAAAACTGTAAAAAGTAAACAGTAGAAAAATCAGAACGCACTCTTTCTCTCAGAGAGTTCACAGGATTAGTCAATTCAATTACGATTTCTTTCCAGTCCTTAAAAAGTGAATTAGCCCGATCTACTGTACATGAATTTTTCTAAACTGAGAACCTCATTCCCAAATGCAGATGCGTTTAAATCCTCCCGTTTCGGTGCCAGCAGGACCGTCGAAGTCGGCTCACGCGACAGAACTGTCCGATTCAGTGTCGTCGTATCGGCGACGTTAAAATCAACGGCGACGTGTTTGCATTCGCTTTCCTCTCCTAACACGCCAGTACACGTAAACAAGTCGACAAGGCCACATGTGTCGTTGCATCCGTCTCCATCATTTCCTGTGCCGTTCAGGGTGTCGCACTGCTCAAAGAACTCAAGAATTCCATTTCCGCAATTGAAGCACTGACTCGGCCCGTTGAATTCCTCGTTGACCGGACACACAAAGCCATCTAGTATAGTGCAGCTGATCGAATCGCAGCCGAAGCCGCTCGAACCGGAATCGCAATCTTCCCCGGGAACTCGTACTCCATCGCCGCACGTTTGGTTGAGACAAATCGTTTGTCCTCCTGGTGGAACTCGGCAGCCGAATCCATTTTCGAGTACACACGCGGCTGAGCATCCGTCTCCATCGTCGTTACCGTCATCGTCACATTCTTCAGAATCAACTTGGAGAATGCCATCGCCGCACACTGGACAATCAACTGTCACGTTACTGTCACTCTGACCGCTATTTAGTGCCTGGCAATAATCGTTTAGGCTCGTAGCATTGGTGCCGTTGCTGATGATGCCAAAGACGCCTGACGTTTCGTTGACTGAACGACGGAACCGATTGCCACCGTTCCTTCGCCGATTTTCACACTCCGACAATGCCTTATCACTTAATTTCAAAGTCGAACCGGTTCCACCAATCAACCCTTCAAAAACAGGTGTTAGCAAATCAATAATGATAGATTGCAACCCCATGTTTTGTGCAGAGTCAACCCGTCCACAGATCAAAAAGCCTCTTTCTTCCAAAACAGGTCTAAGTACAACACTGCTTGGCGAGCCATCCGGACACAATCGCACGACGTCCAGCATTATGTCAAAGTTGACATCTCGATAAGTTGACGATTCCTCCAAAACGTCTCGCAGCAATACCGCATCACCCCCTGTAAGCATTACGTTGCACAGATTATCCCTCCGTAAACAGTCTCTAAGGCCAGTGAACAGACGATGATCGACGAGACGGCATTCTTCGGCGAACGGCGTAACCGTACGATTGACACCGTACACGTCGGCAATAGTGTTGCTTGTCAAATTGGCGAGACAGGTTAATACATCGTTCAACCATAAGTTGAAGCTTATAGTTCCCTTGGCAAAACAAGCAGGAGCTAAGAACGTATCGAGATAGTTGGGCGGATCACAAGGAAAGACGCGTTTTGTGCACTCGATAAAATCGGTGCAGTTCTCAATGCGAGACGAACAGCGAGCTTCGCCTAAAAGAACAGTGTATCAAAGAAAAACAGATTTCTTTGATTATTCACCTAAATGGCATCGCGAACCGCCGAATTCTGGTGGACAATCGCAAGTGAAACTACCGATTTTGTCCAAACACGTCCCGCCATTCTGACACGGATTCGGATCACATTCATTAATTTCTGTAAATCAAATCGAATAGGAACAAAACTAGAATAAAAGGCTATGCTCACCAATTTCACAAAAAGTGCCTGTATAGCCAACAGAGCAGTGACAGTTAAATTCATTTACGAGATCTTCACACGTTCCATTTTGACAAGGCATTGACAAACATTCGTTGATGTCTGCGATGAACAATAAGACAGAGCTGTTTAGATTCTAAGATCTAACCTGTTTCGCAATAAATGCCTGTAATTCCCTCGAGACAATTGCACGTAAATTGCCCAACTAAGTCTTCGCAAGTGCCACTATTCTGACAAGGACTGCTTTCGCATTCATTGATGTCTGAAATAAGTAAGAAAATTCAACCACAAAAAAAGCTCCTTTTGCAAAAATAAACTCACCTATATCGCATGTACGACCCGTATAGCCTAGACTGCAGTTGCACGTGAAATCGAGGAATAGATCAGTGCACGTTCCGCCATTGAGGCACGGATCGGTCGAGCACTCATCCGTCTCTTCACCACACGTCTTTCCCGTTAAACCAGGAGGACACGAGCAGAAGAAGTCGCCGCGCCGATCCTCGCATGTGCCACCATTTGTACATGGCATAGAAAGACACTCGTTCACTTCTATTTTTGAGCAGCACGTTGGACAGAAGAATGAAGTGCACTTAATACAATTCGTACCGGTTTCGCATTGAGGTCCAAAGAATCCAGAAGAACATGTGCACAGGAAAGTGCCAAATCTGTCAGTACATACCGCTCCGTTCAAACAAGGATTGGATGCGCAATCGTCAACGACTAATAAAACTCTACTGATTAATATATTTCATTAGCAAAGACGTTGGTGTACTTGCGCACGTTCCGTTGACTTCCTCGGTGAGAGGAGGACATGTGCAAACGAAGCTTCCTTCATTATTAGTGCACAACTGGCCAATAATCGGACACGCACTTCCATTGTTGTTTGCTTCTACGCACTCGTTTATGTCTGCAAACAAGCAAAAAAATTATGAGTGAGCCTAAAATGAAGAACATCTGACAAACCAAAGCAACTGTGTCCATCGGGCGCTAAGCGGAATCCGTGCCTGCACGAGCACTCAAAACTTCCATCCACATTTGTGCAGTTGTGATCACAGTTTTCCAGTCCTTCATTGCATTCGTCAACGTCTAAACAGTACATTATACTTAACGTTTAATCTTACCACACCACTACTTTACCAGAGCAATTTTGTTCATTAGCTAATTGAAATCCTTTCAAACAACTACACGTTTCAGACGCGTCACTGATATTTCTCGAGCAGATCTGCTGACAAGGATTCGAGCTCGTGCAATGTTCAGTAGCTAGAGAAAACAAAAAATGCAAGTTCAATTATATCAAAACATGAAGCAAGGAAGAAACACGTACGAATGCATGATTCGTTGTCGCCACTGAGTATAAAGCCATCAGAACAGCCACAAGAAAATGACCCTGGAGCATTCAAACACAGCTGTTGACAAGGTCGCAGTTCCTCGCATTCGTCAATATCTAATAAAAAGTGTCAATACGATATATTACAAACGCTTGCTTTTACCAATGCATTCAAAACTATTCTCCAATCGAAATCCGTCGTTGCACTCGCAGCGAAAAGAAGGAGCTTCATTGATGCATGTTTGGTTGCAGTTGTCCACATTTTCTTCACATTCGTCGATATCTGAATACGCAACTACGGTCAAGGCAAAGCTGGAACCATATCAGAAGAACTCCTTACCAACACACTTGCCACCGTCAAGTTCACTGCCGGCAGGACAGTCCGTGCAATTTGCGCCCGTCCCAGGAGCGGGAATGTCTGTGCAATTTGTGCCAATCGGACAGCCCGGATCGGTGCATCCGTTCTGGTCCACGTCACAAAAAACTCCTGTCCAACCTAAATAAGGATCTCATAAGGCAACAGCACGATTAAAACTAGATTAATATCGTTCCTTGGCCGCATTGACAGTCTTCCAGTACAAATCCATCGTCTCCACCGTCGGTATCGACTTCGATACATTGTGCTCCGTTTTGCAAAGCACAGGGACACAGTCTCACTAGCAGTTGAAGTTCGCTAACGGCTCCTTTACTATCATTGGCGACAATAGTAAAACTGACGGCACCGACTCCTCCTGGCGTCCAACGCAATTCGTACTCATTGCCGTTGTATTCCAACGTGAAATCGCTCTCATCGATAGATGGACTACGTTCAATCAAGACTGTGAAATTATCTCCGACATCAGTAACGTGAAATTGATACACAGACTCGACGTAAAGTTGAGCTCGAAACGTGCCGTTGTCGGGTCCAACTATCTCAGGAGGATTATTCGCTAAAGCAGAGATTGGAACAGTCTTTGCGTCAATATAGAACGCCTCCGAAAAGACTCACCTTGGATTTCAGATGCTTCAGCTACGCCACCTCGACCTTGAAGAGTAGTGAGTGCGACTTCTTCGCTGCCAGTCTCGTCGAGATCGAATAGACACGGTCGATCGTCGTTACACTGTTGTCTTTGTGCTAGCGTGTAGTTACTCAGTGGTCTTTCATCAATAAAAGACGGTACGTGATCGGGATTAGAGAACGTAGACACGCTTTCTCCCGCCTTGTAGTAGAAAAGAGATTCCGCTTGCGTGAGTTGCCCTAATCCACATCATTATAGACGAAAAAGATAAATAACTTGTGGTACTTACATGTTTTTCCGAAACGGTTGTGAAGTGTTCGGCTTGTTGAGTTGACGGAGATTTCCTCGCCCGAACGAGACACGAAATCGTTGGTCTTATCCCCGTCCCATCGACCGACCAAGCCTCGCGTTTCGCCTTGAAACGCGTCCGGCAAACCCAAGACATATGACAATAGACCGCTTCGTGCTGTTATGCTAACGGTAACTTCGGATGAGAACGACATGACGAGCGATCCATTCTCTTCGCCACGAGATAGAACAACGTTGTCTAGCAAGAGAACGCCATTGGGGGTCAATGCGGAGAAATTAGCTGACACGTCGCGCCACGACGATCCATCAAACTCGCTCAGCGCTTCTGTCAGCGAAGCGTCGGGAGCGTAGCAACAAACCATGATGCGGAGTTCGGTTGCCGAAATAAGGCCTACGTGTACTGTTGTCGAGCTATCATTACCACCAGTCGAGAATTGCCGTCCGACGAATGCCGAAAATTCCGTTGCCGTCGAGTTTTCGACGATCTGCGTTCGACCTTGGAACTCGTATCGCTCGTCGGCTGACCTGAAGATGCGATATTCACCGAGTCCGTTGAATGTATACTCGTTGCCGTCTAATGTTGTGAAATGAGGATCGCCCCATGTCCAGACGAAAAAGATTGGAAATCGTCTTATGCACGTCCGCGGTGGCGGTCGCCGTTCGAAATAAAGATTGCATAGGTCCGAATCAAGGCAGCACTGCCGATGCGGTATCACGTCAAATTGTTCGTGAATGAACGGATTGAAGAGCGAGTGAAAACGATTAGCTGAGCCAGCCAATGGTGGCTGGGTGATCAACGATCCACCTCCAAATGTTCCGAAGAAGAAAAACGGAATAAATCGACCAAAGAAAGACGCTCGATAACAACACTCCGATTGCTGACCGGCGAAACCGCCAAAAAATGAAACGAAGCACACTCGACCGAGTGCTTGATCTAGGGCAGAACCAACTTGAACAAATCTGAAATCGGTAAGTGCTTGACGTAGCGTGCACGGACACGGCTGAACAAACAGTTGCCAAAATGGAATCGTTCCGTAAAAAGAGAGGTCTTGGAAATACCAATCAAGACAAGCGCCACGATTTTCACATCGATTTCCCGTCAACGAAACTCGATAAAGGTACCGACCAGTAACGCCAACGTTCGACAAGGTAGAGACTGAACGAGCGAAGACCGCACCAGACAATGGATGATTCTCGAAAGTGCTCAAATCGTTCGCAATGTATCCGACGACAGCCGGATTTTGACCCGGGCGACCAATCCACTGAAGTCGATTGTCGATTGGGTAATTGAACAATACGTACGTCATACGCTCGTCTGAGACAATTACAACTTGGAACGTATTGCGCTAAAATAACGAAATACGCATTTTAAACATTTAGCATTTTAGTAGACTTTCTTTCTTACTAGTGATGAAAATGTGTCCTGGAAGTTAGGTCGACCGTCTGGGTAGTTCGGGACGCGATCCCACGTCCCAACGAGTCCCCACGTGGCGGTAAACGTTGCGCCAGTAAACGTTTTCACGTCGCCACTTGCTCGTTGAAGTATTTCTGACAGAGAATTGGTGTAGACTTGATAGAAAACGCTGCCGCCACGACGAGTATCGATGTCGGCCCAAAATGGCGCCACAATAGAAGGGAAACCTGACACTGGAAACTGTTGCGGAAATGCGTTGACGAACGCTTCGTCAAATGATACGAGCCCGTTGTTAGATACCTATATACAAAACAAAGCAACAAATTAAAAGAACCGACAACTGCGAAATGCAGTACGCACGTAGGCGAAGCGATGTCTTCTTCTTCCAAATGGAAAACATGTAGGTAAGGAAATGGGAGAAGATGTAGCGTCGTCAATACTTGAAAGTCGATTGTCGCCTTGGCCTGGGCCAAACGGATAAAGATTCGGATCCTCTGAAACAGACAAATAACATCAGGTTAAAATATTGCATGAGCAAAAGTTGCAATGCGCGAAATAAACTAAAACGCTTAGTGCCTTGCATTTCTAACTCTAACCTAAATTGTAAATACAGTTGTTTGTTGTCCATGCTTAGGTTAAGTAGTATATATATACCTATTTCACAACGATCTCCCACGAATATTCCTGCGCAGGTGCAGAAAAATGAGCCAGGAACGTTGGTGCATGTCCCGCCGTTTAAGCACTGGTTAGATACCGAACACTCGTCCACGTCTAAGTCAAAAATAAATCCTAATTAGTACAAGATCAACATCAGTAGAAAATGAATACCTGTTCCACAATTTTGTCCCGTGTAGCCAGAAATACAGTCACAAACATAGCCCGAGACAAAGCTGGAGCAAGTTCCTCCGTTCAGGCACGGCGCAGATTCACAAAAATCGATTTCTTTAAATCAACATAAGTTTTAACAACATTTGCACAAATAGAAGTACCGTTTTCGCAGAGACGCCCAGTAAAACCAAAGAGACACATACAGAGAAATCCGTTGATTCTGTCGAAGCATGTTCCACCATTCTGACAAGGATCAGAGGAACACTCGCCAATATCTAAAAATATCAAAATAAGCTAAAACGTACGCTCAAAAAGACAGAATGCTACTCGTCTCGCAGTTTCTGCCGGTATGACCGGGAATGCACACGCACACATATCCGTCAATTCCGTCAGTACAGGTGCCTCCATTTTGACAAGGGTAAGACGCGCATTCGTCAGAGTCTATATAAAAATACAAAGACATGGTGTCAAAAGACACAATCGGGAAAAACTCTCACTCGTTTCGCATTGGTTTCCGGTGTAGCCTGTCATGCACTGACACGTGAATTCGTTAACTCCATCGAAGCATGTTCCTCCGTTTTCACAGGAAAAAGACGCACATTCGTCAATATCTGAATAAAAGACAGGAAGCCTATAGAGAAATCCTCCATTTCAAAAACGCAAAAACTACTTGTCTCGCATTGGTCTCCTGTGTAGCCTTCAATGCACTGACACGCGAAGTAGTCAATTCCATCGATGCACGATCCTCCGTTGTCGCAAGGAGAAGACGCACATTCATCAATATCTATAAAATAGAAAAGAATAAAAAGACTCTACCTTGCAACACATACGGTATATCCCTCACTCGTTTCGCATTGCTCTCCTGTGTAGCCTTCAATGCACCGACACGTGAATTCGTTAATTCCATCGATGCACGTTCCGCTATTGGTGCACGGAAAAGATGCACATTCGTCAATATCTAACAAAAAAAACAAAAAAAATCAAATTACGACGTAAGTCACTTCTTGACCAACAAATTCTCACTTGTTTCGCATTCGTCTCCTGTGTAGCCAGCCAAGCACTGACACGTGTACATATCAACGCCATCAATGCAAACTCCGCCGTTTTTGCAAGGAAAAGATGCGCATTCATCGAAGTCTAGAAAATCGCACAAAATAACAAAAATGCTCCCTTATCCACAAATATTACTCACTCGTCTCGCATACGTCTCCAGTGTATCCGCTCATGCAATTGCACGTGAAAGCGTTAATTTCGTCAATACACGTTCCGCCATTCTGGCACGGATCAGACGAACATTCGCCGATATCTAGAAACATCAAAATTATATGAAACGCACCCTCCAACCAAAAGAAAGTTACTCGTTTCGCAGTTGTGGCCAGTATGACCGGGAATGCACACGCAGATATACCCGTCAATGCCATCAGTACAGGTACCTCCACTTTGACAAGGATAAGACGCGCATTCGTCAATTTCTAGAATAGTATAATTACTTTCTAGAGGAGAAGGCGAGATACCAACGCACCGATTTCGCAGATGTTTCCTGTATAGCCAGCCATGCACAGGCATCTGTGCCCGTCAAATCCATCAATACATGTTCCGTTGTTCTGACAAGGCGCAGACGCGCATTCGTCAATGTCTAAATGGAAAATGTAACTAAATCCGATTATTAAATCAATACAATTCTACTCGTCTCGCAGACAGCTCCAGTGAACGCGCTTGTACAATTGCACGTGAATCGATCGATTTTGTCTATGCACGTTCCGTTGTTTTGACACGGCATAGAAGCGCATTCGTTGATGTCTGTTTCACAAATTTTGAATGAAAGCAGGAAAGCCGCAGTATACATAAGCAAGTACCTGACTCGCAATGATCACCAGTGAAACCAGCTACGCAAGAACATGTGTATCCATCGATTTCTTCTATACACGTTCCCAAATTCTGACATGGCATTGAAAGACACTCCTTGATTTCTGTAACAGAAAAATGAAATAAAATAAATTATTATTTTTACGGTTAATTAATAGGAAACAGAAACACTGTCAAGCTTAGAGGTTCACACACAAAGCTGATGTACCTTCGCAAGTTGGTTCGATGCCTGACCAACTTCCGTTCTCAGTGCAAGTCAAATTCTGTCTCACATTTAGGAAATAACCTTCAAAGCACCCAAATTCTATAACAGTTCCTTCAACTGTATGGTTTGATGATTTGAATCCATTCAGCGGGTCCGAAAGTCCAGGACATAAAATCACTAAAGAAAAAGTAAATTACCAACTATGGAAAAATCAGCGAGCAACTTACAGCAAAAGGGACTCGGACCAGACCATAGTCCTGTTTCAAGGCAAGCAAGTTCAATTTCGCCAGAAAGAACAAAACCCGGCAGACACGAAAACGTTGCCGTAGCCACGAAAATTGAAGAATCATAAACAGACACCGTCGTCGGATGATCAACAAATCCATTTTGAGGAGCATCCAACAACCCACAATCGGCAACTAAACAAAGAAAAGATCAATGAACGTTTAGAACAAACCAAATAACGCATTCTTACATAATATGTCCACTCCCTCGCACTGACCACCAACAGCAAGTAAGTTTGAAGTCCAGAGGAGCGACGATAAAGCGCAAAAAGACGAAGTCGGCGAACCGTGTACAAGCACTTCGTCACTGACGTACCCAGAAGCCAAAACATTCACCCGAATGGCGCTTATCTCTTCTCTCTTCGCTTCCAAGCACGTTTCCCCTGTCGGCGACGTCGGAATTACCGCGAAGTAATTGTAAGAGAGTCCTTCAATGCTGACCAAGGCACCAGATAGCGGCGATGGAGAAACGTCTCCATTCTTAATATAACCCACATGGACGTTGATACAGTTTTTATCTGTCCACGGTCTATCGCAATTCCACCAGCTCAAGCGACTTATGTTGAAACTCCACACGAAATTGCCTCCCGGAGACATTGAAACGACGCCGAGACCTTCCTCGATCCAAATGCCGCGTTGGTCGTCGAACGACCACGCGGGAATTAACTCGCCATCCGCTACATTTGCTGTGCCGTTGAGCTGGAATACAAGCTCCACAGGTCGCTTCAGATTGACTGTTTCGTTTGTCTCGGCGTTTGTAATGACCATGTCGCCCAGTGCCAAACTGTCGAGATACGTGCGATTTCCTGTGATCAATCTCTCGGCAAATAGCTGAGGAGCTAGTGCAACGCCGACGAAAGGATCGATTACATTTAAGTTGAGCACCAAAGACGTTCCTGTCGGAACGTCTAGAGAATCCGGAGGAAAGCGAAAACCAACGGACAGCGAAAAATCTGTGGACACGAGGGAAAGAGAAGAAGATGCGTTGTAAGTAAACGAAACTGCCTCTACTCTTCTCTTCAACGTAATTTTGATAGAATTTCCTATAAACGTAGAACTTGTAAAGAGAAAGTTGCAGCGATTCTGGTTACCTGTAGAGCAATACGAATTGTACGATCGTGACGCCGTAGAATAGCCGGAGGCTTGAACGAGTAGAAGAAGAGTAGCCTCAAAAGGAATTCTCACCGCCGCTACTCCAAGAACGGAATCGACCGTCACGCCAGTGATCAATGGATAAACGCTTTCAGCATTGACAACAAAAACGGATACAGACGCTGAGAGAACAGTGAGCCGCGTATCGTAGTCAACCGGAATAATACTGATATCTAAAGAAAATACTTTAGAACGTAGAAAAGAGAAACAATATAAACACTTACTGCTGCAATAAGGGATCTCGGTCGGTGTCGATGATGAAGGCACTCCCGTAGTCGTTGGCTCCGGAGTTGTAGGCCCAGGAGTCGTTGGCTCTGGAGTTGTAGGCCCAGAAGTAGTTGGCTCCGGAGTTGTAGGCCCAGAAGTGGTTGGCTCCGGCGTGGTAGGCCCAAGAGTCGTCGGCTCTGGAGTTGTAGGCCCAGGAGTCGTTGGATCCGGAGTTGGAGGCCCAGGAGTAGTTGGATCCGGAGTTGTAGGTCCAGGAGTCATTGGATCTGGAGTTGTAGGCCCAGAAGTGGTTGGCTCCAGAGTTGTAGGTTCAGGAGTCGTTGGATCTGGAGTTGTAGGCCCAGGAGTCGTTGGATCCGGAGTTGTAGGCCCAAGAGTCGTTGGCTCCGGCGTTGTAGGTCCAGAAGTCGTTGGATCTGGAGTTGTAGGCCCAGAAGTGGTTCGCTCCGGAGTTGTAGGGTCAAGAGTCGTTGGCACCGGAGTTGTAGGCCCAGGAGTCGTTGGATCCGGAGTTGTAGGCCCAGAAGTGGTTGGCTCCAGAGTTGTAGGGTCAAGAGTCGTTGGCTCCGGAGTTGTAGGGTCAAGAGTCGTTGGCTCCGGGGTTGTAGGTCCAGGAGTCGTTGGATCTGGAGTTGTAGGCCCAGGAGTGGTTGGATCCGGAGTTGTAGGATCAAGAGTTGTTGGCTCCGGAGTTGTAGGCCCAAGAGTCGTTAGCTCCGGAGTTGTAGGCCCAAGAGTCGTTAGCTCCGGCGTTGTAGGTCCAGGAGTCGTTGGATCCGGAGTTGTAGGTACAGGAGTCGTTGGATCCGGAGTTGTAGGTACAGGAGTCGTTGGATCCGGAGTTGTAGGACCCGCAGTAGTTGGCCCTTTTGTTGTTTCATTCGCTGTAATCGGTTCTAGAGTTGCTGACTCAGTTGGAGCTTGCTCTACCGGAAAAGACTATGTGAAATCATACGTACGCTCAAAACCATAGAATTTTACCTGTTTCGCAGTTTTCGCCCGTATGATCAGGAAAGCACAAGCACGTATAACCGTCGAGGCCGTCAATGCAGGTGCCTCCATTAAGACAAGGATGCGACGCGCACTCGTCAAAGTCTGGATAAAAATACAAAGACATGATAACATTAGACTTAACCGAAAACACCCTCACTCGTTTCGCATTGGTCTCCTGTGTAGCCTGTCACACACTGACAAGTGAACGTGCCAACTCCATCAAAACACGTTCCATTATTTTGACAAGGCCCGGACTCACATTCGTCAACATCTAAGTAGAAAAATTGAAAAAAAAACGATGACTGATTCACAATCCTACTTGTCTCGCAGAGAGCTCCAGTGAATGCGCTTGTACAATTGCATGAGAATCGGTTGATTTCGTCCACACACGTTCCGTTATTCTGGCAAGGCACGGAAGAACATTCGCCAATATCTAAATCATAAAGATTCCAAGTTCGCGCTAAAACAAAGGAAAAGCTTACCTGTCTCGCAAAAAACTCCGGTATGACCGGGAACGCAGTTACACGTAAATTCGTTGATGCCATCACTACAGGTGCCTCCATTTTGACAAGGAACGGAATCGCATTCGTCGATGTCTAGAAAAATAGAAATACTCGACACAAGTCTACTGCGTGAAGCGAACTCACCGATTTCGCAGACGTCTCCTGTATAGCCAGCTATGCACAGGCATGCATATCCGTCAATTCCATCAAAACACGTTCCATCGTTCTGACAAGGCGTAGACGCACATTCGTCGATATCTGAATTACAAGTAAATTCTCTACAAAAAGCAAATTGCTGAAAAACGCTACGATTACTTGTCTCGCATTGGACTCCGGTATAGCCCGTCATGCACTGACACGTGAATTCGTCAATTCCATCGATGCACGTTCCTCCGTTCTTGCAAGGCAAAGACGCACATTCGTCGATATCTAAGAAAGAGAATAGAATAACACTCCGTGAAGTCTATACAAAATCAAATATAACGAACTTCGTTGCGGTCAACCAGACACACAAACGTAGTGATAAAATAGATACGACATAATAGAAAAGGTACCTGATTCGCAGTGAACTCCCGTAAAACCAGCTAAGCAATCACATGTATATCCATCCATTTCTTCTATACAAGATCCCGAATTTTGACATGGCATTGCAAGACACTCCTTCAAAAGTTCTGGCATTGGTGGGGGAGACAAAGAGAACGGTGGTGGATTGCATTTTCCACATGACTCTGGAGAAGAAGATAGGACATCGTCAGACCTGACCGAAAGCATCCTTACTCGTTTCGCATTGCTTTCCGGTGTAGTCTGCCATGCACTGACAAGTGAAATAGTCAATGCCATCAATGCACGTTCCTCCGTTCTTGCAAGGCGACGACGCACACTCGTCAATGTCTGAATGAAATAAAAATCTCTATAGACACAATTGCAACAAAATGAAACAATTACTTGTCTCGCATTGGTCTCCCGTGTAGCCTGCCACGCACTGGCACGTGAACATGCCAACTCCATCAATACACGTTCCATTATTTTGACAAGGCCCAGAATCACATTTGTCAATATCTAAGAAAACAGCTATGACTACACTAGCATCGATATAACATAATCCTACTCGTAGTCGTTGGTTCCGGAGTTGTGGGACCAGGAGTCGTTGCTTCTGGTGTAGTCGGTTCTGGAGAAGCCGTTGTTTCCGGAGGAGCCGTTGTTTCCGAAGGAGCCGTTGTTTCCGGAGGAGCCGTTGTTTCCGGAGGAGCCGTTGTTTCTGGAGGAGCCGTTGTTTCTGGAGGAGCCGTTGTTTCCGGAGGAGCCGTTGTTTCTGGAGGAGCCGTTGTTTCTGGAGGAGCCGTTGTTTCTGGAGGAGTCGTTGTTCCTGGAGGAGCCGTTGTTTCCGGAGGAGCCGTTGTTCCTGGAGGAGCCGTTGTTCCTGGAGGAGCCGTTGTTTCTGGAGAAGCCGTTGTTTCTGGAGGAGCCGTTGTTTCTGGAGGAGCCGTTGTTTCCGGAAGAGGAGTCGTTTCTTGTGGCGCAGTCGGTCCCGGAGGAGTCGGGATTTCTATACCCAAACAAAATAACATGTAGCGAAATGATGCACAGCTTTTACGCTAAGACATAAATTGATGTACCTTCGCACGTTGGTTCGACGCCTGACCAACTTCCGTTCTCAGTGCAAGTCAGATTCTGTCTCCCGTTTAGGAAATAACCGTCAGAGCAAGAAAATTCTATAACCGTTCCTTCAACTGTATCGTTTGATGATTTTAATCCATTCAGCGGATCTGAAAGTCCTGGACATAAAATAACTAAAGAAAAAGAAATTAACGAATCAAGGAGCAATCAGCGGTCAACTTACGACACTCGGGACTCGAACCAGACCATAGCCCAGTTTCGAGACAGCTAAGTTCACGTTCGCCAGAAAGGACAAAACCCGAATGACATGAAAACGTTGCCGTAGCCACAAAAATCGTAGAGCCATAAACGGACACCGTCGTAGGATGATCAACAGATCCATCTTCAGGAGCATCCAATGACCCACAATCGGCAACTAAACAATGAAGTTCCATCAGCGAATAACAACAAAACAAAAACAACCCATTCTTACAGAGGATGTCCACTTCCTCGCATTCACCACCAACTCCAATTAAATTTGGAGTCCAGAGAAGCGAATTCAACGCGCAAAATGACGAAGACGAACCGTAGACAAGCACCTCGTCGCTGTCGTAAGCAAGAAGAGAATCTGAATGAATTACCCGAATCGCGCTTAGCTCTCCTCTCTTCGCTTCCAAGCACGTTTCCCCTGTCGGCCCAGTCGGAACTGTGGCGTAGTAATTGTAAGAGAGTCCTTCGACGCTGACCAAGGCGCCAGAGAGCGGCGATGGAGCAGCGTCTCCATTCTGAATGTGACTCACGTTGACGTTGATGCAATTCTTATCTGTCCACGGTCTATCGCAATTCCACCAGCTCAAGCTACTTGCGTTAAAACTCCATAAAAAATTGCCTCCCGGAGACACTGAAACGACGCCGAGACCTTCCTCGACCCAAATGCCGCGTGATTCGTTGAACGACCACGCGGGAATTAACTCGCCGTCCGTTACATTTGCTGTGCCGTTGAGCTCGAATACAAGCTCAAAAGGTCGCTTCAGATTGACTGTTTCGTTTGTCTCGGCGTTTGTAATGACCATGTCACCAAGTGCCAAACTGTCAAGATATGTGCGCTCTGCGCTCAATCTTTCAGCAAGTAGTTGAGGAGAAAGCGTTACGCCGTCGAAAGGATCGATTACATTTAGGTTGAGCACCAAAGACGTTCCTGTCGGAGCGTCAAGAGAATCCGGAGGAAAGTGAAAATCAACGGACAGCGAAAAATCTGTGGACATGAAGGAAAAAGAAGACGATGCGTTGTAAGTAAATGCAACTGCCTCCACTCTTCGCTTCAACGCAATTTTGATAACATTTCCTACACACATAAACGTAGAACTTGTATAGAGAAAGTTGAAGCGATTCTGGTTACCTGTCGAGCAATACGAATTGTACGATCTTGACGATGTAGAATAGCCGGAGGCTTGAACGAGTAGAAGAAGAGTAGCCTCAAGAGGAATTCTCACCGCCGCTACTCCAAGAATGGAATCGACAGTCACGCCAGTGATCAAAGGATAAACGCTTTCAGCATTGACAACAAAAACGGATACAGACGCTGAGAGAACAGTAAGCCGCGTATCGTAGTCAATCGGAATAATACTGATATCTAAAGAAAATACTTTAGAACGTAGAAAAGCGGAACAATATAAACACTTACTGCTGCAATAAGGGATTTTGGTCGGTGTCGATGATGAAGGCACTCCCGTAGTCGTTGGCTCCGGAGTTGTAGGCCCAGGAGTCGTTGGACCCGGCGTTGTAGGCCCAGGAGTCGTTGGCTCTGGAGTTGTAGGCCCAGAAGAAGTTGGCTCCGGAGTTGTACGCCCAGAAGTGGTTGGCTTCGGCGTGGTAGGCCCAAGAGTCGTTGGCTCTGGAGTTGTAGGTCCAGAAGTGGTTGGCTCCGGAGTTGTAGGCCCGGGTGTCGTTGGCTCCGGAGTTGTAGGTACAGGAGTCGTTGGATCCGGAGTTGTAGGACCCGCAGTAGTTGGCCCTTCCGTTGCTGGATTTGCTGTAGTCGGTTCTAGAGTTGCTGAATCAGTTGCAGCTTGCTCTACCGAAGAAGACTATGTGAAATTAAACGTACGCTCTAAACCATAAAAAGTTACCTGTTTCGCAGTTGTCGCCGGTATGACCTGGAATGCACCCGCACGTATATCCGTCAATGTCATCACTGCAAGTGCCTCCATTTTGACAAGGATAAGACGCGCATTCGTCAAAGTCTACATGAATGATACAAAAAAACCTCTAAACTAAAGCCAATCGTTTGAAAATGACAAATATACTTGTCTCGCATGTTTCGCCGTTGAATCCTGCAGCGCAAACACAACTGAAATCGTCTACTAAATCAGTGCACGTTCCTCCGTTTTCGCAAGGTGAAGGCGAACAATCGTCAATATCTGTGAAAAATGCCACGCAATAAGAAAATGTTTTCACCTCTAAAAAAATTCATTCTTACTCGTCTCGCATACGTCTCCAGTGTATCCGCTCATGCAAATGCACGTGAAAGCGTTGATTTCGTCAACGCACGTTCCGCCATTCTGGCATGGTTCAGACGAACATTCGCCAATATCTACAAATATCAATAGAATTTATAAAGTACATCCAAGACAAAGAATGCTACTCGTTTCGCAGTTGTCGCCGGTATGGCCTGGAATGCACACGCACGTATATCCGTCAATGTCATCACTGCAAGTGCCTCCATTTTGACAAGGATAAGACGCGCATTCGTCAAAGTCTACATGAATGATACAAAAAACCTCTAAACTAAAGCCAATCGTTTGAAAATGACGAATATACTTGTTTCGCATGTTTCTCCAATGAATCCTGCAGCGCAATCACAACTGAAATCGTCTACTAAATCAGTGCACGTTCCTCCGTTCTCACAAGGTGAAGGCGAACAATCGTCAATATCTGTAGAAAACGATGTCTTTACCAGAAAGAGTATCCTTTTTAAATGACAAATATACTTGTTTCGCATATTTCTCCGTTGAATCCTGCAGCGCAATCACAACTGAAATCGTCTACCAAATCAGTGCACGTTCCTCCGTTCTCACAAGGTGAAGGCGAACAATCGTTAATATCTGTAGAAAAAGCAGTCTTTACCAGAAAGAGTTTCGTTTTAAAATGAGAAATATACTTGTCTCGCATGTTTCTCCGCTGAATCCTGCAGCGCAATCACAACTGAAATCGTCTATTAAATCGATGCACGTTCCGTTGTTTTCACACGGAAAAAATTCGCATTCGTCGATATCTAAGAAAAAGAGTATAAGATACGTTACAACATCAAGCTTCGCTAACTCGTTTCGCATGTGTCTCCGGTAAAGCCTGAAGCGCAATCACAACTGAAATCGTCTATTAAATCAGTGCACGTTCCTCCGTTCTCGCAAGGTGAAGGCGAACAATCGTCAATATCTGTAGAAAAAGCAGTCTTTACGAGAAAGCGTATCGTTAGAAAATGACAAAATACTCGTTTCGCATGTGCCTCCGGTATAGCCCGTCATGCACTGACACGTGAATTCGTCAATTCCATCGATGCACGTTCCTCCGTTCTTGCAAGGCAAAGACGCACATTCGTCGATATCTAAGAAAGAGAATAGAATAACACTCCGTGAAATCTATACAAAATCAAATATAACGAACTTCGTTGCGGTCAACCAGACACACAAACGTAGTGATAAAATAGATACGACATAATAGAAAAAGGTACCTGATTCGCAGTGAACTCCCGTAAAACCAGCTAAGCAATCACATGTATATCCATCCATTTCTTCGATACACGATCCCGAATTTTGACATGGCATTGAAAGACACTCCTTCAAAAGTTCTGGCATTGGTGGGGGAGACAAAGAGAACGGTGGTGGTTTGCATTTTCCACATGACTCTGGAGAAGTAGATAGGACATCGTCAGACCGGACCGAAAACACCCTTACTCGTTTCGCATTGCTTTCCGGTGTAGTTTGCCATGCACTGACAAGTGAAATAGTCAATTCCATCAATGCACGTTCCTCCGTTCTCGCAAGGCGACGACGCACACTCGTCGATGTCTAGAATTATTCACGAAATAAGAAAACGATCACACACCACCCCAAACCGCAAATTCTCACTTGTCTCGCATATGTCTCCAGTGTATCCACTAATGCAAATGCACGTGAAAGCGTTGATTTCGTCAACGCACGTTCCGCCATTCTTGCATGGTTCAGACGAACATTCGCCAATATCTACAAATATCCATAGAATTTATAAAGTACATCCAAGACAAAGAATGCTACTCGTTTCGCAGTTGTCGCCGGTATGACCTGGAATGCACACGCACGTATATCCGTCAATGTCATCACTGCAAGTGCCTCCATTTTGACAAGGATAAGACGCGCATTCGTCAAAGTCTACATGAATGATACAAAAAAACCTCTAAACTCAAGCCAATCGTTTGAGAATGACAAATGTACTTGTCTCGCATGTTTCTCCAATGAATCCTGCAGCGCAATCACAACTGAAATCGTCTACTAAATCAGTGCACGTTCCTCCGTTCTCACAAGGTGAAGGCGAACAATCGTTAATATCTGTAGAAAAATCAGTCTTCAACAGAAAGAGTTTCGTTTTAAAATGAGAAATATACTTGTCTCGCATGTTTCTCCGTTGAATCCTGCAGCGCAATCACAACTGAAATCGTCTATTAAATCGATGCACGTTCCGTTGTTTTCACACGGAAAAAATTCGCAATCGTCGATATCTAAGAAAAAGAGTATAAGATACGTTACAACACCAAGCTTCGCTAACTCGTTTCGCATGTGTCTCCGGTAAAGCCTGCAGCGCAATCACAACTGAAATCGTCTATTAAATCAGTGCACGTTCCTCCGTTCTCGCAAGGCGAAGGCGAACAATCGTCAATATCTGTGAAAAATGCAACGCAATAAGAAATGTTTTCACCTCTAAAAAATTAATTCTTACTCGTCTCGCATACGTCTCCAGTGTATCCGCTCATGCAAATGCACGTGAAAGCGTTGATTTCGTCAACGCACGTTCCGCCATTCTGGCATGGTTCAGACGAACATTCGCCAATATCTACAAATATCAATAGAATTTATAAAGTACATCCAAGACAAAGAATGCTACTCGTTTCGCAGTTGTCGCCGGTATGACCTGGAATGCACACGCACGTGTATCCGTCAATGTCATCACTGCAAGTGCCTCCATTTTGACAAGGATAAGACGCGCATTCGTCAAAGTCTACATGAATGATACAAAAAACCTCTAAACAAAAGCCAATCGTTTGAAAATGACAAATATACTTGTCTCGCATGTTTCTCCAATGAATCCTGCAGCGCAATCACAACTGAAATCGTCTACTAAATCAGTGCACGTTCCTCCGTTTTCACAAGGTGAATGCGAACAATCGTCAATATCTGTAGAAAAAGCAGTCTTTACCAGAAAGAGTTTCATTTTAAAATGAGAAATATACTTGTCTCGCATGTTTCTCCGCTGAATCCTGCAGCGCAATCACAACTGAAATCGTCTATTAAATCGATGCACGTTCCGTTGTTTTCACACGGAAAAAATTCGCATTCGTCGATATCTAAGAAAAAGAGTATAAGATACGTTACAACATCAAGTTTCGCTAACTCGTTTCGCATGTGTCTCCGGTAAAGCCTGCAGCGCAATCACAACTGAAATCGTCTATTAAATCAGTGCACGTTCCTCCGTTCTCGCAAGGCGAAGGCGAACAATCGTCAATATCTGTGAAAAATGCAACGCAATAAGAAATGTTTTCACCTCTAAAAAATTAATTCTTACTCGTCTCGCATACGTCTCCAGTGTATCCGCTCATGCAAATGCACGTGAAAGCGTTGATTTCGTCAACGCACGTTCCGCCATTCTGGCATGGTTCAGACGAACATTCGCCAATATCTACAAATATCAATAGAATTTATAAAGTACATCCAAGACAAAGAATGCTACTCGTTTCGCAGTTGTCGCCGGTATGACCTGGAATGCACACGCACGTGTATCCGTCAATGTCATCACTGCAAGTGCCTCCATTTTGACAAGGATAAGACGCGCATTCGTCAAAGTCTACATGAATGATACAAAAAACCTCTAAACAAAAGCCAATCGTTTGAAAATGACAAATATACTTGTCTCGCATGTTTCTCCAATGAATCCTGCAGCGCAATCACAACTGAAATCGTCTACTAAATCAGTGCACGTTCCTCCGTTCTCACAAGGTGAAGGCGAACAATCGTCAATATCTGTAGAAAACGTTGTCTTTACCAGAAAGAGTATCCTTTTTAAATGACAAATATACTTGTCTCGCATGTTTCTCCGTTGAATCCTGTAGCGCAATCACAACTGAAATCGTCTACTAAATCAGTGCACGTTCCTCCGTTCTCACAAGGTGAAGGCGAACAATCGTTAATATCTGTAGAAAAAGCAGTCTTTACCAGAAAGAGTTTCGTTTTAAAATGAGAAATATACTTGTCTCGCATGTTTCTCCGCTGAATCCTGCAGCGCAATCACAACTGAAATCGTCTACTAAATCAGTGCACGTTCCTCCGTTCTCACAAGGTGAAGGCGAACAATCGTCAATATCTGTAGAAAAAGATGTCTTTACCAGAAAGAATATTCTTTTTACATGAGAAATATACTTGTCTCGCATGTTTCTCCGCTGAATCCTTCAGCGCAATCACAACTAAAATCGTCTATTAAATCGATGCACGTTCCGTTGTTTTCACACGGAAAAAATTCGCATTCGTCGATATCTAAGAAAAAGAGTATAAGATACGTTACAACATCAAGTTTCGCTAACTCGTTTCGCATGTGTCTCCGGTAAAGCCTGCAGCGCAATCACAACTGAAATCGTCTATTAAATCAGTGCACGTTCCTCCGTTTTCACAAGGTGAATGCGAACAATCGTCAATATCTGTAGAAAAAGCAGTTTTTACCAGAAAGAGTATCCTTTGAAAATGAGAAATATACTTGTCTCGCATGTTTCTCCAATGAATCCTGCAGCGCAATCACAACTGAAATCGTCTACTAAATCAGTGCACGTTCCTCCGTTCTCGCAAGGTGAAGGCGAACAATCGTCAATATCTGTAGAAAAAGCAGTCTTTACGAGAAAGCGTATCGTTAGAAAATGACAAAATACTCGTTTCGCATGTGCCTCCGGTATAGCCCGTCATGCACTGACACGTGAATTCGTCAATTCCATCGATGCACGTTCCTCCGTTCTTGCAAGGCAAAGACGCACATTCGTCGATATCTAAGAAAGAGAATAGAATAACACTCCGTGAAATCTATACAAAATCAAATATAACGAACTTCGTTGCGGTCAACCAGACACACAAACGTAGTGATAAAATAGATACGACATAATAGAAAAAGGTACCTGATTCGCAGTGAACTCCCGTAAAACCAGCTAAGCAATCACATGTATATCCATCCATTTCTTCGATACACGATCCCGAATTTTGACATGGCATTGAAAGACACTCCTTCAAAAGTTCTGGCATTGGTGGGGGAGACAAAGAGAACGGTGGTGGTTTGCATTTTCCACATGACTCTGGAGAAGTAGATAGGACATCGTCAGACCGGACCGAAAACACCCTTACTCGTTTCGCATTGCTTTCCGGTGTAGTTTGCCATGCACTGACAAGTGAAATAGTCAATTCCATCAATGCACGTTCCTCCGTTCTCGCAAGGCGACGACGCACACTCGTCGATGTCTAGAATTATTCACGAAATAAGAAAACGATCACACACCACCCCAAACCGCAAATTCTCACTTGTCTCGCATATGTCTCCAGTGTATCCACTAATGCAAATGCACGTGAAAGCGTTTATATCGTCAATGCATATTCCGCCATTCTGACACGGATCAGACAAACATTCGCCTATATCTAAAAGAAACGAAATCATTTCTTATGTACACTCAAAACAATAGAATGTTACTCGTTTCGCAGTTGTCGCCGGTATGACCTGGAATACACACGCACGTATAGCCGTCAATGTCGTCAGTACAGGTTCCTCCGTTCTGACAAGGATAAGACGCACACTCGTCCAAGTCTACATAAAAAAATACAAATACATGATTATATAAGATAGATAGGAAAACACTCTCACTCGTCCGGCATTGGTCTCCCGTGTAGCCTGCCATGCACTGACACGTGAAGTAGCCAATTCCATCGATGCACGATCCTCCGTTCTCACAAGGAGATAGCTCACATTCATCAATGTCTGAATGAAATAAAAATCTCTATAGACACAATTGTAACAAAATGAAACAATTACTTGTCTCGCATTGGTCTCCCGTGTAGCCTGCCACGCACTGACACGTGAACATGCCAACTCCATCAATACACGTTCCATTACTTTGACAAGGCCCAGAATCACATTTGTCAATATCTAAGAAAACAGCTATGACGAAAACTAGCATCGATATAACATAATCCTACTCGTAGTCGTTGGTTCCGGAGTTGTGGGACCAGGAGTCGTTGCTTCTGGTGTAGTCGGTTCTGGAGAAGCCGTTGTTTCCGGAGGAGCCGTTGTTTCTGGAGGAGCCGTTGTTTCTGGAGGAGCCGTTGTTCCTGGAGGAGACGTTGTTCCTGGAGGAGACGTTGTTTCCGGAGGAGCGGTTGTTTCCGAAGGAGCCGTTGTTTCCGGAGGAGCGGTTGTTTCCGAAGGAGCCGTTGTTTTCGGAGGAGCCGTTGTTTCTGGAGGAGCCGTTGTTTCCGGAGGAGCCGTTGTTTCCAGAAGAGGAGCCGTTGTTTCCGGAAGAGGAGTCGGGATTTCTATACCAAACAAAATAACATGTAGCGAAATGATGCACAGCTTTTACGCTAAGACATAAATTGATGTACCTTCGCACGTTGGTTCAACGCCTGACCAACTTCCGTTCTCAGTGCAAGTCAGATTCTGTCTCCCGTTAAGGAAATAACCGTGAGAGCAAGAAAATTCTATAACCGCTCCTTCAACTGTATCGTTTGATGATTTTAATCCATTCAGCGGATCTGAAAGTCCTGGACATAAAATAACTAAAGAAAAAGAAATTAACCAACCAAGGAGCAATCAGCGGTCAACTTACGACACTCGGGACTCGAACCAGACCATAGCCCAGTTTCGAGACAGCTAAGTTCACGTTCGCCAGAAAGGACAAAACCCGAATGACATGAAAACGTTGCTGTAGCCACAAAAATCGTAGAGCCATAAACGGACACCGTCGTAGGATGATCAACAGATCCATCTTCAGGAGCATCCAATGACCCACAATCGGCAACTAAACAATGAGGTTTCATCAGCGCCTAACAACAAGACAAAACAACTTATTCTTACAGAGTATGTCCACTTCCTCGCATTCACCGCCAACACCAATTAAATTTGGAGTCCAGAGAAGCGAATTCAACGCGCAAAATGACGGAGACGACGAACCGTATACAAGCACCGCGTTGCACTCGTAAGCAAACAGAGAATCTGAATGAATCACCTGAATTGCGCTTAGCTCTCCTCTCTTCGCTTCCAAGCACGTTTCCCCTGTCGGCCCAGTCGGAATTGATGCGTAGTAATTGTAAGAGAGTCCTTCGACGCTGACCAAGGCGCCAGAGAGCGGCGATAGAGCATCGTCTCCATTCTGAATGTGACTCACGTTGACGTTGATGCAGTTCTTATCTGTCCACGGTCTATCGCAGTTCCACCAGCTGAAGCGACTTATGTTTAAACTCCACACGAAATTGCCACCCGGAGACACTGAAATGACGCCGAGACCTTCCTCGATCCAAATGCCGCGTGACTCGTCAAACGACCACGCGGGAATTAACTCGCCGTTCGTTACATTTGCTGTGTCGTTGAGCTGGAATACAAGCTCCACGTATCGCTTAAGAGCGACTGTTTCGTTTGTCTCGGCGTTTGTAATTGCTATGTCACTCAATGCCAAACTGTCGAGATACGTGCGATTCCCTGAGATCGATCTTTCGGCAAAGAGTTGAGGAGCAAGCGTCACGCCGTCGAAAGGATCAATGATATTGAAACTGGCCACCAAAGGCGTTCCGTTTGGAACATTGAGAGCGTCCGGCGGAAAGTGAAGTCCAAGAGACAGCGGAAATTCTGTGGACACGAGCGAAAACGAAGACGATGCGTTGTAAGTAAACGAAACTGTCTCTAGTCGTCGCTTCAAAGAAATAAAGATGGAATGTCCTTCAAAACACATATAATTTTTGGTAGGCAAAACTTCAAAATTTTCGACTACCTGTAAAGCAATAGGAATAGTACGATCTCGACACCGTAGAATAGCCGGGTGCTCGAACGAGTAGAAGCAGAGTAGTCTCAAAAGGAATTTTAACTTCAGCTATGCCATCAACCGAATTGACCGCCACGCCAGTATCCAATGGATACACGCTCTCATCATTGACAACAAAAACGGACACCGACGCTGAGAGAAGACTGCTCTGTGTATCGACGTCAACGGGAAGAACACTGATAGCTAAATATAAATATAAATAGGAAAGAGGAAAGAGAAGGCATAAAATTTACTGCTGCAATTAGTTTCTGTTGGTGGTGTTGATGAAAGCACTGCTGTAGTATTCAAAATCGTGGTTGTTTCGGTTGTTGAGTTTTCTACGTACAAAGTTTCGTAAGTGCTAATGACGGGTCATTTATCAACAGCTCTGGCCCAACAAAAATCAATAATTAAGACATGACAAGGTAAGTACGTTCACGCGCATATTGTCCCGTGGGAAGAAAGGCGGAGCGATATATTGATTTCAGAGGACGTTAGTTCAATACCCATGCTTAGTCATATTGCTTATACGCGTTTCTGCGTTAAATAACTGCGGTGCGTTAGTGCGTGCAGTTGGAACATACACGCTACTTCCGTTTGGTAATATATTTACAACCACTCCAAAGCTACGCCCATTAAATGCTATTAATAGACCGCTTTCATTCCAATGGAAATTTCCTCTACTCGGGCAAACTCATTTCCCTAGAACAGCCTTTTTCTCACGTGCCCCATTAGTAAATTAAAATGAGGCGGTACGTTTATTCAATACCCATGCTTAGTCGTATTGTTCATACGCTTTTCTGCATTAACTGCGGCGCGTTGATGCATACAGTTGGAGCAGAAGCGTAACTTCCATTTGGTCTCCAAAAAGTTACGCCCATTAATTGCTATTCATAGACCGCTTTCTTTTCAATGGAAATTTCCTCTACCCGGATTCCCTAGAACTGCCTTTTCTTCTCGTGTGACTTAAAATAAGGCGGTACGTTTAATTTAAATAAAGTTAGTGATCAAGTGAGTCATTCGCGGATCAAGGACAAGATGAGCGAGGGAGAAAGCGAACGCGAAGTTTTAAAACAGACAGACTAACTCAAAGCACACGTTACAATTTCGGAACTGACACTAACGGTGACACCAATCAAGAAAGTCAACAACGTCAAACGCGCAATGCGGGCGGATTCCCTCAGGAATGCGCCGTCTTTTGAACACCAAACGGAGACCTGCGCTTGTTCAGACAATACAACTGTATGCAACATCTAGACAAATCAACTGGGAAACATATGCTAGCGATGCAGAGACGCAGAAAATCGCCTGCAGGGTAGAAGACGCGATGAACGAAATTCTACACTACGACTAGTAGTAGACCGTGCATTTCATCGACTTGCCTTGGCCGTTAACGGTGAATAGGGCACCGCAGAGCAGAGAACACAGCCCCAACAAGACGTTCGTGGGCAACATCCTCCTCGCTTATTCAGCGAATTCTCAACAGCGCCTTTGATTTCTGTTTCAGGTAAGTAAAGCCGGTTTTTCGAAGCTCTGAGCAGAACGAAATTGAGTCGCTGTGCGGGTGCTGTGTCTGGCACACAATGACCTGCGCTGAAACGAAGTTAAGCAATTAATTTGAACGAATCCACAGCCTTATGCAAAACGTTGGCGCACCGTAAAACGAATCCTCAAAAAATACTCACTCGACGCGTGGCTCGAAACTGCGGTCTGTATAAGCCACAGCTACTAGAACGGCGATCTTTAGCGAACCGCACCAAAAGAGTCCGACCCGCATGCGGAAAAGGCTACTGTCGTCATCCAAAGCCCTCCCACAGAAAAATTAGTAGACATGAGCCAATATCATACCGCCTTGCGGTATTTACACTGTACATCCTTGTGCCGCACAGTCCAACACAAACAGAGCGATAGACTTTCTTAGAGGGGCGCGCTCTGAACGTAAAGGCCAGAACCAGCCAAACTCTTTTCAAGGCAACGAACTCGCACGGCGCGGACCGTCGATCGGTTCTTTTTCCGGTACATGTATGGAAATATCGTCACGTGAATACAACCAGTATTCTCAACCAATTTTCTCTCGTGACTCGGGCGCGTCAGCTGCGTTAACGCCTTTTGGGACTTTTGGGACTTCTGCATTGCATTGCCATCAGTGACCTAGAAGAAAATCCAACTGCCTGGTTCTAACCGGATATCTGATAACCCTCCCACGACTGAAGGACCTTCGTTAAAGGCCATACGGCGTGTTTTTGCAATGCGGACGCATGCTAACCGAAACAGCCTTCCGGAGTCGGAGAGTTGGCGTTGACCAATAAAGTATTATTCTCCCTAGCCGTCAACAAGAAAAATTAGCCTAAGAGAGCCCCCAAACGACACAGAATCAAAGAAAGCACGGAGTGGCTACAGTTACGCCACCGTAAACGGACTCCTGTAGGCTACAGTTACGCCAGTCTAGCGCACTATAGAGTAGAGAGCTTAAAAAGCGTGTTTTTCATGTACCTAATCCAACCCTAACCCTAAACCTTACTGGTGTCGGTGGCGGCCCCGCTCCGGGCTTAACCGCCCCAATGAGCATAGGTCGCAGAGGGGGGCTTCGCCCCCCTGGAACCACCATGCTACGGGCGGTTAAGCCACAGTCGCGGGTGATCGTATATCGCCGCTTAGATACAAAAAAAAAGAAAAAAAGAAAAAAAGAAAAAAAAGAGCACGCTTCGGGATTCGAGCCCCGGACCCGTCACGTGCCCCGTGGTTCATGCATCCGGTCCTCCAGCGCCCCGCCCCCCCCTGCCCGTTGAGCTATCGCGGCATCCTTGGAAAGGAGGCGTTATCGCAGGACTTTATAATGCTAGACTGCAGCTATAGTGCGCTAGACTGGCGTAACTGTAGCCTACAGGAGTCCGTTTACGGTGGCGTAACTGTAGCCACTCCGGGATAAAAGAACTGATAAAAGAAGGCATAAAGAAGGCACAGACTAGGTATAGCGTGCGCTCCGAGGCACCTAGGCAAGCCCCGGACAAGGTCCGTCTCTTTTCGAGTCTCTCGCCAAAGCACGTCAAAGCCGCTCGTCTAAGCCGACTCGGAACCGCTTCGAGAAAATGGAACGAACGATTGTCTCGGGAAAAGGAGCATCGTCGTCACCAGAGAAGAGTCTTGACGCCATTTAGCGGTGCCAAACAGAAATGCGGCGACTCAAAGCGTCTTCCTACCACCCTCTCGTAGCCTTTTCGTCTTTATCTTTGCTAAAAACGATGACAGACGTTCAGGCTACTTTTCAATGTCCGTTTATGTGGAAAAAAAAGTAGGGTAAACATGTTGTAAATTATTTTATAAAATCTACGGACTTGTGTGCCAACCTTTCTTCAGCTGACACAAGGTGGCGTACTGACTCGCTGCCAAAACTGTTATCCTCTCTATCGTTCACATGTACAGCGTGAATCAGACAATTCTCTCGTGTGAATTTCATTCCATCTTGGCTCGTACTGCTTCGTATCACGGCCATGTGGGAGTATACATTTGAAGACTATGTCTTCTTTCGAATCTGCAGGTTAATTAACTTACCACACCAACGCCTCTATTTCAGCTTCGCTCACTTCGCCCACTATCATGTAATCTAAGACACAAAATCTAACAGCAGCAGAAAAGAAAAGACAGAACCGTGAAGCAAATGAAGAACTGCAAAGACATTCAATTTCTAATGCTAGCAGCAAGCGGCATGTTTCAGTCTGCATTCACCCCATTCCTTCTACAGACCTCTGACACAAAAGAACGCGTGTAAGAACAAGATTTGCGTGATTGCTTCATCGACTAACCTTTTGTAACGCCAACCCATCACTGTTACAGCAGCAGCAGTGATGAAAATGCACAGTATTGCTAAAGCAACGACTGCCCAATCGACGACGATAGTCTCCTCGTCCACAACAATGCCATTTGACGTGGGCATATTTGATGGCTCTGCCGGTTTTTCATACTCGATGGTGTAAGTGCCAGTGACGCGGCAGGGGATTCCGGAGAAGTGGCAAATGCCGTAATCGCACGACTGACAAGAATTAGCTAAAACGATCTTGCTGCGGAAAATGCAAAGTTTCAATGACTTTAACAAACCTCGATCTTTTCCAGCAAAAGTGATTTTTACGTCCTTCGTTCCACAGAAATCTGAGCTGTTCATGTTCAACTGATAGCCTCCATTTGGAAAGACGATCGCGAGAGTTTGACTGTCGTCCCATAATCCGAAGACCGAAACGTTGTTCAAATGTTCGGGCAAAAAGCTGATTATTTTCGACAAATCGGATGGCCGGCGAACTGACGGCATATTCGTTTCGTGTGAAAATTTCAAAACCACCGTTGTTCCTGGAAGAATCCTATCGTTTGACGCTCCTTCGACTTCAATCAAAGTCACGTAAACCTTCTATATATAGTAGAATCGCAAACAGCTATAGTGACATTTTGCAAAGCAAACCTTCCGCTTTTGAACAAACTCTGACTCTGACACTGGCTCTTCTCCTTTCAAGTCACGACGACGACGATGACGATCGCTGGTGCTTTCTTCAACGCATTCCGTTTCATTTTGAATCGCAAACCGCGGTTTATTGTCGTTGATAGTGAGGATGTCCACATGAGATGCGGCGCTACTGCTCGCAGGTGGATTTCCGTTGTCGAAGACAGTAATTATGATCTTCCCAGTTGAGTAAAGAAAGTACAGCAGTTACATTCACGGTAGTAAGTGAATAGTCGTATACGTACCTTCCGGCCAATTTTCTCTAAAGAGGAGTCGCTAACAAATACAGTTGGCTCATCAGCCGACGAAAAGTAGAACAGCCTGCCGACCGTGCAAGCGTAGAGCTACAGGAAAAACTTCACGTTTCTAAAGCCATTGTAAACATATTGCTAGCCACCTTGCCGTCGTCCAAGCCGGTGAACGTCAGCAGTTTGCCCGAGTGATCCGGTTGATACTTAATTAATTAAAGAAATCAATGAGTTGAAAAATTTCCTGCTTCGTTTTTACTCACCATTAGGCCAGGACAAGCCGTCGATTTACGCAGATATATGAACTCAGTAGCATCGAGCTTGCCTGGGTAGTTTGCGCTGTGTACAAGTAAAAAAAGTGAGAATTAGAGAATTCGTTCTCTTCTATTTCCTTACGTCAATTCGACTGTCATTTTCGTGATGTTGTTTCCTTCGACCGAATCACTGATGGAGACGTCGTGTGCTCCACTTACGATGTGCTGCCCAATCACCTGATTTTCAACAAATCGTATTCGATCGTCTCTGCCTACACCAACACCCAAATCCAACTGCGGACTATCGTTGATGAACACGGTAGAAACAAAAACAGAGGCCGGGAGGCTAGCCGCTCCTGCTTTGTCCCACACCATAACAGCAATCTGAGGAACAATTTTCTCCGGTTCAGACGCTGTATTGCTATACGTAACAGAAAGCAGTATCTGATGAAATACAAAGTAAAGTAAGCAAATAGATGATGAACAAGACGTTTTACCTCTAGATACGCCGCAAACGACGCAATTCCGCTCAAAGAGACGCTCGATGTGCCCTGTCCAGTTACGGTGACTCCGTGACTATTGGCTTTGCTCACGTCAACCAAAACGACGTCACCAGTGCGAGTGGTATTGAATGAAAACGTCGCATTTCCAGCATAAAAACTATCCACGTCAACCAGAATGGTATAATTTGGTAAGATTTTTACAGGCGATCCGTTTTCAGTGAAAGTGATCGAATGAGATCTGTCGGCAAGCGAGGCAAATTGCAGAGGCTGACTCGGGGGCGTGAATCGAAGAACAGGCCCATCGCTAATAGGAATGACAAAGATTTGAATCGCTGCCGGAGAACTGCGATTCTGGCCATCGTCCACAGTAATGTAAGCCATTCTATAAGGGAATCAAAATGACCGAACGAACTTTCGATGTTGGAGTTTTCAACCTTGAGTCTGATGAAAGATTCACAGGAGGACTGAGATTATTGACAAAGCCCAATGACGACAGGATCATCTCGTAAATAGAGATATTAGCTGCACCAGAGAGAGTCTACATAAAACACGGTGTAGATGCAATTAAGTCAATGCAGCAATTAATTTAACCCACCAAAGTTTGATAGTTGTCTTGACTCTGAACCGCTATGCCGGCGTCAGCAGCGGTTGACTTATTGAGAACCAAGGCATCCCCGCTATGACCATCGACCAGTAACACCGTTGCTCTTCGGAGAAAAAAGGGCAAAGTAGAGCAATGCTTTTAAAGCCTTGCAATTTAGAGACACCTTGCCATTGTTGCATCGTTGATGTCTGTTATGTTGACGCCATCCGATAAGAAACTGGGAGGGTGTCCTTCAGTGTATGAAATTGTTGCCATTTCAGCTTGAAAGAATCGTACCACGGGAGCGACGTTAAAGTCAATTAGTCTTATGCTAGCAGGAGAGTATGATCAATATAAAGAAAAGAACACATATTTTTGAGCGTACAGGACTTGTTTCATTGTCGTAAATATTCCGTCAAAAACAATAAAGTCAATATAGACGTCGTCAAGACCTTCAAACTCTGGCTCACTAGTTTAGAATAATAGTTACCGTGAAACCGAAATTTGAAGATTTACGAATTCGCGTAAGTGACGTTATTGAGCAGAGCTTGGAAAACATCAGTGGTCGCATTTCCAGTTAAAACAATTTCTTTTCCCGATAGTATTTCCTTGAAAACAAATTTAAATTAACGATACAATGACTGAAAGAGCTCAAAACATTTACTTCCGACTTCACTAGTGCTGCAGTGTTTTTGATCGCCAAAGACCCACTTCCGCCAGAACGAATTTTTATTGTTGCTGCTTTTAGAAGATGGCTGCAAAAAAATTGCAACTGGTAGGTTAGCCCAAAGAAAACAGCAACGTTTTACAATGTATGATCTGGGTCGGTTAGGTTAAGCGAGTTGCTCGTGACGTCAATAGGCGTTTGGCTGCCTTCTTCGTAGTGTGTAACTGGTGCTATAAGAAAACATTAGAGTTATTATTAGAGTCGTGACGTTGATCAACAAATTGAGAAAATGTAAATTTGTACTTCCTATCGTCAAAACCGGCGGGTCGTCGTTCTCTCCGACAAATTGGACGGTGACGCCTACAACGGGCGCTGAATACCCATTTGAATCGATGACCGTGATCAGAAAAAGTCTAAACAAGATGAAGTCAGCCGAGAACATCAGTACATCGTTCACCCTCAACGTACTTTGGATTAAAATCAGGACTCCTGCTAGAGCTGAAGTACCCCAAGCTAAGAAGGACATGAGTCAAATTGGCTGGACTCGCTCCGCGTACAACTCTGATCCCTTCACTAAATACAAGTTTTTCTATCAAAATGAAAGCAACGGTTGCCACATACCTGTCGGATTCCGTAACAAATTGAACAGTAGAAATTCCGTTAATTTTGCTTCTTTCCTCAAGTGTCAGTTTGTTGAAAGAGACTGCAGTACCAGTGGAGAAGATTACCTGCGAGAGAAGAATGAAGAAATGAAAAGACAGAAAAGAGAAACGCACCCTTTCTCCCAGACTGTCCAAAGGATTAGTCAATTCCACGACTACTTCTTTCCAGTCCTTAAAAGTTACGTACAGTTAGTTAGACCTTAAAAGCGTTCTCACGGTACCTCATTGCCAAACGCGGAAGCGTCCAGGTTCTTCCTTCTAGGTGCCAACAGGACGATCGTATTTGCCTCGCGGTAACGGACTGTACGATTAAGGGTCGTCTTGTCGGCGACGTTGAAATCGACGGCGACGTGATTGCAATCGCTTCCTGCTCCCCGCTTGCCCGTACATGTGAATAACTCAACAATGTTGCAAGTGTCGCTGCATCCGTCAATGTCATTGCCTGTGCCATTCAGAGTGTCGCACTCCTCAAAGAATTCTCGAATTCCATTTCCGCAATTGAAGCACTCGCTCGAGTTGTCGAATTCAGCGTTAACTGGACACTCAAAACCGTCGAGTATAGTGCAGCTGAACGATTCGCAGCCGTAGCCGTCCAATCCGGAATCGCAATCTTCGCCGGGAACGCGTATTCCATCACCGCAAGTCTTACTGTAACAAACCGTCCGTTCTCCCACAGGAGTCCGGCAACCGAAGCCCTCTTCAAGCTTGCAAGTAGCTGAGCATCCATCACCGGAAACAGTATTGCTATCGTCGCATTCTTCGGAATCAATTCGGAGAACGCCATCGCCGCATACGGGACAATTAACCGTGACGTTAGTTGCCAGCTGCGAGGCGTTTACTTGGCAAAAGTTGGCAAGACTTATAGCATTCGTGCCGTTGCTGATGATCCCAAAAATCCCGGAACTTTCATTGACAGCACGACGAAACCTATTTCCGCCGCTCTTTCGCCGATTTTCGCACTCCAACAAAGCATTGCTGCTTAGATGCAAAGAATCTCCAGTTCCAGAATTTAAAGCGTCAAAAAGTGATTTTAGCAGATCGATGGCCGATGATCCAACATTTTGCACTTGGTCAATCGTTCCGCATATAACGAAACCTTCATCTTCTAAAACAGATCTGAGTTCCAATACATTTGCTTGCTTATTTTCGGGACACGATCGCACGATGCGAAGAACAGTGGCAAAGTTTGCATCTCGGTACGTCGACGACATCGCCAAGATATTGCGTAAGTTCAATGCATTATCCTTGGAAACGTTCACGTCACACAGGTTGCTCTTTTGTATACAGTCTCCATGGTTGGTAAAGAGACGATTGTCTACGAGACGGCACTCTTCAGCAAATGGTGGGACCGTACGATTGACACCATAAACATCGGCAACAGTGCTGCTCGTCAGATTGGCGAGGCAAACGGACACGTCAGAAAGCCAAGTGCAGAACTGACAAGCACCACCGCCAGTCGGGCTGGCGGTGCTGGCGGAGCAAACTGGAGATAAGAACGAATCCAAATAGTTGGGCGAGTTGCAAGAAAAGACAGCTTTTGTGCAAGAAATAAAATCCGCACATACGTCAACCTGAGAAGAACAACGAGCTTTGCCTAAAACGACATCCTTATACAAGAAATTTTCAACTGAGCACGCTTATTGACCTATATGACAGCGCTCTCCATCGAACTCCGGGTGACACTCGCAAACGAAGCTGTCAATTTTGTCGTAACACGTTCCTCCGTTTTGGCACGGATTGGGCTCACATTCGTTGATTTCTGCGATTAGCACTTCGTTAGCTAGCAGTGAGCACAGTTACAGCAACTAACCTTTTTCGCATAAAGCGCCAGTGTAGCCAGAAAAGCAGCTGCACGTAAATCCACCTGTTAAATCAATACAAGTTCCATTTTGGCAAGAATCTGGCAAACAATCATCAATATCTGAGAAAAAGGAAGTGAACATCCTTTTCGAATTAGCGTCTAATTCCTAACTTGTTTCACAATAGCGGCCGGTGAATCCTTCGCGACAAATGCAGTTAAAATCTGCGACAAGGTCCTGACAGTTTCCGCCATTCGCACAAGAAACGTTTTCGCACTCGTTTATGTCTTAATTGAATAAATAATAATTAGCACTAAAACTATAGATAGCGACGTATAAACTCACCTATTTCGCACTGACGACCTGTATAGCCCTGACTACAGTTGCATGTGAAATTGAGGAATAGATCAGTGCACATTCCGCTATTCAGACACGGATTGGGCGAACACTCATCTGTCTCTTCGCTGCACGTCTTTCCCGTATAACCAGGAGGGCACGAGCAGAAAAAGTCGCCGCGCCGATCCTCGCATGTTCCTCCATTTGTACACGGAACGGACTGACATTCGTTGGCCTCTATATTTTATTCGCAAAAATGTTATATTATCCTAATCTCTACTCCAATTTTAAATTTACCGTTTTGGCATTGAGATCCAGAGAAACCCATCGGGCATTGACATGTGAAAACACCAAATCCGTCAATGCACAGTGCTCCGTTCAGGCAAGGATTGGATGCGCAATCGTCAACCACTATTGAGCTATGCTAGGAAAAAGACGTCGACAAAAATCTATCGCGCACCTGCACATGTTCCATTGATTTCTTCGGTGAGAAGTGGACAATCGCAATTAAAATCCCCGTCAATGTTGGTACAAAATTGCCCTACAACTGAACACGCAGTCCCATTGACATTTCTCTCCACGCACTCATTGATGTCTGCAAAAGAAAAAATTCCTGAAAAGCCTGCATGCCGTTTATAGAGACAAACCAAAGCAACTGCTGCCGTCGCTCGCAAGGCGAAAACCTTCTCTGCACGAACACTGAAAACTTCCATCTACGTTGGTGCAATTGTGTTCGCAGTTTGCAAGTCCTTCAGTGCACTCATCGACGTCTAAAAAACAGACATGGTACAACTGCAAACAACCGTAAAAACTACGTTTTCATGATCAAATCACCTGAGCAATTCCATTTGTTAGAGTCTAATCGAAATCCTTTAAAGCAAGTACATGTTTCGTTTCCGCTAGTCAGATTTTTCGAGCAGATCTGCTCGCAAAGATTTGAAATATCACAATTTTCAGTAGCTAGTAGACAAAGAAAAGAGAACTTAATTAAGACAATATAGCAAGAAAAAAGAAAATAAATCATACGAATGCACGTTTCGTTGTCACTACTAAATGTGAAGCCATCAAAGCACGCGCAGTCAAAAGATCCAATTGTGTTTGAGCACACCTGATGACAAGGTTCCATTTCTGAACACTCGTTGATATCTAAACAACATATATTTACAGACGCTTGCCTGAGACCAACCCCAGCAGTATACCAATGCACTCCGTTTGATTCGCTAGTCGAAAGCCTTTTTCGCAATCGCATCGGAAAAAGGGGACTTCATTAATGCAAACTTGGTCGCAGTTGTCATCATTTTCTCCGCATTCGTCAATATCTTTGCACACAAAAACTAATGAAACAGAGAAAAAAAGACAGGAAGCGTTACCGTTGCATTTAGCTCCGTCGACTTCACTCCCGATAGGACAATCCGAGCAATTCGCTCCCACTCCGGGAGCCGGAACATCTGTGCAGTTCGTACCAATCGGGCAGCCCGGGTCGATGCATCCGTTTTGGTCAATGTTACAAAAATCTCCTGTCCAACCTGAAAAAAAACGTGTTCCTTACGTGCCTGCACGAACACCTGTACAAAATACATACCTGGACCGCATTCACAGTCCTCCAAGATGAATCCATCTTGGCCACCGTCCGTATCGACCTCAACGCACTCGGCTCCGTTTTGCAAAGCGCAGCCGCAGAGTCGCACAAGAGGCTCATGCTCGCTAACAGCTCCACGACTATCATTGGCGATGATGGTAAAACTGACTGCACTGGTTCCTCTTGGAGTCCACACTAAATTGTACTCGCTACCGTCGTTTTCGAGCATGAAGTCGTTAAGAGCGAGAGATGGAGTGCGCTTAATTGCGAACGTAAAGTTATCACCGACGTCTGTGACGGTGAAACGGTACAAAGACGCAACGTAGATTGTAGCTCGAAAAGTCTCATTCCCGACGATTTGTGGGGGATTATTTTCTAAAACAGAAGCAAGATTTTGTAGGTGCCTAATCTGATATCAGCTCTTAGTACCTTGGATTTGAGCCGCGTCTGCAACGCCGCGACGACCTTTGAGAGTCGTAAGAGCAACGTCTTCGCTGCCAGTTTCGAAGAAATCAAACAGGCATGGGAGATCGTTGTCACATTGTTCCATTTGCACATCTGTGTAGCGATCCAATACTTCATCGATGAAAATTGGTTCGTGATGGGGATTGGAGAAAGTCGACGAGTTTTGGCTCTCTTGATAGTAGAAGAGAGATTCGGCTTGCGATATTTGCCCTATGCCAAAAAAAACATAGAAAAACGGCTATTGTGCACTACTCAACTTTTGTGACTCACAAGTTTGCCCAAAATCATTATGAATAGTTCGACTCGAAGCGTTCAGGGAAATTTCTTTGCCAGAACGCGCGATAAAATCGTTTTTCCGATTTCCGTCCCATTGACCAACCAAGCCTCGAGTATTGCCTCGATACTCGTCCGGCAAACCCATGACGAAAGACAGAAGGCCACTTCTCGCCGTTATAGTAACAGTAATATCAGACGAAAACGACACGACAAGCGATATTGAATCATTGGCTTCTCCACGAGACACGATGACGTTGTCCAGTATCAAGACGCCGTTTGCCGCCAAATCGGAAAACAGTTTTGAAACGTCGCGCCACGACGATCCATCGAAATAGCCAAGCGACTCTGTCAATGAAGCGTTAGCGCCATAGCAGCAAACCATCAAACGAACTTCGCTCGCCGAAACGAGGCTAACTTGTACGATAGTCGAATTTTCAGGTCCGGTTGAATTGACGGAAATTTGTCGTGACACAAAAGCCGAGAATTCTGTTGCCGATGAATTGGTGACGAGACGCGTTCGACCTTGGAATTCGAACCGATCATCGGCCGACTTGAAAATTAGGTACTCGCCGAGTCCGTTAAACGTGTATTCATTGCCGTCCAATGTCGTGAAATGAGGATCGCCCCACGTCGAAAAGAAGAAGAGAGGAAAACGCTCTGTACACGTTGGAGGCGACGGTCGCCGTTCAAAGTAGAGATTACACAGGTCGGAGTCAAAGCAGCATCGTTGATACGGCTGCACGTCAAATTCCCTGTGACGGGTGGGACTGAAGAATGAGTGAAATCGATTGGCCGAGCCGGCGAACGGTAGCTGGGTGATCAGCGAGCCACCGCCAATCATATCGGAGAAGAATGAGATAAACGGTGATGAGATATCCGAGCGGTAGCAACATTCCGCTTGTTGGCCGTCGAAGCTGCCGAAAAGAGAAACAAAGCACAATCGGTCAGTACTTTGGTCGTCAGCAGAAGACGTCTGAATAAATCTGAAATCAGTGAACGCTTGAAATAAGGTGCACGGACACGGCTGAACGAATAGATGCCAAAACGGAAATCGCCCGTACTGAGCGATATCTTGGGAATACCAGTCGAGGCAAGCGCCTCGACTTGCGCATCGATTTCCCGCTAACGAAACGCGATACAAATAACGACCGATGACGTCAATGTTAGACGATGACGTGACAGACAAAACAGAGGCGGTACCCGATAGCAGATGATTGTCAAAAGTGCTCAAATCGCTGGCCGCGTATCCGACCACAGCCGGATCCTGACCAGGACGACCAATCCATTGTAGTCGACCGTCGACTGGATAATTGAACAAAATGTATGTCACCCGTTCGTCAGTAGCAATCACGACTTGGAATGTATTGCGCTAGAAACAAGAAACATTCATTACTTTTATAAAAAACTACAGTACCTTGGCTTTCCGTACCAAGGACGAAAACTCGTCATTGAAGCCAGGTCGACCGTCTGGAACGTTTGGCACACGATCCCAAGTCGCAACGAGACACCACGTAGCGTTGAAAGTTGTACGAGCAAACGTTTGCACGTCTTCGCTAGCCCGTCGAAGAATCGGTGACGAGCGATGGCTGTAGACTTGATAGAAAACACTTCCGTCGCGACGAGTGTCGACGTCGGCCCAAAACGGTGCCGCTGTAGAAGGAAAACCCGGTCGTGGAAACCGTTCTGGAACGGCATTGCTGAACCGCTCGTCAAAAGAAACGAGACCATTGCTCGATACCTAGCAAATAAAAAAATAAAAAAATTTCAGCAAAATTCGGATTCCATACGTAAGCAAAACGATGTTGTCTTCTTCCAAATGGGAAACAGCTTGGCAACGCTATAGAAGAAGAGAGGATGTCGTCGCCGTTTGGAAGACGACTGTCTTCCTGACCAAGACCGTACGGATAAAGATTTCTGTCAACTGCAAGAGATGAAGTTACATTTAAGCTACGCACAAGTAGTTTTGAGCGAGCGCTGGTTAATTATGTAATGGCCAGCCCAACTTATCAGCGCGGTAGGTAAGGTTTCACAGAAGGATCGCCAAACGCAACCCTAACCCACGTATACACTTACATATTTCACAGCGGTCGCCATTGTAAAACATTTGACAGGTGCAAAGAAACGAGCCACGAACGTTGGTGCACGTCCCCCCATTATGACACGGACTAGAGTTCAAGCACTCGTTGACATCTGCACCCAGATTACCGCAAAATGACAATTACGAATATAGAGATCATACCATTTTCGCAGTGTCTTCCAGTAAAACCAGAAGAACAAGCACAAGAATAGCGGTTCACTTCGTCAACACAACTTCCACCATTTTGACAAGACACAGAAAGACACTCGTCAATGTCTAGATATATGTGAAAAGGATAATTTCAAGTAATTGTTAGAGCAGAGAAACGAGCTAACTTGTTTTGCAATTATCTCCAGTAAACCCGGGGCTGCACGAGCAGCTGTAATCAAAGATTCCGTCAAAACAAGTTCCCCCATTCATGCAAGGCGTAGAGGCACAATCGTCGATATCTAACAATATTTGAGTTCGAAAGTGAGCTTCAACAAAAAGTCTTACTCGTCTCGCAGACACTTCCGGTAAATCCACTTATGCAATCGCACGTGAAACGGTTGATATCGTCTACGCAAGTTCCGTTGTTTTGACATGGCATAGAAGCGCATTCGTCAACATCTGATTTAAAAACAAAATTGGTAAGAATGACGATAACCAAAAGTTCTATAACTAACTCCTCTCGCATGAGTCTCCGGTGTATCCGGCCATGCAAACGCACTTATAGCCGTCAATGCCATCGACACAGGTTCCCCGATTTAAGCACGGAGATGACATGCATTCGTCGGGATCTTATAACGCACAAACAAAACAATAAAAAGTTAATTTCTCTTTCAGTCAGAAGATATCCTTGTACTTACTTGTCTGGCATGAATCTCCGGTGTACCCATCAATGCAAAAGCACATGTAGCCGTCAACGCCATCGACACACGATCCTCCATTTTGGCAGGGCACAGAGACGCATTCGTCAATATCTGCATAAAAGAATAAATTCTTGTCTATTGTACATTGTATGAAGCCAGCTCACTGGTTTCGCAGACGTCTCCTGTATAGCCAGCCATGCACAGGCACGTGTACCCGTCAAATCCATCGACACACGTTCCATTATTCTGACAAGGCGTTGAGGCACATTCGTCAATATCTAGAAGACAAAAATGACCAACAACCGATTTTTGATTCGAAAACAATCCTACTCGTCTCGCAGACAGCTCCGGTGTATCCGCTAGTACAATTGCACGTGAATCGGTTGATTTCATCTACGCACGTTCCGTTGTTTTGACATGGCATAGAAGCGCATTCGTCAACATCTGATTTAAAAACAAAATTGGTAAGAATGACGATAACCAAAAGTTCTATAACTAACTCCTCTCGCATGAGTCTCCGGTGTATCCGGCCATGCAAACGCACTTATAGCCGTCAATGCCATCGACACAGGTTCCCCGATTTAAGCACGGAGATGACATGCATTCGTCGGGATCTTATAACGCACAAACAAAACAATAAAAAGTTAATTTCTCTTTCAGTCAAAAATCTCACTCGTTTCGCAGACATTCCCAGAGAATCCGTTTGCACAAATGCACGTGAATCGGTTGATTTCGTCTACGCATGTTCCGTTATTCTGGCACGGAACGGAGATACATTCGCCAATATCTAAACCACAAATGATTACATATATCCAATTCAACAGAGGGAAGGCTTACCTGTTTCGCAATTAACTCCGGTATGACCGGGAATGCAGTCACACGTATATTCGTTGATGCCATCAAAGCAGGTGCCTCCATTTCGACAGGGAACCGGATAGCATTCGTCAATGTCTAGGAGAATATATAAATCTCGCCCATTATACCTTGCATAAAGCCAGCTCACCGATTTCGCAGACGTCTCCTGTATAGCCAGCCATGCAGTGACACTTATATTCGTTGATGCCATCAAAGCAGGTGCCTCCATTTCGACAGGGAACCGGATCGCATTCGTCAATGTCTAGAGAGTATATAAATCTCGCCCATTATACCTTGTATAAAGCCAACTCACTGATATCGCAGACGTCTCCTGTATAGCCAGCCATGCATAAACACACATGCCGGTCAAATCCATCGACACACGTTCCGTTATTCTGACAAGGCGCTGACGCACAGTCGTCAATATCTAAGAAAAAAATTGACGAAGAAATGACTGATGAATTCAACCACAATCATACTCGTCTCGCACACATCTCCGGTGAATGCGCTTGAGCAATTACAGGTAAAACCGTTAATCTCGTCTATGCACGTTCCGTTGTTATGACATGGCATAGACGAGCATTCGTCAACATCTAAATGTTGGCCAGTTCCATATACAAAATACCCACCAAAGGCCTTGTACTAACTCGTCTCGCAGGAATCTCCTGTGTATCCGGGCATGCAGAAGCAAATGTAGTCGTCAATGCCATCAACACATGTTCCTCCATTTTTACAAGGCACAGAGACGCATTCGTCAATATCTGTAGTCAACGATGATGAAAATGTGATCACAGCTTCAGCCAAAATCTCACTTGTTTCGCAGACGTTTCCAGAGAATCCGTTTGCGCAAATGCATGTGAATCGGTTGATTTCGTCTACACATGTTCCGTTATTCTGACACGGAACGGAGACACACTCGCCAATATCTAAACCACAAATGATTACTGTACATATCTCCACTTCGACAGATGGGAGGCTTACCTGTTTCGCAATTAACTCCGGTATGACCGGGAATGCAGTCACACGTATATACGTTGACGCCATCAAAGCAAGTGCCTCCATTTTGACAAGGAACAGGATCGCATTCGTCAATGTCTGGAAGAATAAAATCTTGTCTATTGTACATTGCATTAAGCCCGCTCACTGGTTTTGCAGACGTCTCCTGTATAGCCAGCCATGCACAGGCACGTGTACCCGTCAAATCCATCGACACACGTTCCATTATTCTGACAAGGCGTTGACGCACATTCGTCAATATCTAAGCAGACAAAAATGCCAAACAACCGATTTTTGATTCAAAAACAATCCTACTCGTCTCGCAGACAGCTCCGGTGTATCCGCTAGTACAATTGCACGTGAATCGGTTGATTTCATCTACGCACGTTCCGTTGTTTAGGCAAGGCATAGATGCGCACTCGTCGATTTCTATTCCAAAGAAACTTCAGGAGAAATCCAAGTGAGAAAAAAGAATTACCTTCGCAAAAAGGCACGTCACTCGACCAACTCCCATTTGCGTAGCACGTGAGGCTTCTCACGACGGAGAGCGCGTAGCCGAGATTACACCAAAAGTGAACAGACGTGTCGAATACAGTCTCGTTTGTTGACTTCTTTCCATTTACAATAGCAGGAAGCGGATAACAGTGCACAGCTACATACAGAATCATGAAAATGCAAACTGTAAACCACTTGATCACTACCTTCACACAAAGGCGTTGAATGAGACCACTGACCGCTTGTAAGGCACGAGATATTTGATGCACCAGTAAGCGTGTAGCCAACGGCACAACTTGCTCTCACCGTTGTTCCAAATATTGTCTCGTTGGTAGACAACTCTCCGTTTTCGGGGACAATCAACCGGTCGCAGTGAACAGCTAAATAACACGGTACAAGATTGACTAATAATATTCAATTAATACGTGCTTACGACTGCAGTTTGGCTCGCGGGATGTCCAGTTGCGAGTCGAGAGACAGGTCAAACGTGCATTACCATCTATTTCATAGCCTTCCATGCAGGAAAACGAAACAGTGGTACCAAATTTTGTTTCATTTGAAGACTTGCTGCCTCTTTCAGGTGGAACAAGACGAGGGCAGTGAATAACTAGAGCGCGCCAATAAATAATTATGAAGGAAGAACTCAAAAATATACTTACTTTGGCATTCCGGTTGATCGCCTGACCAATTTCCACTCGGTAGGCAAGTGATGTTTGCCAAACCGACTAGTTCGTACCCATCAACGCACTCAAACCTCACATCAACGCCCTGCAGTAATTCTGAACCAGCCAGAATGCGACCGTTTGCTAGTGAGAGAAGACTTGGACATTCGATCGCTAATAGAATACTGTAGGTAAGCGCACAACAGCCAAATTAAAAACATACCAATGCAGTCTGGTGTATTGGCGGACCAAGATCCACTTGACGTACAAACGATGCATGCCTCGCCTATCAGCTGAAACCCAGACTTGCAGGTAAAACAGGCTTCGGTTTCAAACTCCGTCCTATTGGTCAAAATAGTCCCGTTGTCAGGCGAAGAAAGCGCGGAACAATGAACAACTAGAAGCAGAAGTTCCGTTGGTATAAAATTAGTGCTGCTTCATTACTATACTTTCACATGACGGTTCTGAGTTGGACCAGCTACCATTCGCAAAACATTCTAGTTCACTCTCTCCCATTAGCCGATATCCATCTGCGCAATTGAACGTCACCGTTGTTCCAGAAACTGTTTTGTTCGATGATACGTATCCGTTGGACGGCGTCGTCAGATTTTTGCAGTGAACAGCTAATAATAACCCATACTTCAATGAGAGACTGAGAAATTAGTGTGTTAAACATTACCATCACACCGAGGTTCGTTGGCCGACCAGCTTCCATTAGGAAAGCAAACAAGCTCTTGCCGACCAACGAGTTGAAATCCAACGTCGCAATTAAAATTGACTCGTGTTCCAAATACCGTCTCGTTGGTTGAGATGCTTCCATTTAATAACATTTTCAGTTTATCGCAATGAACAGCTAGAACAGAAAAATAAACAAATTCAAATAAACAAACTTTTGTAACGTACGACTGCAAATTGGCCGCTTTTCAGACCAAGTGCCATTTGAAGTACAATTCAGGCAAGTTTCTCCGACAAGATTGTATCCCACGTCGCATGAAAAGCAGGCTTTAGTTCTGAACTGCGTTTCATTGCTTGAAATGGTCCCGTTGCTTGGAGACAAAAGCACAGGACAATGAACAACTGAAGAAGTAAAATGAAAAACGTGATATGATAAACTTTTTGACCGCTACATACTTTGGCACAACGGTTCTGGGTTTGACCAGGAGCCATTTGGAAAACACGTTAGTTCACTGTCGCCTTTCATTCTGTATCCATCTGCGCAACTGAACGTCACAGTCGTCCCAAAAATCGTTCTGTTAGATGAAGTGAATCCATTCGACGGCGTTGATAAATAACGGCAATGAATAGCTAAAATAAACCAAAACTTTGCAAAGTACAGGAACGATTTCTTTGCTACGCATTACCGTTACACCAAGGCTCGTCGCCCGACCAACTTCCATTAGGAAAGCAAGTAAGCTCTTGCAAACCGTTAAGTTGAAATCCTACGTCACAGTTGAATTCGACTTGTGTTCCAAACACCGTGTCGTTTGTCGAACTGCTCCCATTTGAAGGTACTCTAAGTTTCATGCAATAAACGGCTAGAAAAGAAGTTAGTGATAACAGACTGTATAAAACAAGCTCTTGCAACGTACCACTGCAGTGCGGTTTGCTGTTAGACCAAGTGCCATTCGAAGTACAATTGAGGCAAGTATCCCCAATGAGATCATATCCCTCGCTACAGGTAAAGCAGACGTTCGTTCTGAACTCAGTTCTATTGCTTGAAATTGTCCCGTTGTTCGGAGAAGAAAGCTCAGGACAACGAACAACTAATAAAAACAGAAATGCAGCCATAAACTTCGGGACTGCTTCCTCGATATACTTGCGCATGAAGGCTCGGAGTTGGACCAGGTGCCATTTGGAAAACACGTCAATTCACTATGACCTTTAAGCCTGTATCCATCTGCGCAACTAAACGTCACTTTCGTTCCAAAAATCGTTTTGTTAGACCAAAGGAATCCATTGGCCGGCGTTGATAAATAGCGGCAGTGAATAGCTAATAAAAACAAGCTTCCAGATAAAAGAGGAAAACGTATTCTATTACTAAACATTACCGTTACACCGAGGCTCGTCGCCCGACCAACTTCCATTAGGAAAGCAGGTGAGCTCTCGCGAACCATTAAGCTGAAATCCGATGTCGCAGGTAAAATTGACTCGTGTTCCGAACACAGTTTCACGACTCGAGACGCTTCCATTGGACGGAATTATTAGTTCATCGCAATGAACAGCTACAAATTCTCTGTATAATCTCTGTAAGAAGTCATCGGTATGAAACAGTACCTTGGCATGTTGGCACTGGCTCCGACCACTCTGCGTTTGCGCGGCAGGTGACGTTGTTGGCTCCCTGTATGTAGTACCCAACGTCGCATTTGAACTCAACAAAAGATCGAAAAACAGTAGCATTAGACAATTTCTTCCCGTTGACAGGGATGACCAGCCAGGGGCAATTAACGACTAAACAAAATCACACAAAATTTATCATTTTTTAGCGATTCTCAAATTTTAGGCTTTACTTGAACAAGACGGTATCTCAACTGACCAAGAGCCATTAGACAAGCAAGAAAACCGGCTCAAGCCAGATTCCACTATGTGACCTTCATCGCAAAGAATTTCGACTATTGCATCGCGCTCAGTTTCGTTCGTAGACGGACGGCCGTTTTCTATATCCAACTCCGGACAGCTTAACTCTGCATAGAAACAAAAGTTCACTAAGAATAAAAAGCTAGAGGCGGAGCAGTGTCTTACCCTCGCACGTTGGTTCATCGGCTGACCAGGTGCCGTTAGCTAGACACGTTACATTGCTTGAACCAGAAATGACGTAACCTTCGTTGCAATCAAAAGAAACGACGGTGCCGGAAAGTCGACGATTGCTTGCCGATATGGATCCAAACAGAGGACTGTTTAGCACAGGACACACACCAACTACAAGAATATGACAATCGCCTAAGTGTCTACAGCAGCATAGAAAATAGCTTACGGCATCGTGGCTCGTGATCGGACCACGTCCCGTTTCTCCGGCAGGTTAACTCCGCTTCTCCACTCAGCACAAACCCAGCAGAGCACTCAAAATGAGCGATCGCGAAAGTCGTTATGTCACTGCCAAATACAGAAACAGTTGAAGGCAAAGCGAGAATGCCAAAATCCGGTTGCCTCAGTGAACCACAGTCGACAACTAGAGAGAGCCTCGTGTAGCAAACTTTATAAAATAACTAGAAATGCACTTACACAACAACGACAAATCTTCGCAGGTTCCACTCGCTCCCCCAATGGAACTACGCCAAACGATTGCATCCTTTCCGCCACAGTACGACGATTGATTAAGTCCAGCAACTTCCACGGCATCACGACTGTCGTACCCAAATGCTTCATGTCTCACCCAGATTGAGCTTGTCTGGCCGCGCTGTGTCTCCAAACACGACCGTCCGTCCAAAGACGTGCTCGCAGTCGCGCCGTAATTAAATGAATCACCTTCCAGAATGATCAAGGCTCCGGGAAGCGGCTCTTCAACGCCATTGTGCAAGTGTGAAACGGTTGTCGAAATACACGCCGTTTCCGTCCAAGTATGGTCGCAGTTCCACCAGCCGAGGCGATCAATAGTCGTTGTCCAAACGAGCTGCTCGTTGACAAGAGACGAAACGAGTCCTTCTCCGTTTTCCTTCCAAAGAGCGTCGCTATCGCTGTAAAACCAGGCGGAAATTCTGTCTCCCTCGCTCACTTTTGCCCTCTCGTCAATTCCAAGCCGAAGTTGGGCTGGCCTATTCAATCCTACTGTCGTTCGTGCTTCTCTTTCTCGAATGTCAATTTCCAGCAAAGAGAAGCTGTCTAAGTTGACTCGCTGAGCGACGGAGTTGTTCAGAGCAAATAATTGCGGAATCAACGAAAGACTTTCAAATGGATTGATCACATGTAGGCTGATCTCAATTTCGGTCCCCGACGAAACGTTCAACGAGTTCTCTTCAAAGTTGACCCAAGCAGGCAAATCGTCATTCTCAGAAGAAACATTAAACGAAGACGAAGAATTATATGTGAATCGATTCAAATACTGACGACGACGAAGTCGAACAGATAGACTATAGCCTATAGAGAGAAATGTCATCACAGATAAACAATTTTTAAAAACAGCATCAGTACCTTCGGAAGAATAGGCTGCAAATGTTTTTGTTACAGTCGAATAGCCGATGTCTTTGACTACGATTAGAAGGGGTGTTCTAGCTGGAACAGTCAGTGGAATCCATTTGAGTGATAAGTTGAACTGTCCTCGACTAAAAAAAGCCACTTCATCAGTCGTTATAGCAACAACGGACGCTGTCGCCGTCGTCAGAAGAGAAGAACTGTTCACATCAAAAGGAACAACGGAAATATTGGTAAGGTCTGAAGAAATAAGAACGTCTATTATAATTAATCTAAAAAGTCTATTTGCATGCTTACATCTGCAGACAGGAACAAAACCGCTCCAATTCCCACTTGATTCGCAAACAATTGATAACGACCCAACGACGCCGAGTCCTTCGTGGCACGCAAATTGAACTATGGTGCCAAACGCTGTGTCATTCCTGGACTTGGTCCCATTTACAGGAGCTGGTAGCCAGGGGCAATGAACCACTGTCGGACAAAAAATACACACATCAGTTTCGCAACAAATTTGTTGGTATAGGCTTACCTCTTTCACACAAAATCCCCGTAAATCTCTCAGGACAGACACAGTGATAGGAAGCTATTCCGTCAGCACACGACCCGTTGTTGTAACACGGTTGACTATCGCATTCGTTTATATCTGACCATTGCCATGTGAGATGAGTGCATTAAATTTCGCGAATACCAATTACTTGTTTCGCATCGAAGTCCTTCAAAGCCATCACTGCAATTGCAAGAAAACCCCAAAAATTTGTCTGCGCACAGTCCTCCATTGAAGCAAGGGTCAGAGTCGCATTCGTTTATCTCTACAGTAACAGCAATTCCCGATAGTCTTATAAAAAAACTGACATTCCTAGCTTACCGTCCGCACAAGTCTTTCCTTCGTATCCTGGTATACAATTGCACGTGAAGTCTCCGCGTCCATCGTGGCACGTTCCGTTATTAACACACGGATTCGACGCGCATTCGTCTACCTCTAACAAGTGAAATGATTTGAAAATAAAGCAATGTATGTGCAAATGCAGTTTTCTAACCGCTTTCACAGTGCACTCCGTGAAATCCGGTAGGGCAGACGCACGAAAATTCGCCTACTCTGTCTCGACATTCTGCTCCATTTAGACAAGGAGCTGACTCACAATCGTCAATTGCTTAATTGAAAATGAAGTTTAAATAATGTAAAACGTATTTTCTTGCCAAACCTGTGCAAGTGTCGTTGATGACCTCTGTGCCAAAAGGACACGAACAGTTGAATCCGCCAGGAAAGTTCGCACAAAGTTCGCCGTCATAACGGCAAGCGGTCGAATTCAGGCATTCATTTATGTCTAGAATACATCAAGCGTTCTTTTGAGAAAATATACTGTTTGAAAGAATGTAACTACACACCTTCGCACGTTGACAAGCCAACCAAGTTAAATCCACTTCGGCAATCGCAGCTATAACTGCCATCGACATTAGTGCACAACTGCTGACAGTTGTCGATATTCAGTGTGCATTCGTTGATATCTGAATTACACACGCAATAAGTAGGAATTTGTTTAGAGATTATTCACAAACCTGAACACGTTTCATTGTTTGAGTCGAGTGCATAGCCTGGCCAACAAGCGCAATGTTCGGCGCCTGACGTCGTGTTCTTGACACAAACTTGCTCGCAAGGATTGCTTCCCGAGCAATTGAGAGTGGCTGAAATCCAGTATGGTTCAATAGTATAGGTAAGCAGTCATAAACACTTACGACGACAAGTGACGTTGTTTGACTCTATTTCGAAACCTGGATTGCACTGACATTCGAAAGAACCGTCCGTATTCAGACAGACTTGATGGCAAACCGCTGCTGAATGGGCGCACTCGTCGACGTCTGCACACATAGAAATCGACGTAATTACTGTTTAACCTCACGCATCTATAAAGTCTGTACCTGAGCAAGTGCGGCCGTCGGAATTCAATCGAAACCCGCTGCGGCACTCGCAATGAAAAAATGGAGTATCATCAACGCAAATTTGACTGCAATTCGACGAGTTAGACTCACACTCGTTTATATCTGCAAAACAGGGTAATCATTGACTACTAAAACATCATTTTCACTGCTACTATTGGAGAGTGACCTTCGCATTTTCCTTCAAATAGTTCTGTGCCAAGAGGGCAATCACTGCAATTGGCACCGATTCCTGGAGCAGGTACGTCTGTGCAATTGGTACCCTCGGGACAGCCTGCATCTACGCAGCCGTCCTCATCAATGTCACACAATGAACCTTCCCAGCCTGAAGAAGAACCCATCGGCGTTGCAATGATAACTGACGGAACTTCTTACATACCTGGTCCGCAGTCGCAGTCATCTAGTACGAACTTTGTCTCGCCACCGTCGCTTTCACTATCCCTACATGAAGCTCCTTTGGAAAGAGCACAAGCGCAGAGCCTGGTCAGCGGTTCAAGCTGACTTTCGGCACCGTTTGAATCGTTAGCCACAAGAACGAAATTGACTGGACCAATCGATGATGGTGTCCATGTTAAATGATAAAGACCGTCACCAATTTCACTGAGGCTATAGTCAGCTTCCGAAGGCGTCGACCCTTCGACCCTAACCGAATACGAATCATTGTCAAAAACAGAAAAGTTGTATATCGACGCCACTCCAAGAGTGGCCCGTAACGTGTCACTGCCTGTCATCTCAGGCGGCCGATTATCTAAAAACATTGATTAGGGTCAACACCGCAAAATGGAAGACGTTGCTTTACTCATGGATGCAGTAGCCGCTGCAACGTCCTGGGCCGATTGGAGCGTTCCAAGTGCAATAGAAGGATCATTGGTTTCAAGAAGATCAAAGAGACACGAAGGATCGTCGTTGCACAGCTCTCGCTGTTGCTCCGTAGCTCGCTCCAGTAGCTCGTCTGCAAAAATTGGCACGTGATCAGGAAACGAGAACGTTGAAATGCTCTCGCCCGGTTTGTAATAAAAGAGGGACTCTTTTTGGGACACTTGCCCTGATAAAAAAGAAAAAGAGTAATAAGAAAGACGAAGTCAAGGTGGCGACCACTCACAAGTTTGCCCAAACTGATTATGAATATCTCGATCCGTGGAATTGATCGATATTTCTATTCCGGAACGACTGACAAAATCGTTGGTCACGTTGTCGTCCCATCTCCCTATAAGACCCCTCGTCAATCCTTTCAACTGTTCCGGTGCTGACATAACAAAAGTGAGCAATCCGCTTTGCGTCTGAACCTCCAACGAAGTTCCAGATGAAAACGAAAGTTCGACGGTACCGTTCACTTTGCGCGAGAGCACGACATTGCGAAGAGGAAGAATTCCTTCGTTGACGACCAAATTGAAAACTTCCGAAGATATCTCACGCCAAGCCTCTCCAAAAGTCGAACGACTATTCGTCAACGAATCATTAGCAGCCGAATAGCAACAAGCCCAAATTCGAAGTGAACTGTTGTTGGCCAACTCAACTTGAACGACGGTCGAATCGAGAGACGATGTAGTATAATTGTCCGACGAAACAAAGGCGCCTGCAACAAAAGCGGAAAACGACGTTGCTGTTGACCCGTTCACTAACTGAGTTCGTCCTTGGAACACGAAGCTGTCATTGACGGATTTGAAGATCATGTACTCGCCGAGGCCGTTGAACGTGTAGTCGCGACCGTCGAGCGTTTTGACGTGCGGATCGCCGCGACCGATAGTGAAAAAAGGAGGCAGAAAATTAAAGCAGCCAATGGAAGGACGTCGTTCAAAGTAGAGATGACAAAAGCTTGAGTCAACACAGCAATGTTGAAAGGGTACAATGTCAGACCTCCAGTGTTCTAGTCCGTTTATCCACGGATGATAACGATGAGCGGCGCCGCCCGAAGGAGGACCTAGGAGCAACGAGCCGCCCGAGAGTCCAAAGAAGAAAAACGTCTGCGCGTAGCAGCACTTCGTCTGATCGCCTAGCCATCCAGGAAATATCGCCACAAAACAGATTGACGTCGGGGTCCAAGAGTGAAACGAATAGAAACCAGAAAGAAATGCTTGATTAAACGTGCACGGACAGGGAGTGGAGAATAGGGTCCACCACGGAAAAAATCCTTCGATCAAAGTATCGTTTCTGTACCACTGTAAGCACAGCGTTTGCGCTATGCACGGATTGCGAGACGTTGAGAGCCGAGCGAGATAACGACCTCGTCTGTCGACGTTTGACGTATGAGAAAAGTCCGAAACGAAGACAATAGAATCGCTGCCAGCGAGGAAGTGATTGTGGATAAGGCGGGAGTCGTCCGTCATGTACCCGACTACACCAGATCGGTAGCGACCAGACCATTCTAGACCGCCAGGAGGATAATTGAAGAGACCGTACGAGTGGAATTCGTTTGTGGCAATGACGACTTGAAAGGTATTGCGCTAGAAAGAGCGAAGGTTCCATTGAAATACATTGCGTAAACGATTCCTCGACTTACCCTTATTATTTCCGAGCTTCGAAAGTAGAAAGACCCATCTGGGTAGTTGGGAACGTCGACCCAAGTAACAACGAGAATCCACGTTGGTCGAAAATCAGACCTTAAGAAGTCGCTCAGCTCAGTGGCAGCTCGTTCAATAAACGGCGAAGAAGGGTCGTCATAAACGTGATAGAAAATGTCGCCGTCACGACGAATGTCGACGTCGCCCCAAAATGGGGCGACAATTGAAGCAAATGTATCACCTGGAAAGACGCGAGGAGCGAAATTGGTGAAGGGATGATCAAACGACACCAGCCCATTGGTAGAGATCTGAAAAAAAATAGAACGTATTTGTACTGTACAAAGCAAAAGCATTCAACACCCTCATTACGTAAGCCGAGTGGTGCTTTCGTTGGCCAAAGGGAAAGCAGTTGGGAAGAGAAATAGGTTCTGACGCGCCGTCATCATAGCGTGGCATGGATCGATCGTCTCGACTAAGGCCATGCGGGTACAAGGGACCGGCATCTGCAAAGTAAAAAATGCCAGAAGAAAAAAAAGGAGATGCTATAAATACCTTTTTCGCAAAGAGAGCCAAAATAGTATGCTGTGCACGTGCAAGAAAAACTTCCTGGCAAATTCGAACACGTTCCGCCATTTCGACACCGTGACGGAATAGTGTTGCATTCGTTTATGTCTTTGAATGCATGGATGTGAAGAAATTAAAAAGAATGGTTGTAGATGCACTTACCATGGCACGAGGGCAAACTTGCGTTCCAACTTCTGTCCGTATTGCACGTTAGCGTCTGTTCGCCGACGAGTTGATAGCCGTCATTGCAAGAGTAGTCAACAACTGTTCCAAATGAACGTAAGCTCGTTGATCGATCCCCATTTTCAACAAGTCCCAAATCCGGACACTTATTTCCTACAATGGAATAGCTGAAGGAAAAGAACAATAAAGCAGAAAATTTCTCTACCTTGGCAAACAACACCGGCATCTTCATAATGAAAACAGTCGTGAATGCCCCAACCGTTCGATCTGCACTGATAGAGACTCTCCTCCGTTCCGCTGCAGCCGACGCTGTCAAGCCAAATTGGTCCGCTTCCTCTGTCGAACCGAGCACAGCACGTACGCTCGACGGCGTTTCCCAAGCCCAATTGGCGACAGACCACGTTGGCGTCGTTCAAGTCCCAATAATCATCGCACACTGTTCCCCAAACGCCGTTCACGTTCACCTCCACACGACCTTCATCAGAATCAGCGCCTCCAGCAAGTCTGATCTCGGGAAGAGAGCCTACATGACAAAATAGCTTGGAGTTGATAACAACTCTCAATACGTCACTACAAAATTGATAAAGAAATGGATCGATTTCTCAGAGGAAAAGACTAATTAGGTGACTGTAATCTACATGATTTCTAGACCAACGTGCTGATAAATCGCCGTACAAATGTAAGGCAACTAACTGAGACTTCTCACACTCAGATACACCGTAGGTACTGTAGTGACTTACTGAAACAAGAGACTCCGGCATCTTCGCGATGACCACAATTGTGCTCGCCCCATCCTGGATGAGAACATTGATCAAGACGAGTTTCGGATCCCCAACAACCGACGTCGTCAAGCCAAATTTTTCCAAAACCTCGACCGAAGTAGGCGCGCGATCGCTGTGCAATAGCAGTTGTGCTAAATAGCTGACGACAGACGACGTCTGCGTCATGGATCGACCAGAAGTCGTCACACACTGTTCCCCACTCTCCCTCGTAGTAAATCTCGACGCGACCCTCATACTCCGAAGTGCCGCCGACAAGACGAAGTACTGAAAAACAAAGTCAAATAGTCACATTCCTAAGGAATTAGGTCCAACCTCCGTTCGGCAGACGACATTCAGGTTCTACGCCGGTCCACCTTCCGTTTGAGGTGCAAGCCAATGAGGATGTCCCAAATACGTTGTATCCGGAATTACATGAAAAAACAACATCTGTCCCAAATCCAGTGGCGTTAGTTGACGCCTGTCCGTTTTCAACGGCTTCAAGTGGCCGACAGTGAATTCCTTGACGAAGGTAAATATAGGTTCAATTTATTAAAATTAAGAAAATGAAGGTTACTTTCGCAGTTTGGAATAGAATTTGACCACTCGCCGTCTTCGTCGCAGTGTAGAATGCTAACTGCTTCCAAAATAAATCCCGGAGTGCAACTAAAGCGTGCCAATGTCCCAACAGTGCGAAGCCCAGTTGACAAAGACAAAGGTTCAACAGCCGGAAGAACAGGGCAAAGAATAACTGCACATAAAGAAAATATCCTAATAAGAAGAACTAATAATAATGATGCCTTTACGAGTCTCGCAAACGGCGCCAGTGTAACGGCGTGTGCATACGCACGTATAGTCATCGATGCCATCAATACACGTTCCTTCGTTTTGACAAGGAGCAGAAGAACATTCGTCGATATCTAGTAAACCACAATATACATAAATCTAAAGACGTTCCCACATCTAAAACAAACTCGTCTCGCAAATATTTCCGGTATAGCCAGACACACAGCGACAGACAAACGCGTTGATTTGATCAACACAGGTTCCGCTATTCTGGCACGGCATAGATGCACATTCGTCAATATCTGAATAGATAATTCACTAAAAGTTCTTCTAAGTGCCAAATAACAAAAGAGCTTACCTGTTTCGCAAAGGTAACCTGTGTAGCCGGCCAAGCAGTTGCACGAGTACCCGTTAACACCGTCAATGCACCGCCCGCCATTTTGGCACGGAAATGAAAAGCATTCATTAATATCTAAAACGAAAAATTATGTCATTAAACTTAACCAAATGTGAAACTTACTGGTCTCGCAGTAGACTTCTGTAAATCCGAGTGCACAAAGACACCTGAACGAGTTGATGTCATCAACGCAGGTTCCACCATTTTGACAGGGCAAAGAATAGCATTCATTTACATCTTTTTCCAAACAACGCGAAGAATCAGCCGATTAACCGTTAGAGATTGTAACTAACCTGTCTCGCATACATCTCCGCTGTATCCATCCACACAATTGCACGTGTACCCGGAAATGCTATCAACACAAGTCCCGCCATTTTCACAAGGCGACGATTCGCATTCGTCGACGTCTAGAAAAATCCAGTTTTACAGAGGATAGGAAAATATCATGCACTCTCACCCGTCTCACAAACGTCTCCGGAATACCCTCTCGGGCAAACACAGGTAAAGAAGTTGATCCCATCAATGCACGTTCCGCCATTTTGGCAAGGATCAGAAGCACACTCGCCAATATCTAATCAAAATCAAGATGCTTCAAATGAAGAACATACATAAACATAAAGCCCACTCGTTTCGCAGTTATCACCGGTATGACCGGGAATGCATTCGCACGTATATTCGGCGATCCCGTCAGTACAGTTGCCTCCATTTTGACATGGAATCGACACGCATTCATCGATATCTAATAGACAGCACGCCACCATGATAACTCCAAAAAAGGTAAGTAAAATGACACTTACTTGTCTGGCAGTCTCCTCCAGTATAGCCAGCCATGCACTGACACGTGTACTCATTCACTCCATCGACACATGTTCCTCCGTTGTTACAAGGCAAAGACGTACATTCATTGACATCTGTGCTCAAGAAAACGTTATTCCAATAAACCATACACGACCTCTCCAAACTAACTTGTATGACATGTGTCGCCGGTATATCCGGCTGTGCAGACGCACGTGAAGCGGTCAACGTTATCAATACACATTCCGCTATTCTGACAAGGAGCAGACGCACATTCGTCAATGTCTGTACCAAAAAAATATTCAAATCTTGAACTAATTCAATGAAAAGCCTTACTGGTCTCGCAGACACCTCCGGTAAATCCACTTCGGCAATTGCACGTGAATTGGTTGATTTCGTCTATGCACGTTCCGAAGTTTAGGCAGGGCATCGATGCGCATTCGTCAATATCTTATTTAAAGCAAGTTGCATCGTTCAGAATAAAACAACCACCAAAGATCTATACAGCTCACTTCTTTCGCACAGATCTCCGGCGTATCCTGCCATGCAGATGCAATTGTAGCCGTCAATGTCATCGACACACGATCCATGATTCAGACACGGTGACGACACGCATTCGTCAAGATCTGCAAATCGTGAAAAGAGGATAAAAGTTAAGATTTCTCTATCAGAAATTATCACTCGTTTCGCAGACGTCTCCAGAGAATCCGTTTGCGCAAATGCACGTGAATCGATTGATTTCGTCTATACACGTTCCGTTATTCTGACACGGAACGGACACACATTCGCCAATATCTGCGTTACATCGATTCCAAGTCCGCGCTAAAACAGACCAAAAAGCTCACCTATATCGCAAATACTTCCGGTATGACCAGGAACGCAGTCACACGTAAATTCGTTGATGCCATCAATGCAAGTGCCTCCATTTTGACAGGAAACAGAAGCGCATTCGTCAATGTCTACAAATGCAAATGTCACTACAGGTACAATTTTGATTGAGAATCTAACTCGTCTCGCAAACGTCTCCAGTATACCCTCCCATGCACACGCACGTGAAGGCGTTAATTTCATCAATGCACGTTCCGAGATTTTGACAAGGATCAGAAGCGCACTCATCAACATCTAAAACAGACATGACGATAAGGCAACCGAATAAAGAGAAAAAAGAAGCCAACTCGTTTCGCAGTTAACACCGGTATGACCGGGAATGCAGTCGCATGTATACCCGGCTATCCCATCAGTACAGATGCCACCATTCTGACAAGGAATAGACAAGCATTCATCAATGTCTACAACACAAACGCACAATCATTACAACCCAAGATTGGAAGAAACGATCGCTCACTAGTCTCGCAAACGTCTCCGGTGAAGCCAAACGAGCACCGACACGTGTACCCATCCAGTCCATCGACACACGTTCCATTATTGTCGCAAGGAAACGATGCACAATCGTCAATGTCTAAAAAGAAATCAAAAATTGACTTACGAAAAACAAAACTAATAAACAAAACACATACTCGTTTCGCAAGCCTCTCCAGTGTACCCTCTAATGCAACTGCACGTGAACGCGTTGATTTCGTCTACGCACGTCCCGCCATTCCGGCATGGAGCGGAGACACACTCACCAATATCTAAAAGAAAGTATTAAGACAAGCCAAACAAACAAAGGCAAATATTAGCAAACTCGTTTCGCAGTTGTCACCGGTATGGCCGGGAATGCAGTTGCACGTATAACCGGCGATCCCATCAAAACAGTTGCCGCCATTCTGGCATGGAAAGGACTGGCATTCGTCAATGTCTGGAGCACAAATACACGCCTATAGAATCTACATATATAAGTAAACTCAGTCTCACTGGTCTCGCATTCGTCTCCGGTGTAGCCAGCTAAGCAACCACACGTGTACTCGTTTACTCCGTCGCTGCAATTTCCACCATTCTGACAAGGCGAAGAGGCACATTCGTCCACATCTGATAGACATTAACAAGAAATATAAAAGAAAGCACAAAATCTCCGAAATAAGAACTAGCTCATACTCGTCTCGCATTGGTCTCCGGTGTAGCCAGCCTTGCATTGACACGCGTACCCTACGGTGAAACCCGAAGAGGAACTCGTCCATTCGGCATTCAAATCAATGCACGTTCCTCCGTTCTTGCACGGAGAAGAGGCACATTCGTCAATGTCTGCAAGTGAAAAAAATTAAGTCAAACGCATTAACACAGTGACAAATATAAAACTCGCTTGTCTCGCATAGCACTCCAGTGAAGCCATGAAGGCACCGACATGTAAAGGAATCAATTCCATCAACGCATCTTCCGCTGTTGCTGCAAGGCGAAGATGCACAATCGTCAATGTCTAAACAAAATAAAAATTATTATTCCAAGTCTCTACTAAACAATACTCTAAAATCTCTTACTCGTCTCGCATTTGTCTCCGGTGTAACCAGATGTGCACTGACACGCGTACATGTTAATTCCATCGACGCAGCTTCCGTTGTTTTCGCAAGGAAGCGATCCACAATCGTCAATGTCTAGAAAAAAATTAAGAAGAAAGACATCAAAATTGACTAAGCATAAGAAAAACTAATAAACAAAATACATACTCGTTTCGCAAGTAACTCCAGTGTATCCGCTAATGCAAATGCACGTGAACGCGTTGATTTCGTCAATGCAAATCCCACCATTATGACAAGGATCAGAGGCACACTCACCAATATCTAAAAAAGATGTAACAACAAGTCTGTCGAGCAGACAGAAACAACAGAGCAAACTTGTTTCGCAGTTGTCACCGGTATGACCGGGAATACAGTCACACGTATAACTGACAACCCCATCAGTACAGTTGCCGCCATTCTGACATGGAATGGACTCGCATTCATCAATGTCTAGAAGACAAAACACACATCCATCCATAAAATGCACACATACAACTGAAACCATTCTTACTAGTCTCGCATTCGTCTCCGGTGTAACCAGCTACGCATTGACACCTGTACTCGTTAACTCCGTCGCTGCAATTTCCGCCGTTCTGACAAGGCGAACAGGCACATTCGTCGACATCTGAAAGATAACAACACATAAAAACGCGCAAAGACTACGAAACAAGAATCGCTACTTGTTCCACATTGATCTCCCGTGAAGCCAGGCATGCATTGACAGGTAAAATAGTCTATTCCATCAATGCACGTTCCACCATTTTTGCAAGAAAACAATGCGCATTCGTCGATATCTAAATAAAAGTACTATCGTTAAAGAGCCCAATTTAAGAACCCAACGATTACTCGTCTCGCATTGGTGTCCTGTATAGCCAGCCATGCACAGACACGTGTGCCCGTCGAATCCATCAATACACGTCCCGTTATTCCGACAAGGCGCAGACAAACATTCGTTGATATCTAAGTAAGAAAAATTGACAAAAAAGATTTTTGAATTAAAACAATCTGACTCGTCTCGCAAACAGCTCCGGTGAATGCGCTTGCACAATTGCACGTAAATCGGTTGATATCGTCAACGCACGTTCCGTTGTTAAGGCAGGGCATAGAAGCGCATTCGTTTATGTCTGTTTAATAATTTTGCCAATTTCGAGCCCAATTAATAACTAGAGATTCTTGTACTAACTCGTCTCGCATGAATCTCCAGTGTATCCGTCCGTGCAGAAGCACGTGTAGCCGTCAATGCTATCGACACATGTTCCCAGATTGTGACAAGGAATAGAGACGCACTCGTCAATATCTGTAGTCAAATTAAAATTTAAGCTCTGCTTGAGTCAAAAACCTCACTCGTTTCACAGACGAGACCAGAAAATCCGCTTGCGCAAATGCACGTGAATCGGTTGATTTCGTCTACACACGTTCCGTTATTCTGGCACGGAACGGAGGAACATTCGCCAATATCTAAACATCGATGACAATTCTGTGCTAAAACAAAGCAAGAGTTTACCTGTTTCGCAAAGAACTCCGGTATGACCAGAAACGCAGTCACACGTAAATCCGTTAATGCCATCAATGCAGGTGCCATCATTTTGACAAGGAACAAGATCGCATTCGTCAATGTCTACAACACAAACGCACGACCATTACAGTTCAATCAAAATAGATTGAAACTAAACATTTGCTCACTGGTCTCGCATTTGTATCCAGTATAGCCAGCTACGCATCCACATGTGTACTCGTTAATTCCGTCGTTGCAACTTCCGCCGTTTTGACAAGGCGAAGAGGCACATTCATCTATATCTGAAATAAAATGCATAAAAATGTACAAACTACAAAACGAGAATTCATATACTCGTATCGCATTGTTCTCCGGTGTAGCCAGCCATGCATTGACACGCGAACCCTACCGTATAACCGGAAGAAGAACTTGTCCATTCGGCATTCAAATCGATGCACGATCCTCCATTGTTGCATGGCGAAGAGGCGCATTCGTCAATGTCTGCAATTGACAAGAACAAGTCTAACTCATCAATACAGTGTATATTATGAAAACTCACTCGTCTCGCATTGATCTCCGGTGAAGCCAGACATGCACTCACAAGTAAAACGGTCTATTTCATCAATGCACGCTCCGCCATTAGTGCAAGGCGAAGATGCACATTCGTTAATGTCTAAAACAAGAACAAAAATATTCGGCATTCAGTAAAAGCTAGTAAAACATTTCTCTAAAAAAATTCTTACTCGTTTCGCATTGATCTCCGGTGTAGCCAGATGTGCAATTGCACATGTACTCGTAAACTCCATCGACACACGCTCCGCCGTTCTCGCAAGGTGAAGACTCGCATTCGTCAATGTCTATGAAATGAAAATGTCACTTCACGTTCACATTCTCCCTATTGACAATCTAACTCGTATCGCAAACGTCTCCAGTATACCCTCCCATGCACATGCACGTGAAGGCGTTGATTTCGTCAATGCACGTTCCGCCATTCTGGCAAGGATCGGAGGCACACTCGCCAATATCTAATAGGGGACAGTATGATAAGTCCAACGTACAGACAGAAAAGAAACGGGACAAACTCGTTTCGCAGTTATCACCGGTATGACCCGGAATGCAGTAACATGTATAACTGACGATCCCATCAGTACAGTTGCCGCCATTCTGGCATGGTAAAGACTCGCATTCATCAATGTCTAGAGGAAAAGCAAGACTATATAATCTAAATAAAATAGAAAAATTACTCACTGGTCTCGCATTCTTCTCCGGTGTAGCCAGCTACGCATCGACACGCGTACTGGTTAATTCCGTCGCTGCAATTTCCGCCGTTCTGACAAGGCCAAGAAGCACACTCGTCGATGTCTGATAGAGAAGAAAAACGCATAAAAATTCACGAGCTACGAAACGAGAATTCTCACTCGTCTCGCATTTGTCTCCGGTGTAGCCAGCCATGCATTGACACGCGTACCCTACAGTGAAACCCGAAGAAGAACTCGTCCATTCGGCATTCAAATCGATGCACGATCCTCCGTTTTTGCATGGAGAAGAGGCACATTCATCAATGTCTGAAAGTGACAAGAACAAGTCAAACTCATTAAGACAATGTCAAATGTAAAACTCGCTTGTCTCGCAGTGATCTCCGGTGAATCCAGGCATGCACTGACAACTAAAATCGTCTATTTCATCTACGCACGTTCCGCCGTTGTTGCAAGGAAACGATGTGCATTCATCGATATCTGCATACAAAGCGACATCTTTACAGAACGCCTACTGTCAAATAAGCACAACGATTACTCGTCTCGCATTGGTCTCCTGTGTAGCCAGATGTGCAATTGCAAGTGTAAATGTCAACTCCATCGACACACGTTCCACTATTTTGGCAAGGCTCGGACAAACATTCGTCGATATCTAAAATAGAGAATGAAATAAAACTACACCTTATAACAAATATCGCTAACTTGTTTTGCATTGGTCTCCGGTGTAGCCTTCACTGCACTGACAAGTGAAATAGTCAATTCCATCAATGCACGTTCCGCCATTGGTGCAAGGAAAAGATGCGCATTCGTCAATATCTGATGAAGACGAGACGTCAAGTCAAACTATCGACATACTTCATGACCAACAAATTAACTCTCACTTGTTTCGCAATCGTCTCCGGAGTAGCCTGCCAAACATTGACACGTGTACAAATCAACTCCATCAATGCAATTTCCGCCGTTTCTGCAAGGCGAAGACTCGCATTCGTTGACGTCTAGAAAATATCACGAAATAAGAAATCTTTAACGACTCTATATATAACTATATTTTCTCACTTGTCTCGCATACATCTCCAGTGTATCCGATTATGCAAATGCATGTGAAAGCGTTGATTTCGTCAATGCACGTTCCGCCATTCTGGCAGGGATCAGACGAACATTCACCAATGTCTAGAAATGTCAAAATCATTTTAAAAGCACGCTCCAAGTGACAGAAAATACTTGTTTCGCAATTATCGCCGGTATGGCCGGGAATGCACACGCACGTATATTCGTCAATGCCATCAGAACAGGTCCCTCCGTTTTGGCAAGGATAAGATGCACACTCGTCAATGTCTAAAGAAGAGAAGAAATAATACTAAACAATGCTCTAAAAACTCTTACTCGTCTCGCATTGGTTTCCAGTGTAACCAGAAATGCAATGACACGTGTACACGTCAATTCCATCGACACACCTTCCATTGTTCTCACAAGGAAACGATGCACAATTGTCAATATCTAGGAAAAAGAAAGAAGAAAGATATCAACAAAAATAAACACTACTAACATAACACATACTCGTTTCACAAGCGTCTCCAGTGAACCCGCTTATGCAAATGCAAGTAAACGCGTTGATTTCGTCAATGCAGGCCCCAGCATTGTGACAAGGATCAGAGGCACATTCACCAATATCTAAACGAAAACCAGAAAAATCAAACGAATAGAATTATACAAATAGGCAAACTCGTTTCGCAGTCTTCGCCAGTATGACCAGGAATGCAGTCGCATGTATAGCCAGCGATCGAATCGGTACATGTGCCACCATTTTGACAAGGAAAAGATTCGCATTCATCAATGTCTAGAAAAAAAGAATAACCCAGAAGTCTATTTAAAAATTAAAAAAATTGCACTCACTCGTCTCGCAGTCGTCCCCTGTATAGCCAGATGTGCAAATGCAAGTGTACTCGTCCACTCCATCGATGCACGTTCCTCCGTTAAGACAAAGCGAAGAGGCACATTCGTTGACATCTGATAAACAACACATGTGCATAAATAACACTCAAAGTACGTAACATAAATAACTCTCACTTGTCTCGCATTGGTCTCCAGTGTAGCCAGATGCGCAATGGCACGCGTATCCCACATCGAAACCAGAAGAAGAACTTGTCCAATCGGCGTTCAAATCGATGCACGTTCCTCCGTTTTTGCACGGAAGAGAGGCACATTCGTCAATGTCTGCAGTTCACGAAATCAAGTCCAACATCATTACAGTGTCCAATATGAAACTTACTCGTCTGGCATTGATCACCGGTGAAACCAGGCATGCATTGACAAGCAAAAAAGTCTATTCCATCAACACAAATTCCGCTGTTTTTGCAAGGAACCGATGCACATTCGTCGATATCTGAAAAATGAAAAGTCTCTACGAAAGGAACATTTTGTAAATAACGCAACGATTACTCGTCTCGCATTGGTCTCCTGTGTAGCCCGCCATGCACAGACATCTGAATTTGTCAAATCCATCAATACACGTTCCGTTGTTATGACACGGCGAAGATGCGCATTCGTCAATATCTGTATAATGTGCAAAAATTAATTTCGACTTTTCTTTCGTTAAACGAATCTAACTCGTTTCGCAAACATTCCCAGAGAATCCGTCTGCGCATATGCACGTGAATCGATTGATTTCGTCTACGCACGTTCCGTTATTCTGGCAAGGCGTTGAGGTACATTCACCAATATCTAAAGGACAATCGATTCCAATTTGGGAACGTAACATGTTAAAACAGAGAAACGGGGACCTGTTTGGCAAAAAACTCCGGTATGACCGGGAATGCAGTTACATTCATATCCGTCAATGCCATCAGTGCAAGTGCCTCCATTTTGACAAGGATAAGACGCACACTCGTCAAAGTCTAGATAAAAAATGCAGAGACATGTGTTATAATCAGAAGCAACCAAAAACGTCCTCACTTGTTTCGCATTGGACACCGGTGTAGCCTGCAATGCACTCACAGCTAAAATAGTCAATTTCATCAGTGCACGTTCCGCCGTTCTTGCAGGGCAAAGACGCACATTCGTTGATATCTGAATAAAAAGTGAAGTTTCTACCAAAAAGCACATTTTTGAAGAACGAAATGAATACTCGTCTCGCATTGGATTCCTGTGTAGCCCGTCGTGCACCGACACATGAATTCGTTAATTCCATCGATGCACGTTCCTCCATTATTGCAAGGCGAAGACGCACATTCGTCGTTATCTAAGAAGGAAAGTATAATAACACCAAACAATAAGATTACTACAAGGATTCTTCACTCGTTTCGCAGTGGTCTTCGGTGTAACCTGCAATGCACTGACAAGTGAAACTATCAACTCCATCAATGCACGTTCCGCCGTTGTTGCAAGGAAACGATTCACATTCGTCGATATCTAAAGAATACAAGACGACACCAAGTAGAAAGAAGTACAGTTATAGGCGAACAAACAACTCTCACTCGTCTCGCATTGGTCTCCGGTATAGCCAGATAAGCACTGACAAGTGAATACGTCAAGGCCATCGACACACCTTCCGCCGTTCTCGCAAGGTAAAGACTCGCATTCGTCAATATCTAATATGTTTAACACTAGTGACACGATCAAGATTATACTAGAAGATAAACTTACTCGTCTCGCAAACGTCTCCAGTGTACCCTCCAATGCATATGCACGTGAAGGCGTTGATTTCGTCAAGGCACGTCCCGCCGTTCTGGCAAGGATCGGAGACACATTCACCAATATCTAATAAAAGATATCAAGAGACGAACGTACCAAAAAATAAGAAAAGGCAAACTCGTTTCGCAGTTATAACCGGTATGACCGGGAATGCAGTTGCACCTATAACCGTCGATCCCATCACTACAGTTGCCGCCATTCTGACACGGAAAAGACTCGCATTCATCAATGTCTAGAAGACAAAGGTACGACAATAAAATCTCCGAAGAAAATGAAACCACTCTCACTCGTCTCGCATTCGTATCCAGTGTAGCCAGCTACGCAACCACATGTGTACTCGTTAATTCCGTCGTTGCAACTTCCCCCATTCTGACAAGGCGAAGAAGCACATTCATCGATATCTGAAACAAAACGCATAAAAATGCACAAACTACCAAACGAATATTCATATACTCGTATGGCATTGTTCTCCGGTGTAGCCAGCCATGCATTGACACGCGTAACCTACGGTAAAACCCGAAGAAGGGCTTGTCCATTCGGCATTCAAATCGATGCACGTTGCCCCGTTCATGCATGGCGAAGAGGCACATTCGTCAATGTCTGCAATTGACATTACCAAGTCAAACTCATCAATACATTGTAAATTATGAAAACTCACTCGTCTCGCATTGAACTCCGGTAAAGCCAGACATGCACTGACAAGTAAAATCGTCTATTTCATCAATGCACGTTCCGTCATTGGTGCACGGAAAAGATGCACATTCGTCAATGTCTAAAACAGATGATTTCGGTAAAACATTTCTCTACGGAGCAAATTCTTACTCGTTTCGCATTGCTCTCCGGTATAGCCAGACATGCAGGTGCACGTGTATTCGTAAACTCCATCGACACACGTTCCGCCGTTCTCGCAGGGTGAAGAATTGCATTCGTCAATGTCTACGAAATGAAAATGTCCCTTCACGTTCCCGTTCTCCTCATTGACATTCTTACTTGTCTCGCAAATGTCTCCAGTATACCCTATCATGCACATGCACGTGAAAGCGTTGATTTCGTCAATGCACGTTCCGCCATTCTGGCAAGGAATAGATTCGCATTCATCGATGTCTAGGAGACAAACTCACGACAATAAAATCCATGCACAAAAAAACTTCAACAACGCTCACTCGTCTCGCATTTGTCTCCGGTGTAGCCAGCAACGCATCCACACGTGTACTCGTTAACTCCGTCGTTGCAACTTCCGCCGTTCTGACAAGGCGAAGAGGCACATTCGTCGATATCTAATAGAAAAATAAAAACGCGTAGAATGCAAAAACTAAGAAACAAGAAATCTTACTCGTTTCGCATTGGTCGCCGCTGTAGCCTGATGAGCAATTGCACGTGTACACGCCAACTGCATCGACACACGTTCCATTATTTTGACAAGACCCAGATGCGCATTCGTCAATATCTAAGAAAAAATGACACTCAATGATGTTTATAAACAGAAAAATGCAATGAAAAAAAGAATCTGCTTAACAAGAAACACTGAGATATAGTAAATAAAGACAGACGACATAATAGAAAAACAAGTACCTGTTTCGCAGTGAACTCCAGTAAAACCAGCTACGCAATTGCACATGTATCCGTTGACTTCTTCTACACACGTTCCTGAATTCTGACAAGGCATTGAAAGACACTCCTTGATTTCTACACAAAAACAAAACGAACTTTAACATGTAGCGAAGTCATGCACAGCTTTTACACAAAATTGATGTACCTTCGCAAGTTGGTTCGACGCCTGACCAACTTCCGTTCTCAGCGCAAGTTAAATTCTGTCTCCCGTGTAGAAAATAACCCTCAAAGCAACCAAATTCTATAACCGTTCCTTCAACTGTATCGTTTGATGATTTGAATCCATTCAGCGGATCCGAAAGTCCAGGACATAGAACCACTAAAGAAAAAGTGAATTACCAATCATGGAATCAGCAGTCAACTTACGGCAAACGGGACTTTGACCAGACCATAGTCCAGTTTCAAGGCAGGTAAGTTCACTTTCGCCAGAAAGAACAAAACCCCACTGACATGAAAGCGTTGCCGTAGCCACAGCAATCACAGAACCATAAACGGACACCGTCGTAGGATGATCAACAGAACCATTATCAGGAGCATCCAACGGCCCACAATCGGCAACTAAACAAAGACGTTCAATCAGTACATAACAAAAAAACTCATTCTTACAAAGTATGATCACTTCCTCGCATTCGCCACCAACACCAATTAAATTTGGAGCCCAAAGAATCGAATTCAGCGCGCAAAATGACGAAGACGATGAACCGTATACAAGCACTTCGTCACTCTTGTAAGAAAACAGAGAATGAATCACTTGAATCGCGCTCAGATCTCCTCTCTTCGCTTCCAAGCAAGTTTCCCCTGTCGGCCCAGTCGGAGCTGATGCGTAGTAATTGTACGAGAGTCCTTCGACGCTGACCAAGGCGCCAGACAGCGGTGACGGAGCAACGTCTCCATTCTGAATATGACTTACGCTAACGTTGATACAGTTCTTATCTGTCCACGGTCTATCGCAATTCCACCAGCCGAAGCGACTTGCGTTAAAAGTCCATGAGAAATCGCCTCCCGGGGACAATGAAACGACGCCGAGACCTTCCTCCATCCAAATGCCGCGTTCCTCGTTGAATGACCACGCGGGAATTAATTCGCCGTCCGCTACATTTGCTGTGTCGTTGAGCTGGAATACAAGCTCCACATATCGCTTCAGAGCGACTGTTTCATTCGTCTCGGCGTTTGTAATGACTATGTCACCCAGTGCCAAACTGTCGAGATACGTGCGTTCGTTTGTGGTCAATCTTTCGGCAAAGAGTTGAGGAGCAAGCGAAATGCCGTCGAAAGGATCAATGACATTGAAACCGACAATCACAGACGTTCCGGTCGGAACATCTAGAGCATCCGGCGGAAAATAAAGACCAAGTGACAGCGAAAATTCTTCGGACACAACGGAAAACGAAGACGATGCGTTGTAAGTGATTGAAACTGTCTCCATTCGTCGCTTCAAAGAAATGAAGATAGAATTTCCTATAAGCATAGATTTCTTTAAGAAGAATAAATAGATTTCTGGCTACCTGTAGAGCAACGCGAAAAGTACGATCTCGACACTGTAGAATAGCCCGGAGCTTGGACGAGTAGGAGCAGAGAAGTCTCGAAAGAAATTTTCACCTCAGCTACTCCTAGAACCGAATCAACTGCAACGCCCGTGATCAATGGATACACGCTTTCAGCATTGACGACAAAAACGAATACAGATGCTGAGGAAACAAGGAGCTGCGTATCACTGTCAACGGGAACGACACTGATATCTGAATAAAGTATTAGCGCAAAGACGAAAGAAAGAAATCAAACACTTACTACTGCAATTGGGGGTTTCAGTTGGTGCTGTTTCGCATTGGTTTCCCGTGTAGCCAGCCACGCACTGACACGTGAATTCATCAATTCCATCAATGCACGTTCCTCCGTTATTGCACGGCCACGACGCACATTCGTCAATATCTGAAAAATAAGAAACAGCTATATTACCGAGCCATACACATCTCGACCAAAAACTTTCACTTCTCTGGCATTGGTCCCCAGTGTAGCCTGCCATGCACTGACAAGTGAAATAGTTAATTCCATCAACGCACGTTCCGCCATTGGTGCAAGGAAATGATGCGCATTCGTCAATATCTGAAGAAGACGAGACGTCAAGTCAAACTATTGACTAAATTCATGACCAACAAACTCTCACTGGTTTCGCAATCGTCTCCGGAGTAGCCTTCCAAGCATTGACACGTGTACAAATCAACTCCATCAATGCAAGTTCCGCCGTTTTTGCAAGGCTCAGATTTACATTCGTTGACGTCTAGAAATGTCACGAAATAAGAAAACTTTAACGCCTCTAAATAGATATATTTTCTGACTTGTCTCGCATACATCTCCAGTGTATCCGCTTATGCATATGCATGTGAAAGCGTTGATTTCGTCAATGCACGTTCCGCCATTCTGGCAGGGATCAGAGGAACATTCGCCAATGTCTAGAAATTTCAAAAACATTAATTAAATGCGTACACTCCAAACCATTAAGTTACTCGTTTCGCAGTTGTCGCCGGTATGACCGGGAATGCATACGCACGTATATTCGTCAATGCCATCAGTGCAGTTGCCTCCATTTTGGCAAGGATAAGACGCGCATTCGTCGAAGTCTAGGTAAATACAAAGAAATTAGATAATCGGACTAAACAGAAAATTCTCTCACTCGTTTCGCATTGGTTTCCGGTGTAGCCTGCTATGCACAAACACGTGTACACGTCAACTCCATCGATGCAAGTTCCACCGTTTTTGCAAGGCGAAGATGAACATTCATCAATATCTCAATAGAAAGTAAAGTCTCTACAAAAAGCTCATTGTCAAAAACGCAACAATTACTTGTTTCGCAGTGGTCTCCGGTGTAGCCAAATGAGCAATTGCACGTAAATCGGTTGATTTCGTCAACACAAGTTCCGTTATTCTGGCAAGGCGCTGATGTACATTCGCCAATATCTGAACCACAATAAATTTCGCATGCTAAAACACAGCGAGGGCGTACCTGTTTCGCAAAAAACTCCCGTATGACCAGGAACGCAGTCACACGTAAATCCGTCAATGCCATCCGTACAGTTGCCTCCATTGTGACAAGGAACGGAATCGCATTCGTCAATGCCTAGATATAAAAACCTCACGCATAAGACTGATAGGAAAACACTCTCACTCGTCTGGCATTGGTCTCCCGTGTAGCCTCCCATGCACTGACAAGTGAAATAGTCAATTCCGTCAATACACGTTCCTCCGTTTTCGCAAGGTAAAAATGTACAATTGTCGATATCTGAGAATAAAAGGAAATTTCTACAAAGCATAGGTTTGAAAAACAATACGATTACTCGTCTCGCATTGGTCTCCGGTAAAGCCAGATGTGCAAATGCACGTGTACACGCCTTCTCCATCGACACACGTACCATTATTTTGACAAGGCAAAGACACACATTCGTCAATGTCTAAGTGGAAAAATTTGAACAAAACCAATAATTGAATAACAACAATCCTACTTGTCTCGCAGACAGCTCCAGTGAATGCGCTGGTACAATTGCACGTAAATCCATTGATATAGTCGATACACGTTCCGTTGTTTTGACACGGCATAGAAGCGCATTCGTTGACGTCTGTTTCATAAATTTTGACCGTTCCGTGCACCATAAGATTTTTGTACTAACTCGTCTCGCATAAATCTCCTGCGTATCCATCTATGCAGTAGCACGTGTATCCATCAACGCCATCGACACATGTTCCAAGATTGTAACAAGGCGCTGAGACGCATTCGTCAATATCTGTATAAGATACAAAAATTATAGAAAAAAATTTGATTTCCTTTGGTCAAAAGAATCTCACTCGTTTCACAAACGTTCCCTGAGAATCCGTCTGCGCAAATGCACGTAAATCGGTTGATTTCGTCTATACAAGTTCCGTTATTCTGGCAAGGAGCTGAAGTACATTCGCCAATATCTAAACCAAAGTTTGTTTCAATCTTATTATACAACAGGCTGAAAAACAGCGAAAGCTCACCTGTCTCGCAAAAAACTCCGGTATGACCGGGAAGACAGTCACACGTAAATTCGTCAATGCCATCAGTACAGTTTCCTCCGTTTTGACAAAGAACGGACGCGCATTCGTCAATGTCTAGAAGAATAGAATTATTCTACATGCAGTGTACATTGCGTGAAGTCAACTCACCGATTTCGCAGACGTTTCCTGTATGGCCAGCCAGGCACAGGCATGCAAAATCGTCAATTCCATCAATACACGTTCCGTTGTTCTGACAAGGCGTAGACGCACATTCGTCGATGTCTATGAAAGAGAATAGAATAACACGTCGTGAAGCCTATATAAAATCGAATAAACGAACTACGTTACGGTCAACAAGACACACAGAGGTGTAGTGATAAAAGATATATGACACAATAGAAAAAGGTACCTGATTCGCAGTGAACTCCTGTGAAACCAGCTAAGCAATCACATGTATATCCGTCCATTTCTTCTATACATGATCCTGAATTTTGACACGGTATTGAAAGACACTCATTGATCAGTTCTGGCATTGGTGGGGGAGACAAAGAGAACGGTGGTGGTTTGCATTTTTCACATGACTCTGGAGAAGAAGGCATGACATCATCAGACACGACAGAAAACATGCACCCTTACTCGTTTCGCATCGGTTTCCGGTGTAGTGTGCCATGCACTGACAAGTGAAATAGTCATTTCCATCAATGCACGTTCCCCCGTTCTCGCACGGAGAAGACGCACAGTCGTCGACGTCTAGAAAAGTTCACGTAATACGCAAATGTTCACATTCCCCAAACTGCAATTTCTCACTCGTCTCGCATACGTCCCCAGTGTATCCGCTCACGCAAATGCACGTGAAAACGTCAATATCGTCAATGCACGTTCCGCCATTCTGACACGGATCAGAAGAACATTCGCCAATATCTAAAAATAACAAAATAAGTTAAAACGTATACACAAAACCATGAAATGTTACTCGTTTCGCAGTTGTCACCGGTATGACCTGGGATGCACACGCACGTATATCCGTCAATGTCATCAGTACAAGTGCCTCCGTTTTGACAAGGAACGGAATTGCATTTGTCAATGTCTAGAAGAATAGAATTAGTCAAGGCATGACATTAATTGCGCGAGGACAAATCACAGCTTTCGCAGACGTCTCCAGTATACCCAGCCAAGCACAGGCATGCGTTTCTGTCAAGTCCATCAATACACGTTCCGTTGTTCTGACAAGGCGTAGAGGCACATTCGTCGATATCTGAATTAAAAATAAAGTCCTTACAAAAGGCACATTGTGTGAAAATGCAAAAATTACTAGTCTCGCATTGGTCTCCTATGTAGCCCGCCACGCACTGACACGTGAATTGGTCTATTAATTCGATGCACGTTCCATTGTTTTCGCACGGAAAAAATTCGCATTCGTCGATATCTAAGATAAAGAATATAAGAAAACTACCGGTATACGTTACAACAACAATTTTCGCTCACTCGTTTCGCATCGATCTCCTGTGAAACCTGCAGCGCAATCACAACTGAAATCGTCAATTAAATCAGTGCACGTTCCTCCGTTCTCGCAAGGTGAAGGCGAACAATCGTCAATATCTGTGATAATGCCACGCAATCAGAAAATGTTTTCACCTCTAAGAAAATTAATTCTTACTCGTCTCGCATACGTCTCCAGTATATCCATTCATGCAACTGCACGTGAAAGCGTTGATTTCGTCAATGCACGTTCCGCCATTTTGGCAGGGTTCAGACGAACATTCTCCTAGAAATATCGAAATCGTTTCTTACGTGCACTCAAAAAAATGGAATGCTACTCGTTTCGCAGTTGTCGCCAGTGTGACCGGGAATGCACACGCACGTATACCCGTCAATGCCATCAGTACAGGTTCCTCCGTTCTGACAAGGATAAGACGCACACTCGTCAAAGTCTAGATAAAAAAGACATGATTAGACAAGACCGATAGGAAAAACCCTTACTCGTCTGGCATTGGTCTCCTGTGAAGCCCTCAACGCACTGACACGTGAATTCATTAATTCCATCAAAGCATGTTCCTCCGTTTTTGCAAGGCAATAGCGCACATTCGTCGATGTCTGAAAAGAAAGCGAAGTCTCAACCAGAAACGCCACTGTTACTACAATTACTTGTCTCGCAATACTCTCCGGTGAAGCCTGCAATGCACTGACAAGTAAAAGAGCCAATTCCATCAATGCACGATCCTTCGTTCTCGCAAGGCAAAGACGCACATTCATCGATATCTTAAGAAAAGAAAAGTCTCTATAATCACAATTGTTACAAAATACAACAATTACTCGTCTCGCATTGATCTCCGGTGTAGCCTGCAATGCACTGACAGGTGAATTGGTCTATTAAATCGATACACGTTCCGTTGTTTTCGCAAGGAGAAAATTCGCATTCGTCGATGTCTAATATAGAGATTATAAAAAAACGACACGTTACAACAACAAGTTTCGCTCACTCGTTTCGCATTGATCTCCTGTGAATCCTGGAGAGCAATCACAACTGAAGTCGTTAATTAAATCAGTGCACGTTCCTCCGTTCTCGCAAGGCGAAAGCGAACAATCGTCATCATCTGTGAAAAATGCCACGCAATAAGAAAATGTTTTCATCTCTAACAAAAATTAAATCTCACTCGTCTCGCATACGTCTCCAGTGTATCCGCTCATGCAAACGCACGTGAATGTGTTAATTTCGTCAACGCACGTTCCGCCATTCTGGCAGGGTTCAGACGAACATTCGCCAATATCTATAACAATAGTAGAATTTATAACGTACACCTACGAGAAAGAATGCTACTCGTTTCGCAGTTGTCGCCGGTATGACCTGGAATGCACATGCACGTATATCCGTCAATGTCATCACTGCAAGTGCCTCCATTTTGACAAGGAGAAGACGCGCACTCGTCAAAGTCTAAATAAATAGAAAAAGACATTATAACATCCGAGAAATACTATAGTATCTCACTCGTCTCGCATTGGCCTCCGGTAAAGCCAGATGTGCAAATGCACGTGTACACGCCATCTCCAGCGACACACGTACCATTATTTTGACAAGGCCCAGACCCACATTCGTGAATGTCTAAGTGGAAAAATTTGAACAACCAATAATTGAATAACAACAATCCTACTTGTCTCGCAGACAGCTCCAGTGAATGCACTTGTACAATTGCACGTAAATCCATTGATATCGTCGATGCACGTTCCGTTGTTTTGACAAGGCGTAGAGGCACATTCGTCGATATCTGAATTAAATAAAGTTCCTACAAAAAGCACATGGTGTGAAAATGAAAAAATTACTTGTCTCGCATTGGTCTCCTGTGTAGCCCGCCACGCACTGACACGTAAATTGGTCTATTAAATCGATGCACGTTCCATTGTTTTCACATGGAAAAAATTCGCATTTGTCAATATCTAAGAAAAAGAGTATAAGATACGTTACAACATCAAGTTTCGCTCACTCGTTTCGCATGTGTCTCCGGTAAAGCCCGCAGCGCAATCACAACTGAAATCGTCTATTAAATCAGTGCACGTTCCTCCGTTCTCGCAAGGTGAAGGCGAACAATCGTCAATATCTGTGAAAATGCAACGCAATAAGAAAATGTTTTCACATCCAACAAAAATTAATTCTCACTTGTCTCGCACACGTCTCCAGTGTATCCGCTCATGCAAATGCAAATGAAAGCGTTGATTTCGTCTACACAAGTTCCGTTATTTTGGCAAGGCGCTGAAGTACATTCGCCAATATCTGAACCACAAACAGGTTTATTCTCATTGTTCAAATGCTGAACAAAAGGAGAGTTTACCTGTTTCGCAAAAAACTCCTGTATGACCGGGAACGCAGTTACACGTAAATTCGTCAATGCCATCGGTACAGTTTCCTCCGTTTTGACAAAAAACTGACGCGCAATCGTCAATGTCTAGAGGAATTGAATTACTCTACATGCAGCATAGAGCATTGCGTGAAGTCAACTCACCGATTTCGCACGCGTCTCCCGTATAGCCAGCCATGCAAAAGCATGCGTGTCCGTCAAATCCATCAATACACGTTCCGTTGTTTTGACAGGGCGCAGTCGCACATTCGTCGATATCTGAATTAATAAAAAAAAGTGTCTAGATAAAGCATATTTTTAAATGCAACAATTACTCGTCTCGCATTGGTCTCCTGTGTAACCCGCCATGCACTGACACAAGAAGCCGTCAATTCCATCGATGCACGTTCCGTTGTTTTTGCAAGGCAAAGATGAGCATTCGTCAATATCTATAGAGAAAAAAAACACGTGAAATTCCGTTAAGCATTTAACTTGAACGCGGATTAGTACTAAACTAAACTCTCACTCGTTTCGCATTGGTCTCCTGCGTAGCCTTCGACGCATTGACAAGTGAACACGCCAACTCCATCAATACACGTTCCGTTATTTTGACAAGGCCCGGACTCGCATTCGTCAATATCTAAGTAAAAAAATTAAAAAAAACGATGAATGATTCACAATAGTACTTGTCTCGCAGAGAGCTCCAGTGAATGCGCTTGTACAATTGCATGAGAATCGGTTGATTTCGTCCACACACGTTCCGTTATTCTGGCAAGGCACGGAGGAACATTCGCCAATATCTAGATCATATAAATTCCAATTCCGCGCTAAAACAAAGCGAGAGCATACCTGTCTCGCAAAGAACTCCGGTATGACCAGGAACGCAGTCACACGTAAATTCGTCAATGCCATCAGTACAGGTGCCTCCATTTTGACAAGGATAAGACGCGCATTCGTCAATGTCTAAGGTTACAATTTGAACAAAGTCGATTACTGAATTATCACAATCCTACTTGTCTCGCAGGCAGTCCCAGTAAATGCGCTTGTACAGTTGCACGTGAATCCGTTGATTTCGTCGATGCACGTTCCATTGTTCTGACAGGGAATAGAATAACATTCGTCGACTTCTGTTTTAAAAATTTAAGCAGCTAAATAAATCCCGGCAAGCCAAAAAATAGAAACAATTACCTGATTCGCAATGATCACCAGTGAAACCAGCTACGCAAAAACAAGTGTATCCATCGATGTCTTCTATACACGTTGCCGAATTCTGGCATGGCATTGAAAGACACTCTTTGATTTCTGTAAAAGAAAAGTGAAATAAAATACACTATTTTCATCACGGCTAAACAGAAACACTATAAAGCAATGTACCTTCGCACGTTGGTTCGACGTCTGACCAAATTCCGTTTGCAGTGCAAGTCAGATTCTGTCTTCCGTTTAGAAAATAACCGTCAGAGCAAGAAAATTCTATAATCGTTCCTTCAACTGTATCGTTTGATGATTTGAAACCATTAAGCGGATCCGAAAGTCCCGAACACAAAAACACTAAAGAAAAAGACATTTACAAATCATGGAACAATCAGAGATCAACTTACGACACTCGGGACTCGAACCAGACCATAGTCCAGTTTCGAGACAGCTAAGTTCACTTTCGCCGGAGAGGACAAAACCCGAATGACATGAAAACGTTGCCGTAGCCATAAAAATCGTAGAACGATAAACAGACACCGTCTTCGGATGATCAACAAATCCATTCTGAGGAGCATCCAATGACCCACAATCGGCAACTAAACAAATATAACTGAACTTATACATCAGAGCAGGGATACTAGACAATTGTCTAGTATCCCTGATCAGAGCATAGCAATAAATGAACATATTCTTACACAGTATGTTCACTTCCTCGCATTCACCACCAACACCAAGTAAGTTCGGAGTCCAGAGAAGCGAATTCGACTCGCAAAAAGATGGAGACGACGAACCGTAAACGAGCACTTCGTCGCTCTCGTATTCAAACGCATAGTGAATGACCTGAATAACGCTTAGCTCCCCCTTTTTCGCCTCCAAACACGTTTCCCCCGATGGTGACGTGGGGACTGATGCTTCGTAATTGTAAGAGAGTCCTTCAACACTGACCAAGGCGCCAGAAAGCGGCGATGGAGCAACATCTCCATTCTTAATATGGCTCACGTTAACGTTGATGCAGTTCTTATCGGTCCACGGTCTATCGCAATTCCACCAGTTCAAGCGACTGATGTTGAAACTCCACAAGAAATCGCCTCCCGAAGACACTGAAACGACGCCGAGACCTTCCTCGATCCAAATGCCGCGTTCCTCGTTGAAAGACCACGCTGGAATTAACTCGCCGTCCGTTACATTTGCTCTGTCGTTGAGCTGGAATACAAGTTCCACAGGTCGCTTCAGATCGACTTTCCCATTTGTCTCGGCGTTTGTAATTACTATGTCGCTCAGTGCCAAACTGTCGAGATACGTGCGATTTCCTGAGATCAATCTTTCCGCAAATAGCAGAGGAGCAAGTGAAACGCCGTCGAATGGATCGATTGCATTTAAGTTGAGCACCAAAGGCGTTCCTGTCGGAACGTTTAGAGCATCCGGAGGAAAGTGAAAACCAACGGAAAGCGAAAAATTTGTGGACACGAGGGAAAAAGAAGACGATGCGTTGTAATTGAACGAAACTGCCTCCACTCGTCGCTTCAACGTAATTTCGATAGATTCACCTACAAACGTAGAACTTTATAGAGAAAATTGCAGCGATTCTTGCTACCTCTACCTAAAGAGCAATACGAATTGTACGATCTTGACGCCGTAGAATAGCCGGAGGCTTGAACGAGTAGAAGAAGAGAAGCCTCAAAAGGAATTCTCACCGCCGCTACGCCTAGACTGGAATCGACCGTCACGCCAGTGATCAAAGGATACACGCTTTCAGCATTGACAACAAAAACGGATACAGACGCTGAGAGAACAGTAAGCCGCGTATCGTACTCAACCGGAATAATACTGATATCTAAAGAAACACTTTAGGACCTAGAAAAGAGAAACAGCATAAACATTTACTGCTGCAATAAGGGATTTCGGACGGTGTCGATGATGAAGGCACTCCAGTAGTCGTTGGCTCCGGAGTTGTGGAACTCGTTTCGCATTGGTCTCCCGTGTAGCCTGTCACGCACTGACACGTGAACATGCCAACTCCATCAATACACGTTCCATTATTATAACAAGGCCCGGACTCACATTCGTCAACATCTAAGTGGAAAAATTTGAACAAAACTAATAATTGAATAACAACAATTCTACTTGTCTCGCAGAGAGCTCCAGTGAATGCACTTGTACAATAGCACGTAAATCCGTTGATATCGTCGGTGCACGTTCCGTTGTTTTGACAAGGCATAGAGGCACATTCGTCGATGTCTGAATTAAATAAAGTTCCTACAAAAAGGACATTTTGAGACAAATGCAACAATTACTTGTCTCGCATTTGTCTCCTGTGTAGCCAGCCACGCACTGACACGTAAATTGGTCTATTAAATCGATGCACGTTCCATTGTTTTCGCACGGAAAGAAGTCGCATTCGTCGATATCTAAGAAAAAGAGTATAAGATACGTTACAACATCAAGTTTCGCTCACTCGTTTCGCATGTGTCTCCGGTAAAGCCTGCATGGCAATCACAACTGAAATCGTCTATAAAATCAGTGCACGTTCCTTCGTTCTCGCAAGGTGAAGGCGAACAATCGTCAATATCTGTGAAAATGCCACGCAATAAGAAAATGTTTTCACCTCAAACAAAAATTAATTCTCACTCGTCTCGCATACGTCTCCAGCGTATCCGCTCATGCAAACGCACGTGAAAGCGCTAATTTCGTCAACGCACGTTCCGCCATTCTGGCAGGGTTCAGACGAACATTCACCAATATCTGCAAATATCAATAGAAATTAAATTATAAAGTACGTCTAAGAGAAAAATGCTACTCGTTTCGCAGTTGTCGCCGGTATGACCTGGAATGCACATGCACGTGTAACCGTCAATGTCATCACTGCAAGTGCCTCCATTTTGACAAGGAGAAGACGCGCACTCGTCAAAGTCTAAATGAATAGAAAAAGACATTATAACATCCGAGAAATACTATAATATCTTACTCGTCTCGCATTGGTCACCGGTAAAGCCAGATGTGCAAATGCACGTGTACACGATATCTCCATCGACACACGTACCATTATTTTGACAAGGCCCAAACCCACATTCGTCAATGTCTAAGTGGAAAAAATTTGAACAAAACTAATAATTGAATAACAACAATCCTACTTGTCTCGCAGACAGCTCCAGTGAATGCGCTCGTACAATTGCACGTAAATCCATTGATATCGTCGATGCACGTCCCGTTGTTTTGACACGGCACAGAAGCGCATTCGTTGACGTCTGTTTAAAAATTTTCCATTTTCGTACACCATAACAAGAGATTCTTGTGCTAACTCGTCTCGCATGAATGTCCGGTGTATCCGTCCATGCAATAGCAAGTGTAGCCGTCAATGCGATCGACACATGTTCCAAGATTCAGGCACGGAAATGTGACACATTCGTCAATATCTGTATAACGTGAAAAAGAATAGAGAACATTTTGATTTCCATCATTCAAAAGACTCACTCGTTTCGCAAACGTCCCCAAAAAAACCGTCTGCGCAAATGCACGTAAATCGGTTGACTTCGTCCACACAAGTTCCGTTATTCTGGCAAGGCGTAGAGGCACATTCGTCGATATCTGAATTAATTAATAAAAAGTAATATGTCTACCAGAAAAACACATTAAAATGCAACGATTACTCGTCTCGCAATGGTCTCCGGTATAGCCTGTCATGCACTGACACGTGAATTCGTCAATTCCATCGATGCACGTTCCTTCGTTCTTGCAAGGCAAAGGCGCACATTCGTCGATATCTAGATAGCAAAGTCTCGCAAACGAAAAGCCTGATTTTGGAAAATGCAATGATCACTCGTCTCGCATTGGTCTCCTGCGTAGCCAGATGTGCACTGGCACGTGAACACGCCAACTCCGTCAAAACACGTTCCATTATTTTGACAAGGCCCAGACTGACATTCGTCAATATCTAAGCAGAAAAATTGAGAAAAAATGATTCAAGATTAAACACAAGCCTACTCGTCTCGCAGAGAGCTCCAGTAAATGCGCTTGTACAATTGCACGAGAATCGGTTGATTTCGTCCTCACACGTTCCGTTATTCTGGCAAGGAGCTGAAGTACATTCGCCAATGTCTGAACCACAAACAATTCGATTCTTATTAGCCAAATGTTAAAACAAAAAAAATAAGTTTACCTGTTTCGCAAAAGACACCGCTATGACCGGGAACGCAGTTACACGTAAATTCTTCAATGCCATCAATACAGGTGCCTCCATTTTGACAAAGAACGGACGCGCATTCGTCAATGTCTAGAAGAGAATAGAATTACTCTACAAGCAGACTGTATTGCGTAAAGCCATTCACCGATTTCGCAGACGTTTCCTGTATAGCCAGCCAGGCACAAGCATGCGTGTCCGTCAAATCCATCAATACACGTTCCGTTGTTTTGACAGGGCGAAGACGCACATTCGTCGATATCTGAATTAATAAAAAATATAGTCACTAGATAAAGCACATTTTTAAATGCAACAATTACTCGTCTCGCATTGGTCTCCTGTGTAACCCGCCACGCACTGACACAAGAAGCCGTCAATTCCATCGAGGCACGTTCCGTTGTTTTTGCAAGGCAAAGATGAGCATTCGTCAATATCTATAGAGAAAAAGTCACGTGAAATTCCGTTAAGCATTTAAATTGAACGCGGATTAGTACTAAACTAAACACTCACTCGTTTCGCATTGGCTTCCGGTGTAGCCTGCCATGCACTCACAAGTGAAATAGTTAACTCCATCAATGCAAGTTCCTCCGTTGTCGCAAGGCAAAGACGAGCATTCGTCGAAATCTGAAGAAAAGGTAAAGTCTCTATAGAAAGCCCGTTGTTAAAATGGTGCAACGGTTACTCGTTTCGCATTGGTCTCCTGTGTAGCCAGATGAGCAATTGCACGTGTACAAGCCAACTTTATCAAAACACGTTCCATTATTTTGACAAGGCCCAGACGCACACTCGTCGATATCTGAACAAAAGTCTCAACCAGAAACCCCAAATATAGAAAGAAAAGAAACAATTACTCGTTTCGCAATAGTCTCCGGTGTAGCCTTCCATGCACTGACAAACAAAATGGTCAATATAATCATAGCACGTTCCGCCATTGGTGCACGGAAAAGATGCACATTCGTCAATATCTGACAAAAAAATTCATATTACCAACAATATAGACTTCTTGACAAACAAGCTCTCACTCGTTTCGCAATTGTCTCCCGTGTAGCCTGCAACGCATTGACAAGTGAACACGCCAACTCCATCAATGCAGGTTCCATTATTTTGACAAGGCCCGGAATCGCATTCGTCAACATCTAAGTAAAAGAAGTGAAAAAAACGATGATTGATTAACAATACTACTTGTCTCGCAGAGAGCTCCAGTGAATGCGCTTGTACAATTGCACGAGAATAGGTTGATTTCGTCCACACACGTTCCGTTATTCTGGCAAGGCACGGAGGAACATTCGCCAATATCTAAATAGAATAAAATTCAATTCCACGCTGAAACAGAGAAAGAGCGTACCCGTTTCGCAAAAAACTCCAGTATGACCAGGAACGCAGTCACACGTAAATTCGTCAATGCCATCAGTACAGGTGCCTCCATTTTGACAAGGATAAGACGCGCATTCGTCAATGTCTAAGGTTACAATTTGAACAAAGTCGATTACTGAATTATCACAATCCTACTTGTCTCGCAGGCAGTCCCAGTAAATGCGCTTGTACAGTTGCACGTGAATCCGTTGATTTCGTCGATGCACGTTCCATTGTTCTGACAGGGAATAGAATAACATTCGTCGACTTCTGTTTTAAAAATTTAAGCAGCTAAATAAATCCCGGCAAGCCAAAAAATAGAAACAATTACCTGATTCGCAATGATCACCAGTGAAACCAGCTACGCAAAAACAAGTGTATCCATCGATGTCTTCTATACACGTTGCCGAATTCTGGCATGGCATTGAAAGACACTCTTTGATTTCTGTAAAAGAGAAATGAAATAAAATACACTATTTTCATCACGGCTAAACAGAAACACTATAAAGCAATGTACCTTCGCACGTTGGTTCGACGTCTGACCAAATTCCGTTTGCAGTGCAAGTCAGATTCTGTCTTCCGTTTAGAAAATAACCGTCAGAGCAAGAAAATTCTATAATCGTTCCTTCAACTGTATCGTTTGATGATTTGAAACCATTAAGCGGATCCGAAAGTCCGGAACATAAAATCACTAAAGAAAAAGAAATTTACAAATCATGGAACAATCAGAGGTCAACTTACGACACACGGGACTCGAACCAGACCATAGTCCAGTTTCGAGACAGCTAAGTTCACTTTCGCCGGAAAGGACAAAACCCGAATGACATGAAAACGTTGCCGTAGCCACAAACATCGTAGAACGATAAACAGACACCGTCTTCGGATGATCAACAAATCCATTCTGAGGAGCATCCAACGACCCACAATCGGCAACTAAACAAAGACAGCCAGAACAATAAATTAACTTATAAATCAGAGCGTAGCAATAAATGAATTCGTACTTACACAGTATGTTCACTTCCTCACACGCACCACCAACACCAAGTAAGTTCGGAGTCCAGAGAAGCGAATTCGACTCGCAAAAAGATGGAGACGACGAACCGTATACGAGCACTTCGTCGCTCTCGTATTCAAACACATAATGAATGACCTGAATAACGCTTAGCTCCCCCTTTTTCGCCTCTAAACACGTTTCCCCCGATGGCGACGTCGGGACTGATGCGTCGTAATTGTAAGAAAGTCCTTCAACACTGACCAAGGCGCCAGAAAGCGGCGATGGAGCAACATCTCCATTCTTAATATGGCTCACGTTAACGTTGATGCAGTTCTTATCGGTCCACGGTCTATCGCAATTCCACCAGTTCAAGCGACTGATGTTGAAACTCCACAAGAAATCGCCTCCCGAAGACACTGAAACGACGCCGAGACCTTCCTCGATCCAAATGCCGCGTTCCTCGTTGAAAGACCACGCTGGAATTAACTCGCCGTCCGTTACATTTGCTCTGTCGTTGAGCTGGAATACAAGTTCCACAGGTCGCTTCAGATCGACTTTTCCATTTGTCTCGGCGTTTGTAATTACTATGTCGCTCAGTGCCAAACTGTCGAGATACGTGCGATTTCCTGAGATCAATCTTTCCGCAAATAGAAGAGGAGCAAGTGAAACGCCGTCGAATGGATCGATTGCATTTAAGTTGAGCACCAAAGGCGTTCCTGTCGGAACGTTTAGAGCATCCGGAGGAAAGTGAAAACCAACGGAAAGCGAAAAATTTGTGGACACGAGGGAAAAAGAAGACGATGCGTTGTAATTGAACGAAACTGCCTCTACTCGTCGCTTCAACGTAATTTCGATAGATTCACCTACAAACGCAAAACGTTATAGATAAAATTGCAGCGATTCTTGCTACTTCTACCTAAAAAGCAATACGAATTGTACGATCTTGACGCCGTAGAATAGCCGGAGGCTTGAACGAGTAGAAGAAGAGAAGCCTCAAAAGGAATTCTCACCGCCGCTACGCCTAGACTGGAATCGACCGTCACGCCAGTGATCAAAGGATACACGCTTTCAGCATTGACAACAAAAACGGATACAGACGCTGAGAGAACAGTAAGCCGCGTATCGTACTCAACCGGAATAATACTGATATCTAAAGAAACACTTTAGGACCTAGAAAAGAGAAACAGCATAAACATTTACTGCTGCAATAAGGGATTTCGGTCGGTGTCGATGATGAAGGCACTCCAGTAGTCGTTGGCTCCGGAGTTGTGGAACTCGTTTCGCATTGGTCTCCCGTGTAGCCTGTCACGCACTGACACGTGAACATGCCAACTCCATCAATACACGTTCCATTATTATAACAAGGCCCGGACTCACATTCGTCAACATCTAAGTGGAAAAATTTGAACAAAACAAATACTTAAATAACAACAATTCTACTTGTCTCGCAGAGAGCTCCAGTGAATGCACTTGTACAATAGCACTTAAATCCGTTGATATCGTCGATGCACGTTCCGTTGTTTTGACAAGGCGTAGAGGCACATTCGTCGATATCTGAATCAAAAATGAAGTCTCCTACAAAAAGCACATTGTGAGACAAATGCAACAATTACTTGTCTCGCATTGGTCTCCCGTGTAGCCATTCGCGCACTGACAAGTGAAGACGCCAACTCCATCAATACACGTTCCATTATTATGACAAGGCCGGGACTCGCATTCGTCCACATCTAAGTAAAAGAAGTGAAAAAAAACGACGATTGATTTACAAAACTACAGTACTTGTCTCGCAGAGAGCTCCAGTGAATGCGCTTGTACAATTGCACGAGAATCGGTTGATTTCGTCCACACACGTTCCGTTATTCTGGCAAGGCACGGAGGAACATTCGCCAATATCTAGACCATATAAATTCCAATTCCACGCTAAAACAAAGCAAGAGCTTACCTGTCTCGCAAAGAACTCCAGTATGACCGGGAACGCAGGCACACGTAAACTCGTCAATGCCATCAGTACAGGTGCCTCCATTTTGACAAGGATAAGACGCGCATTCGTCAAAGACTACATGAATGATACAAAAAAACGAAGCCAATCGTTTGAAAATGACAAATATACTTGTCTCGCATGTTTCTCCGCTGAATCCTGAAGCGCAATTACAACTGAAATCGTCAATTAAATCAGTGCACGTTCCTCCGTTCTCGCAAGGTGAAGGCGAACAATCGTCAATATCTGTGAAAAATGCCGCGCAATAAGAAAATGTTTTCACCTCTAAAAAAATTAATTCTCACTCGTCTCGCATACGTCTCCAGTGTATCCGCGCATGCAAATGCACGTGAAAGCGCTAATTTCGTCAACGCACGTTCCGCCATTCTGGCAGGGTTCAGACGAACATTCGCCAATATCTGCAAATATCCATAGAAATTATAAAGTACATCTAAGAGAAAAATGCTACTCGTTTCGCAGTTGTCGCCTGTATGACCTGGAATGCACATGCACGTGTATCCGTCAATGTCATCACTGCAAGTGCCTCCATTTTGACAAGGAGAAGTCGCGCACTCGTCAAAGTCTAAATAAATAGAAAAAAAACATTATAACATCCAAGAAATACTATAATATCTCACTCGTCTCGCATTGGTCTCCGGTAAAGCCAGATGTGCAAATGCACGTGTACACGCCATCTCCACCGAAACACGTACCATTATTTTGACAAGGCCCAGACCGACATTCGTCAATGTCTAAGTGAAAAAATTGAAAAAAACTAATAATTGAATAACAACAATCCTACTTGTCTCGCAGACAGCTCCAGTGAATGCACTTGTACAATTGCACGTAAATCCGTTGATATCGTCGATGCACGTCCCGTTGTTTTGACAAGGCGTAGAGGCACATTCGTCAATATCTGAATCAAAAAAGAAGTCTCTTACAAAAAGCACATTGTGAGACAAATGCAACAATTACTTGTCTCGCATAGGTCTCCTGTATAGCCTGCCATGCACTGACACGTGAATTCGTCAATTCCATCGATGCACGTTCCTTCGTTCTCGCAAGGCAAAGGCGCACATTCGTCGATATCTAAATAAAAGCAAAGTCTCGCAACAAAAAAAGCCTTATTTTGGAAAATGTAAAGATTACTCGTCTCGCATTGGTCTCCTGTATAGCCAGATGTGCACTGGCACGTGAACACGCCAACTAAGTCAATACACGTTCCATTATTTTGACAAGGCTTAGATTGACATTCGTCAATATCTAAAGCAGACGAATAGAGGGAAAATGACTAAAAGTTCAACACAAGCTTACTCGTCTCGCAGAGAGCTCCAGTAAACGCGCTTGTACAATTGCACGAGAATCGGTTGATTTCGTCCACACACGTTCCATTATTCTGGCACGGCACGGACGAACATTCACCAATATCTAAATCACATAGATTCCAATTCCGCGCTAAAAATGAGAAATAGATTACCTGTTTCACAAAAAACTCCGGTATGACCGGGAACGCAGTCACACGTAAATTCGTCAATGCCGTCAGTACAGGTGCCTCCGTTTAGACAAAGAACAGACACGCATTCGTCAAAGTCTAGATATAAATACAAGACATGACCTCACGCATAAGACTGATAGAAAAACACTCTCACTCGTCTGGCACTGGTCTCCCGTGTAGCCTGCCATGCACTGACAAGTGAAATAGTCAATTCCGTCAATACACGTTCCTCCGTTTTCGCAAGGTAAAAATGCACAATCGTCGATATCTGAGAATAGAAGGAAATTTCTACAAAGCAGAGGCTTGAAGAACAATACGAATACTCGTCTCGCACTGGTCCCCGGTGTAGCCAGATGAGCAATTGCACGTGTACACGCCAACTCCATCAACACACGTTCCATGATTTTGACAAGGCCCAGACGTACACTCGTCGATATCTGAATAAAAGCGAAAGTCTCACTAAACAAGAAACCCCAAATTAAGAAAGAAAAGAAACAAATACTTGTTTCGCAATAGTCTCCGGTGTAGCCTTCCATGCACTGACAAATAAAATAGTCAATATAATCATAGCACGTTCCGCCATTAGTGCACGGAAAAGATGCACATTCGTCAATATCTCAAGTAAAAGAAACTCAAATTACCAAAAATATACACTTCTTAACCAACAAACTCTCACTCCTTTCGCATTGGTCTCCCGTGTAGCCATTCGCGCACTGACAAGTGAAGACGCCAACTCCATCAATACACGTTCCATTATTATGACAAGGCCGGGACTCGCATTCGTCCACATCTAAGTAAAAGAAGTGAAAAAAACGATGATTGATTTACAATACTACAGTACTTGTCTCGCAGAGAGCTCCAGTGAATGCGCTTGTACAATTGCATGAGAATCGGTTGATTTCGTCCACACACGTTCCGTTATTCTGGCAAGGCACGGAGGAACATTCGCCAATATCTAAATCAAGTAAAATTCAATTCCACGCTGAAACAGAGAAAGAGCGTACCCGTTTCGCAAAAAACTCCAGTATGACCAGGAACGCAGTCACACGTAAATTCGTCAATGCCATCACTACAGGTGCCTCCATTTTGACAAGGATAAGACGCGCATTCGTCAATGTCTAAGGTTACAATTTGAACAAAGTCGATTACTGAATTATCACAATCCTACTTGTCTCGCAGGCAGTCCCAGTAAATGCGCTTGTACAGTTGCACGTGAATCCGTTGATTTCGTCGATGCACGTTCCATTGTTCTGACAGGGAATAGAATAACATTCGTCGACTTCTGTTTTAAAAATTTAAGCAGCTAAATAAATCCCGGCAAGCCAAAAAATAGAAACAATTACCTGATTCGCAATGATCACCAGTGAAACCAGCTACGCAAAAACAAGTGTATCCATCGATGTCTTCTATACACGTTGCCGAATTCTGGCATGGCATTGAAAGACACTCTTTGATTTCTGTAAAAGAAAAGTGAAATAAAATACACTATTTTCATCACGGCTAAACAGAAACACTATAAAGCAATGTACCTTCGCACGTTGGTTCGACGTCTGACCAAATTCCGTTTGCAGTGCAAGTCAGATTCTGTCTTCCGTTTAGAAAATAACCGTCAGAGCAAGAAAATTCTATAATCGTTCCTTCAACTGTATCGTTTGATGATTTGAAACCATTAAGCGGATCCGAAAGTCCGGAACATAAAATCACTAAAGAAAAAGAAATTAACCAATCATGGAACAATCAGAGGTCAACTTACGACACACGGGACTCGAACCAGACCATAGTCCAGTTTCGAGACAGCTAAGTTCACTTTCGCCGGAAAGGACAAAACCCGAATGACATGAAAACGTTGCCGTAGCCACAAACATCGTAGAACGATAAACAGACACCGTCTTCGGATGATCAACAAATCCATTCTGAGGAGCATCCAACGACCCACAATCGGCAACTAAACAAATATAAACAGAGCATAGCAATTAATGAACTTATACATCCGAGCATAGCAATAAATGAACTTAAACTTACACAGTATGTTCACTTTCTCACACGCACCACCAACACCAAGTAAGTTCAGAGTCCAGAGAAGCGAATTCGACTCGCAAAAAGATGGAGACGACGAACCGTATACGAGCACTTCGTCGCTCTCGTATTCAAACGCATAGTGAATGACCTGAATAACGCTTAGCTCTCCCTTTTTCGCCTCCAAACACGTTTCCCCTGATGGCGACGTGGGGACTGATGCGTCGTAATTGTAAGAGAATCCTTCAACACTGACCAAGGCGCCAGAAAGCGGCGATGGAGCAACGTCTCCATTCTTAATATGGCTCACGTTAACGTTGATGCAGTTCTTATCGGTCCACGGTCTATCGCAATTCCACCAGTTCAAGCGACTGATGTTGAAACTCCACAAGAAATCGCCTCCCGAAGACACTGAAACGACGCCGAGACCTTCCTCGATCCAAATGCCGCGTTCCTCGTTGAAAGACCACGCTGGAATTAACTCGCCGTCCGTTACATTTGCTCTGTCGTTGAGCTGGAATACAAGTTCCACAGGTCGCTTCAGATCGACCTTCTCATTTGTCTCGGCGTTTGTAATTACTATGTCGCTCAGTGCCAAACTGTCGAGATACGTGCGATTTCCTGAGATCAATCTTTCCGCAAATAGCAGAGGAGCAAGTGAAACGCCGTCGAATGGATCGATTGCATTTAAGTTGAGCACCAAAGGCGTTCCTGTCGGAACGTTTAGAGCATCCGGAGGAAAGTGAAAACCAACGGACAGCGAAAAATTTGTGGACACGAGGGAAAAAGAAGACGATGCGTTGTAATTGAACGAAACTGCCTCCACTCGTCGCTTCAACGTAATTTCGATAGATTCACCTACAAACGTAGAACTTTGTAGATAAAATTGCAGCGATTCTTGCTACCTCTACCTAAAGAGCAATACGAATTGTACGATCTTGACGCCGTAGAATAGCCGGAGGCTTGAACGAGTAGAAGAAGAGTAGCCTCAAAAGGAATTCTCACCACCGCTGCGCCTAGACTGGAATCGACCCTCACACCAGTGATCAAAGGATACACGCTTTCAGCATTGACAACAAAAACGGATACAGACGTTGAGAGAATAGTAAGCCACGTATCGTAGTCAACCGGAATAATACTGATATCTAAAGAAAATACTTTAGGACGTAATTAAGAGAAACAGCATAAACATTTACTGCCGCAATAAGGGATTTCTGTTTGTGTCGAAGGCGCTCCACTTGGCTCGAGAGTTGTAGATCCAGGAGTCGTTGGATCCAGAGTTGTAGGCCCAGGAGTCGTTGGATCCAGGGTTGTAGGTCCAGGAGTCGTTGGATCCAGAGTTGTAGGTCCAGGAGTCGTTGGCTCCGGTGTTGTAGGTCCAGGAGTCGTTGGATCCAGAGTTGTAGGTCCAGGAGTCGTTGGTTCCGGAGTTGTAGGCCCAGGAGTCGTTGGATCCAGAGTTGTAGGTCCAGGAGTCGTTGGATCCAGAGTTGTAGGCCCAGGAGTCGTTGGATCGAGAGTTGTAGGTCCAGGAGTCGTTGGATCCAGAGTTGTAGGTACAGGAGTCGTTGGCTCCGGTGTTGTAAGTCCAGGAGTCGTTGGATCCAGAGTTGTAGATCCAGGAGTCGTTGGATCCAGAGTTGTAGGTCCAGGAGTCGTTGGTTCCGGAGTTGTAGGTCCAGGAGTCGTTGGCTCCGGAGTTGTAGGCCCAGGGGTCATTGTTTCTAATGTGGTCGAATTTGTTGCACTTGGTGTAGTCGGAGGCCTTGTTTCTACTGGTGTAGTCGGAGTCGCAAATTGCTCTGCAACAGAAAAAAGAGTAACTTACAACAAAGTAAATATCTGCGGTCAACTTACGACAATCCGGACTCGGACCAGACCATAGCCCAGTTTCGAGGCAAGTAAGTTCACTTTCGCCAGAAAGAACAAACTCCGAATGACAAGAAAACGTTGCCGTAGCTATAACAATCACAGAACCATAAACCGACACCGTCAAAGGATGGTGAACAGATCCATTTTCCGGAGCATCCAATGAACCACAATCGGCAACTAAACAAACAAGTTCACCGTATAACAACAAACAAATAGAGATATTCTTACAAAGTATGTTCACTTCCTCGCACTCACCACCAATACCGAGTAAGTTTGGAGTCCAGAGAAGCGAATTCGACTCGCAATAAGATGGAGACGGCGAACCGTATACAAGCACTTCGCCGCTCTCGAAATCAAAAAGAGAATGAATCGCTCGAATCGCGCTCAGTTCTCCTTTCTTCGCTTCCACGCACGTTTCCCCCGTCAGAGCGGTCGGAATTGTCGCGTAGTAATTGTAAGAGAGTCCTCTAACACTGACCAAGGCGCCAGATAGCGGCGATGGAGCAGCGTCTCCATTCTGAATATGACTCACACTAACGTTGATACAGTTCTTATCTGTCCACGGTCTATCGCAATTCCACCAGTTCAAGCGACTTGCGTTGAAACTCCACGAGAAATTGCCTTCCGAAGACACTGAAACGACTCCGAGACCTTCCTCAATCCAAACGCCGCGTTCTTCGTTGAACGACCACGCGGGAATTAACTCGCCGTCCGTTACATTTGCTGTGCCGTTGATCTGGAATACAAGTTCAACAGGTCGCTTCAGATTGACTGTTTCGTTTGTCTCGGCGTTTGTAATGATTATGTCACCCAGTGCCAAACTGTCGAGATACGTGCGCTCTGCGTTCAATCTTTCAGCAAGAAGTTGAGGAGCGAGCGTCACGCCGTCGAAAGGATCGATGACATTGAAGCTGAGAATCAAAGACGTTCCGGTCGGAATATCCAAAGCGTCCGGCGAAAAGTGAAGAGTGAGAAACAGGGAAAATTCTGTGGACACGAGAGAAAACGAAGACGATGCGTCGTAAGTGATTGGAACTATCTCCAGTCGTCGCTTCAAAGTAATAACGATAGTATGTCCTATAAACAAATATATTTCTTAGGCAAAATGCAAAGATTTATCACAACCTGTAGAGCAATAGGAAATATAGGATCTCGACACTGTAGAATAGCCCGGGGCTTGGACGACTAGGAGCAGAGTAGTCTCGAAAGAAATTATCACCTCAGCTTCGCCTTCAACCGAATCAACAGTGATCAGTGGATACACGCTTTCAGCACTGACAGCAAAAACGGATACAGACGCTGAAAAAATACGCTCCCGGTTATAGTAGTCCACGACAACCACAACGATATCTAAATAAAATATCAGGGCAAAGAAGAAAGAAAAAGATAAAAAAAACTTACTGCTGCAGTTATGGGCTTCTGTTGGTGCCACTGATGAAGGCACTGCTGTAGTCGTCGACTCCAGAGTTGTGGGACCAGAAGTCGTTGCTCCTGGCGTAGTCGGCCCCGGAGGAGCCGTTGTTTCCGGAGGAGTCGTTGTTTCCGAAGGAGGAGCCGTTGTTTCCGGAGGAGTCGTTGCTTCTGGCGCAGTCGATCCCGGAGAAGTCGTGATTTCTACACCCAAAATAAAATGAATTTTTAAACATATAGCAAAATAATGCAGAGTTTTTACGCTAAGATACAAATTAATGTACCTTCGCACGTTGGTTCGACGCCTGACCAACTTCCGTTTGCAGTACAAGTCAAATTCTGCGTCCCGTTCAGGAAATACCCAGGAAAGCAACCGAATTCTACAACCGTTCCTTCTACGGTATCGTTTGATGATTTAAAGCCATTAAGCGGATCCGAAAATCCGAGACAAAAAATAGCTGATGTAGTCGACGTCGTTCTTTCAAGCGTAGTCGGTTCCGGATGAGTTGTTGCTTCTGACGTAGTCGGTTCCGGAGAAGTCGTTACTTCAGGGGTAGTTGGTCCCGGAGCTGTCGTTGCTTCTGGAGTAGTCGGTCCCGGAGGAGTCGTGATTTCTACACCCAAACAAATAAAAAATTTAACATGTAGCGAAACAATGCACAGGTTTTACGCCAAGGAACAAATTAATGTACCTTCGCACGTTGGTTCGACATCTGACCAAATTCCGTTTGCAGTGCAAGTCAAATTCTGCGTCCCGTTCAGGAAATACCCAGGAAAGCAACCGAATTCTACAACGGTTCCTACACCCGTATCGTTTGATGATTTGAACCCATTAGGCGGATCCGCAAGTCCGGGACAAAAAATCGCTGATGCAGTGGACGTCGTTGTTTCTGGCGTAGTCGGCCCCGGAGGAGCCGTTGTTTCTGTCGTAGTCGACCCAGGAGGAGCCGTTGTTTCCGGAGGAGCCGTTGTTTCCGGAGGAGCCGTTGTTTCCGGAGGAGTCGTTGTTTTCGGAGGAGCCGTTGTTTCCGGAGGAGTCGTTGTTTCTGAAGGAGCCGCTGTTTCCGGAGAAGTCGTTGTTTCTGAAGGAGCCGTTGTTTCCGGAGGAGTCGTAGTTTCCGAAGGAGTCGTTGTTTCCGGTGGAGTCGTTGTTTCCGGAGGAGACACGTCCGAAGGAGCCGTTGTTGTTTCCGGAGGATTCGTTGTTTCAGGAGGACTCGTTGCTTCTGCCGTAGTCGGTCCCGGAGGAGTAGCGATTTCTACAAAAATAAAATGAACTTTTAAAAATGTAGCGAAATAATGAACAGCTATTACGCAAAAGAACAAATTAATGTACCTTCGCAGGTTGGTTCGACATCTGACCAACTTCCGTTTGCAGTGCAAGTCAAATTCTTTCTCCCGTTTAGGAAATAACCAGGATAGCAACCAAAAACAACAACCGTTCCTTCCACGGTATCGTTTGATGATTTGAATCCATTGAGCAGATCGAACAGTTGAGGACAAAAGATCGCTGATGCATCTGGCGTAGTCGGTTTTGAAGGAGTCGTTACTTTCGGGGTCGTCGTTTCTTGGGGCGCAGTCGGTCCTGGAGTGGTCAACTTACGACACTCCGGACTCGAACCAGACCATAGCCCAGATTCGAGGCAGCTAAGTTCACTTTCGCCAGAAAGAACAAAGCCCGACTGACATGAAAAGGTTGCCGTAGCCACAAAAATCATAGAACTATAAACGGACACCGTCTTCGGATGATCAACAGATCCATTTTGAGGAGCAATCAACGACCCACAATCGGCAACTAAACAAAGACAATCAGAGCTTAGCAATATTTGAATATATTCTTACACAGTATGTTCACTTCCTCGCATTCACCACCAACATCAAGTAAGTTTGAAGTCCAGAGAAGCGAATTCGACTCGCAAAAAGATGAAGACGACGAACCGTATACAAGCACTTGGTCGCTCTCGTGCTCAAACAGAGAATCAATCACCCGAATCGCGCTTAGCTCTTCTCTCTTCGCTTCCAAACACGTTTTACCCGTTGGCGACGTCGGAACTGATGCATAGTAATTGTAAGAGAGTCCTTCAATGCTGACCAAAGCGCCAGATAGCGGCGACGAAGCAGCGTCTCCGTTCAGAATACGACTCACGTTAACGTTGATACAGTTCGTATCTGTCCACGGTCTATCGCAATTCCACCAGCTCAAGTGACTTGCGTTGAAACTCCACGAGAAATTGCCTTCCAGAGACACTGAAACGACGCCGAGACCTTCCTCAATCCAAATGCCGCGTTCCTCGTTGAACGACCACGCGGGAATTAACTCGCCGTCCGTTACATTTGCTGTGTCGTTGAGCTGGAATACGATCTCCACTAATCGCTTGAGAGCGACTGTTTCATTCGTCTCGGCGTTTGTAATTGCTATGTCACCCAATACCAAACTGTCGAGATACGTGCGATTTCTTGTGATCAATCTTTCGGCAAAGAGTTGAGGAGCAAGCGTCACGCCGTCGAAAGGATCAATGACATTGAAACTGGCCACCAAAGACGCTCCGGTCGGAACATCGAGAGCGTCCGGCGGAAAGTGAAGACGAAGGGACAGTGGAAATTCTGATGACACGAGCGAAAACGAAGACGATGCGTTGTAAGTAAACGAAACTGTCTCGTGTCTTCGCTTCAAAGAAATAATGATGGAATGTCCTTCAAAACATATAATTTTCGTAGGCAAAACTTTCGAAAATTTCGACTACTGTACCTGTAAAACAATAGGAATAGTACGATCTCGACGCCGTGGAATAGCCGGGTGCTTGAACGAGTACGAGTAGAGAAGTCTCGAAAGGGATTTTCACTTCAGCTATGCCATGAACCGAATCGACCGCCACGCGAGTAGCCAATGGATACACGCTTTCAGCATTGACAACAAAAACGGACACAGACGCTGAGAGAAGACTGCGCTGTGTATTGACGTCAACGGGAACAACACTGATAGCTAAATATAGTATTATGGTAAAGAGGAAAGAGAAAGCATAGAATTTACTGCTGCAATTAGTTTCTGTTGGTGCCGTTGATGAAGGCACTGCTGTAGTATTCGAAATCGTAGTTGCTTCGGATGTTGAGTTTTCTACGTAAAAAGATTTGTAAGATTTAATTATGTGCGAGTGCGACGCAAGCCCATTGGACGGGTCATTTAAGTGGCCCAACAAATAATGGCAACGTATTGGTGTCCCGTGGGAAGAAAGGCGGGGCGATATATTGATTTCAGAGGACGTTGGTCTTATTCAATACCCATGCTTAGTCGTATTGTTCATGCGCGTTTCTGCGTTAACTGCGGTGCGTTGATGCATACAGTTGGAGCAGAAACGTAACTTCCGTTCGGTAATATATTTAAACCAAAGCTACGCCTATTAATTGCTATTCATAGACCGCTTTCTTTTCAATGGAAATTTCCTCTACCCGGGCGAAGTCATTTCCCTAGAACCGCCTTTTCTTCTCGTGTGACTTAAAATAAGGTGGTACGTTTAATTTAAATAAAGTTGGCAATCGAGGGAGTCATTCGCGGATCAAGGGCAAGATGAGCGAGGGAGAAAGCGAACGCCAAGTTTTAAAACAGACAGAATAACTCAATGCACATTCTACGATTCTACACCAATCAAGAAAGTCAACAACGCCAAAGGCGCAATGCGGGCGGATCTCCTCAGGAATGCGGCGCCGTCTTTTGAACACCAAACGAAGACCTGCGCTTGTTCAGACTATTCAACTGTATGCAACGTCTGTACAAATCGGTTGGGATACATAATGCAAACAGCGCAGACGCAGAGAAAAGCGTTTACAGGGTAGAAACGCGATGAACAAAAATCTACACTAGTAGACCGTGCGTATGCATTTCGACTTGCCTTGGCCGTTAACTGCGATGAGGGAACCGCAGAGCAGAGAACACAGCCCCAACAAGACGTTCGCGGGCAACATCCTGTTCGCCTATTCAGCGAATTCTCAACAGCGCCTCTTTGATTTCTGTTCCAGGTGAGTGAAGCCGGTTTCGAAGCTCTGAGCAGAACGAAATTGACTCGCTGCGTGGGTTCTGTGCGGGTGCTGTGTCTGGCACACAATGAGCTGAAACGAAGTTAAGCAATTTATTTGAACGAATCCGCGAGCTTATGCAAAAAACGTCGGCGCACCGGAAGAAAAAAAATCCTCAAAAGGAATACTCACTCGACGCGTGGCTCGAAACTGCGGACTGTATAAGCCACGGCTACTAGAACGGCGATCTTGAGCAAAACGCACCAAAAGAGTCGACCCTTATGTGGAAAACGCTATACTGTCAGCCCTCCCACAGAGAAATTAGTAACACCTTGTGGTATATTTACACTGTAAATCCTTGTGCCGCACAGCCCAACACGAACAGAGCGATAGACTTTCTTTGAGAGGCGCGCTGTCGTCGTGACGACGAGAACCAGCCGTATCTCTTTTCAAGGCAACGAACTCGCACGGCGAGGACCGCTGACCGGTTCTTTTTCCGGTACACGTATGGAAATATGGTCACGTGAATTCAACAAGACTTCGCATTCTCTCGTGACTCGCGTGTCATGCAGCTGGCGGCCGGCTGCTTCGTTCCCCGGCTTTTGGGACTCCTGCATTGCATTTCCATTATTTCTTTCCGTTGACCTAGAAGAGAATCCCACTGCCTGATTCTAACCGGCAATCTGATAACCTTTCCTCATCTGAAGGACCTTCGCTAAAGGCCATACTGCGTGTTTTTGCAATGCGGACGCACGCTAAGTGAAACAGCCCTCCGCAGTCAGGAGTTGGCGTTGAACAATAAGTATTATTCTCCCAGGCCGTCAACAAGAAAAATTAGCTTGAGGGAGCTCCCAAACGACACAGAATCAAAGAAGGCATTCAAGGTATAGCGTGCGCTTCGAGGCACCTGGGCAAGCCCCGGACAGGGTCCGTCTCTCCTCCTCTCTTCTCCGACAGTCTCCAGCGAACTTCGACATTCGTCGAAGCAGGCTCCGAAAGGGAAAATGGAGCGAACGATCGTCGGGCAAAGGAGCATCGTCGCCACCAGAGTCTTGACGCCATTTAGCGGCGCCAAACAGGAATGCCGCGACGGAGATCCTTTATCAAAGCGTTTTCCTACCCCCTCCTGTCGTAGCGTTTCATTTTTTGTCTTTATCTAATTTTTTTGCAGTGAAATGTAGGATTTTTGATAAGATAATAAAACCTGCATCAGTCTGAAAGACAATTTTACTGATGCAGGTCTAAAAACGATGGACTGGTTCCTAACAACAGTAAAAGCGTGCCTACTACTATAGTTTCCCCAATAAAGCCCCGCTTTCTTACTGCAATCATCTCTAGTGCAATTGCAATCAGAAACGTCGACGAACGACCCTGAAACGACGTCCGAACTCTGTGCTACTAATGGAGTGCCCGGGTATATACTATTTACGATACAAGTACATATATATGGGTATACTGTATACCCTACAAAATTGGTAAAGAAATACAGCAGCTAATAACTCATAAGATACTTAATATTTATATTAATCATTGACTAGTATTTGAAATCGTAGATGCTTCAGCTGTTGACGTAAAAAGTTTCGTGAGATTTAATTATGCGTGAATGCCACGCAAGCCGCAGTTGAACATTTGACGGGTCATTTTACAACAGCTAGGGCCCAACAAATATCAATAATTAAGCCATGACAAGGTAAGTACGTTCACGCGTATTAGTGTCCCGTGGGAAGAATAGTGCGTACAGTTGGAGGAGAACGTAACTTCCGTTCGGTAATGTATTTAAAAACCACCCCAAATATACCATTAAATGCTATTAATGGACCGTTTTCATTCCAATGGAAATTTCCTCTACTCGGGCGAACTCATTTCCCTAGAACCGCATTTCTTCTCACGTGACCCACTAGGGAGGTTAGCCTCGGAAACCCAGACTCTCCCCCACGCGCGCTACGCGGCCGCGTAGCGCGCGTGGGGAGAGTCTGGGTTTCCGAGGCTACTAGGGAGGTAGTCATTCGCGGATCAAGGACAAGATGAGCGAGGGAAAGCGAACGCCAAGTTTTAAAACAGACAGACTAACTCAATGCACATGCTACGGTTTGACACTGACGTTGACACAACGCCAAACGCGCAATGCGGGCGGATCCCCTCAGGAATGCGGAAACGGAGACCTGCGCTTGTTCAGACTATTCAATTGTATGCAACGTCAGGACAAATCAACTGGGATAGATATGCAAGCAATGCAGAGACGCAGAGGAAATCGTCTCAGCAGCGCGATGAACGAATTCTACACTACATCTACTAGTAGACCGTGCATGCGTACGTGTGCATTTCATCGACTTGCCTTAATTGGCCGTTAACTGCCAATAGGACACCGCAAAGCAGAGAACACAGCCCTAACAAGACGTTCGTGCGCAACATCCTTCTCGCCTATTCACTGACAGCGAATTTTCAACAGCGCCTTCTTTGATTTCTGTTTGTAAAGCCGGTTTCGAATCTCTGAGCGGAACGAAATTGACTCGCTGTGCGGGTGCTACCAGTGTGTCTGGCACACGATAACCTGCGCTGAAACGAAGTTAAGCAATTTATTCAAATGAATCCGCGAGCTTATGCAAAAACGTCGGCGCATAGCAAGAAAAATAATCCTCAAAAAGAATACTCACTCGCGGCTCAAAACTGCGGACTGTATAAGCCACGCTACAAGAACGGCGATCTGTAGCAAAACGCACCAAAAGAGTCAGACCCTTATGTGGAAAACGCTATACTGTCGTCATCCTTCCCACAGACAAATTAGTACCATCTTGCGGTATTTACACAGTAAATCCTTGTGCCGCACAGCCCAAAACGAGCAGAGCGATAGACTTTCTTTGAGAGGCGCGCCGTCATTGTGACGACGAGAACCAGCCGTATCTCTTTCCAAGGCAACGAACTCGCATGGCGCGGACCGCTGACCGGTTCTTTCTCCGGTACACGTATGGAAATATTGTCACATAAATTCAACAAGACTTTGCTTTCTCTCGTGACTCGCGTGCCATGCAGCTGGCGGCCGGCTGCGTCGTTCACCCCCCACCCGGCCTTTGGGACTGCTGAGTCCTGCATTGCATTTCCATTATTTCTTTCCGTTGACCTAGAAGAAAATCCCACTGCCTGATTCTAACCGGCAATTTGATAACCTTTCCTCGTCTCAAGGACCTTCGCTAAAGGCTGCTAAAGGCCATACTGCAATGCGGACGCACGCTAAGTGAAACAGCCCTCCGCAGTCGGGAGTTGGCGTTGAGTTTTATTCTCCCAGGCCGTCAAGAAGAAAAATTAGCTTGAGGGAGCTCCCAAACGATACAGAATCGAAGAACGCAGAAGGCAGGGCAGAGGTCATACGGGGGGGGGGGGGGGGGGGGGGCGGGGGTGTCCTGAATCCGAACAAGGTAGAGGGGTCGAGCGAGCTGATGAAATATTGCTCCTACCTAAAAGCAGCTCCTGGCTTACTTTTTGCTTCAAGTTGAAGGGTAGTTAGTGCCCTTTTTTTAGCCACAGTCCGGGGTCTGAGCGATGACGTTTTCGGGTCTTCTTACGCAAAAGTTTCCCGGACAAATAGATATTTTTGGCCTATCCGGGGGACTCCAGCAGTCAGACACATCCCAAATGTCAGGACAAACCTTTAGAAGGTGCACCCAACCTAAGACGGTTGTATAGTAACTAGTAAGCTACATCTCGTATGAATTAAAAAGCTTTGACTGACGTTTAGCTGAGAGATGCAATTTGCAATACCGAATGACAGCGAATCTATTGTTGTTTAGTGAAATAGACTGATTTTAGTCTAAATGACAGATTAAGGTCGGCTATAGTCACTAATCAAATTAGACTACACTATTTTCGAGTGTAAAAATTGACTCGCGCTTGCTATTGCACGCTTATTCTACGAAACGCACAGTATTCAAAGCTAAATAGTACTGTAGGACGTGGTGCAGCTGAATATTGACTATATACATATATACCTTAAAAGCCGTCGAACTGCGAAGTCTTCAGGTGCTTGCGTGCATCTTTTGAGGTAGCACAAGACTTCTGCAACTCGTCCTGGCATGTGGGATGTGTCTGACTGCTGTCCGCATAAAGGCATGTTGCTCAGGTCAAAGTGTT